>NC_064768.1:5288314-5629564 GCF_011397635.1 Epinephelus fuscoguttatus | reverse complement strand
AAAGCCAGACTGCTGGGAGGAGCTGAGACAGGAATTGAGGTCACACATTCAGTCTTTCACCTCACACTTTATCATTTATCTTAACAATCTGTTCTGCCCAGATATATCAAATATTACACATCATGGATTTGCATTATCATTGGAGCAAATTTTATGCATTGTCCTTTGATTCTTCGGCAACGGCAGTTTTCTTTATAACATCAGAGACACTGAACACATCAGTGAGGCAACAGTTTGTCAGGCCTTAAGAAAAGTGACTCTGGCTCTGAAAGGACTTTTGCCTGTTTTTGTGGTTTCCCTGGACATAAATCAGAAAGGATCATCAAAGAGGACTTCCACACAACCGCAGGTTTGTCAGTGTTAATAAGATATTAATCTACGTGGATACATGATGCAATGATTTATGAACACTTTTCATATATTCAAAAATTTCTGCGATGCAATTGGCTCATTTATGAGACTCACATCCCATCATAGGTCACACTGTTAAGATAAAATGTTTGTAAAATGTTTCTATATTTTCTGTATATTAGCCACATTAATGCATCACATTACACAACGTCACTTCACATTACCTATCAATACGCTCTGCAGTCTTTTCCCATCACACCTCACACTGTTTAGCTGCAGCTGCCGTATTAGATTTTTATTTTATTTTTTTCAAGACGTACAAAGTCTTCATTCGTAGTCGATCTCCGTTTCAGTTGGGATGAAATAAGTGGCTGAACATACTCAGAGTTGATTGAGCTAATTCTGATCAGCTGTTCTGGAACCGGAAACTCAGAGTTCCTCAGCTCAGGCTGAGAGGTTTGTTGAGCCTGCTTTCTTAAGTAGGGCCCAGGACTTTCTTCTCTGTTGGTTGTGACAAGGCCAGACTGCTGGGAGCATAGATATATATAATCATAGATGACTCATTCCTGTGGCTACTGTGTGTCAACGTCGCCGCCATCTTGGGGAGGTCACGGCCGGCTGGCTAGTACTGTTGTGTATAGAGATAAGTCTTCAGCAAACTTTGCGTGCTCGCTCAAAAGACTCAAAGTGTAATTGGGTGCCAGTCCAAAAAATTACAGCAAAGCAGAAAAACCCGACAGCACTCACTAATAAGTATAATACTTTTTAATATAGTGGATTGCACAGCAGCAGTCGAACGGACGTGTTTCAACTCATAGCCGTCCTCAGCGTTAAATGGTTTGTGGGTGTGTGTCCCTTTTAACCAGCTGGAACCAGCTGGTTCAGATTAACATTAAAAACAACACAAATATGGATCATTTATAAATGCAACCTCAGTGATACATCGAAAAGTCTGAATATAATAAAAAAAATAGAACATATATATATATATATATATATATACATTCTATATGTGCTTCAAGATTTTCTATTTTTTATTATATTCAGACTATTAGATGTATCACACAAACAAGAATTTCTATTTTAGTTTTTTTAATGAATATTTTATTTGTTGTTGTTTTTTTTTTGCAGATTTTAGTTTTCACTCAATCATAAAGATGTAATTCCTCTCAAATTTGTATTGTTTTGCTGTTGTTTTTGATTATTTGAATACTTTATTCTTATTTTTTAAATTGATGTTTTATTGTTTATTTTGTGTTTGTATCTAGATATTTTGTATTATATTTTGTAAGTATTTCATAAAGTTTACTCATTTATTTTATTTAATTTATTTTCATATTTATTTATATTTTGTATTTAATTTTTATTTTAAAATCTTGTTATTATTATTATCATTAATACACATTTTAAAGAGAGCATAATGTACAAAATTTGCCCCATTACAATTTTAAATTAGAGCAAATTATACGAGACAAACTTCGTCTCCAGGGCTGTGGGTGTTAAAGGATTAATGATGGACAGTAAAACAACTAAAACTAAACAGAAATCAAACTGTAAAGTTTTCAGAAGCATTGTGGAGTAAGGTCTTTCTCCGTACCTGGCCGGTCTGCGGTTGGTGTGGATGCTTTCTGTTCTGTGACAAACTCGTCTTCAACAGCTCCTGAAGACAGGAAGTCAGAGATCAGAAGAAGAAGATGAAGAAGAAGAAGAACAAGAAGAGGAGGAGGAGGAAAATGAGCTGCCCTGGATATATGTGTGTATGTATCATTCTCATCAAAACTCACCAAAACTACCAAAACGTATTATTATTATTGATGATGATGTTGTTGTTGTTGTTGTTGTTTTCCTGTGGGCAGCAAAGGGTGCTGCAGCTCAGGAGCTAAGAAAGTTACCTGTGTGGAGGTGAGACTGCTGCTCTGGCTCACCTGCTGGAGGACAAACAGTTGTCATGAAGAGAGACAGACAGACTTTCACATAAAGAAGAGATGAAGATGGACTTGTCTTCCTTACCCTCTTTGTCTGCAGTTGAAACATCTTTGCTCATCTCTGACTCAGCACCTGCTGCTGCTGCCATGACATCATTGACCAGTTCACCAGTTTCCTTGTCCTCAACCTCCTCCGCTTCGTCCTCCTCATCTTCTGTGGAGGAAGATCAGACTGACTGTCACATACACAGTTCAACATGTCGTGAAATTATTTTGTGCCTAGCTCCAGGAAACAACTGACAAATAGAAAAAACATATAATAATAATTATTTCTTTATTTATATAAATCAGTTTAACAGATTAAACGATTGTCATAATAACTGAATGATTTCCTGTGTGTAGACACAGGTCAGTACCTGTCTGATCATCAGGTGGTGCAGCAGGACTCATGGTGGTTGTTAAAGTACCATTAGCAGCTGCAGTAGTATTAGCAGTGGTGGTAGTATCAGTAATAGTAGTAGTTGCAGTAGTCGTAATATCAGTAGTATTACTTATGATGTCTTCCAGAGATGACCTGCACACAGAAACATTTACAGACCGTAAACTGACCTAACTGATTATTTTGATTTCACTTTAGTTATCATCATGTACTGCACACAAGTACCAGTATAAGGTATTTGTACTTTACTTGAGATTTGTTTTTCCTTTTCATGCTACATTCTACTGAAATCAAACTGTTTATACAACAAGTGCAGCTGAAACCATTAGTTCATTAAACAGTTAGTGGATTGACAGAACACTTAATGGCTCCAGCTGCAAAAACTTTTCCTTTAAATAAAGTTAGTAATTGTAACGTATTAGTGATAATGTAAATATCAGTGTAAATATCAAAGTATTGGTAGTAATGTTAATAATTGTAACATATTAGTTGTAGGAGCCAGGAATTAATTAATAGGTGTGTCTTTTCTATTCATAATAAGTGGAAAGGATATTGATTGTTATTCTTTGGTCTTGTTTGTTTTGGTTATGATATAATTTATTTTGTGGTCATATTGCGTAGGGGCATATGAAGTTAATATATTCACCTGTTCACTCCTCATTGTGTGGGAGAGAAGGGGGGTGAGCTGGGTTGCCATATTTTTTTGTTACTTTGATTATGAGTTTGTGCACTTTATCATGAGTTGATCATTTTTTTTCATTAATAAAAAGTTAAACTTATTTTCGAAATCTCAGTGGATTCTTTTGTTCAGCATGTCAGACAGTCAGGCCCAACCTCAGTCCCTCAGCGACTCCTTTGCTGTTTGAAGTCGCTACATTAGTGATAATGTCAATATTTGTATTGGTAGTAATGTTGATAATCGTAACATATAAGTGATAGTTTCAGTAATTATGAAGTATTGGGTAGGTAGTGAGGTTAATAATTGCAATGTATTAGTGATAATGTTAATAATCATAATGTATTGGTGATAATGTTAAAAATCGCAACGTATTTGTGATAATGTTAATAATCGCAACGTATTTGTGATAATGTTAATAATTGCAACATATTAATGTCAATAATTGGAAAGTATTGGTAATATTGTGTCAATAATCGTAAAGTATTAGTGATGATGTTAATAATTGTTACATATTAGTGATAATGCTAATAATTGTGAAGTATTAGTGATAATGTTAATAATTGTGATGTATAAATGATAATGTCAATAATTGTAATGTATTAGTGATAATGGTAACAATTGTGACGTATTCAGGGGCGGAAAGGGGGGACATGACTCCCCCTTCAGTAAAGCTGTCTCCCCCTAGAATAATTTGAGACACAATTAATAATTTTTGAACAATGCATAAGTATTTATTAAAAGCACAATGTAAGCAGTGCTCATTATAATCACGCAATAATGTGCTATTTAAATCTTAAAAGATTTAGTACCCCCCTCCCATTCCTAGTAGTGTTATATCCCACACTCTTTCCAACAAGCGGGGCTGCTTGGCAGCAGTAGTCAGCGTGTGTCTGGAACCGCTGCCCACATCGCCATCGCAGGGTAAGATGTACACTCACGCAGACATAGTTTAACTTACACAAGTTACAACACATCCCATTTACTGTTACAACAAGCCCCAGGCCCAGGCTGATAATATAAAATGTCTGCAACATTTCTCCTGCATTGTTCAAAAGCCAGAGTTTAGTGATAGTCAGAGAGGACAGGAGAGAAAGAAGAGGGAGAGGACAGGACAAGAGCAGTCAGTGGCGGAGCGGCTCGTAGCTAATGGGTACCTGTCTGTAGGCTCTCCACCTGTCAGTGAGACAAACATGAGAGACGTGCAGTTTAACCGACGAGGAGCGGTCATTATGCGTGACTATTACGGACGGTTGTGACGGAGCGTGGCTAATGGGTACCTGTCTGTAGGCTCTGCACCTGTCAGTGAGACAAACATGAAAGATGTGCAGTCACGGACGAGGAGCAGTCATTACGCACAACTATTACGGACGGTTGTGACGGAGTGTGGCTAATGGGTACCTGTCTGTAGGCTCTCCACCTGTCAGTGAGACAAACATGAAAGATGTGCAGTCACGGACGAGGAGCGGTCATTACATGCAACTATTACGCACGGTTGTGACGGAGCGGCTCGTAGCTAATGGGTACCTGTCTGTAGGCTCTCCACCTGTCAGTGAGACAAACATGAGAGACGTGCAGTTTAACTGATGAGGAGCGGTCATTATGCGTGACTATTACGCACGGTTGTGAGGTGCGCAGCGGCAGATCTCACAGCACACTGTTTATAAACCAGTTTACCAGTTTAATTGCAGGAAATGTTTTGTTGTTAAGCCATTTCTCATAAGTATAGACATTCACGCTGCCTGTTGGAGAGATAGAGAGATTAAAGCGTCGTATTGCGGTAAAAGATGTTGTATTAAAGACAGGCTACAACTTTTTTTTCCTTGCCCCCCCCTGGAATTATTCTCTAAAATTTTACTGTTTATTGTCCCCCCCAACAATGAAATGGGATTTTCGCCCCTGGACGTATTAGTAATAATGTTAATAATTGTAAGGTATCAGTGATAATGCTAATAATTGTAACGTATTGGTGGTAATGTTAATAATATTTATCATTACTAATAGTAAATAGTAATGGATTAGTAATAATGTCAATAATTGTAATGCATTAGTGATAATGTTAATAATTGTAACATATAAGTGATAATGTTAATAATTGTAATTTTTATTTTTTAGTCTAAAGTAGAATAAACTGAAGTGCATGAATTCTGACCTGCGGGTGTCTTCTTCTTGTTCTTCCTCTCTGGACTCCATGTTGTTCCTGCTGACAAATTACCTGATTACAATTTAAGTATTTACATTTTATGAATATATAAGCTGTAGTTACCTTGCAGATTAAAATGTTATACATTAAACATGTGACTGTATAAAATATGATGCACTGCCATGAAGTACATGATCCAATAGTGTGTAACCTTGTTAAACACCTTGACAGCATTTACATTAAAAGTTGACAGTAGTCATCAGGTAAGGGCCGTTTCATAGTCGACGCAAAGGCACTCAGACGCGAAAGCATTGGGATGCATCGAGATGCATTGGCTGACATGATGCATGCTTGCGTCTGAAAATGTATTGTCCCTTTTTTTGATACGCGATGCAGCAACACATGTAATACCATGCGTTGCCAGCGGGGGTGATAATGAAAAGCGACGTACTTGAAATTAACCACTTTTTGTTATTCACAGAAGAAGGAGGTTTGAAATATGGCAGGCGAGGAGGAAAAACTTTGCGAACTCGTACGGGCACATTCCCATTTATATGACAGCTCAAGTGCCCTGCAATCTAATAAAATAGCAGTAGAAAATGCATGGAAAGAGATAGCAATGGCAATGGGAAAGAGCATCGAAACAGTAAAAAAAAGGATTGTAAAAATGTGAGGGACATTTTGATCTGAATATCACCTGGAATGTCACCCGGAATGTACCGGTCACTCTGCTACCCCCTATTGCGCGAGAAATGTATTGCATTTAAAGTGTTGCCCTCGACGCTTGCATTGAATGTGTTGACTATGAAAAGAAGTGCGCTGCTCGTGTCACTTGCGTCGCTTGCTCGCGTTGCGTGTGTTGACTATGAAACAGCCCTAAGAATATAAATGTATACATACAGTAACACCAGCCATTGTTTCTGAGTACTTTTATTTTTGATACTTTAACTACATGAAGCCCATGAAGTAGGCCTACTTAAGTAATTATTAATACAGGACATTGTTACAATGGAGTATTTTTATACTATACTGCTGTACTTTAATTTTAAGGTCCTATATAACTTACAGAAAAAGCTTATTAGTGACAATAGTGTTGTTTAGTGAAATGCAGTAGGTATCCTGTTGGTCACACTAGATATGAGCAAGCACTTGGACATGACATGACAAACAAACGTGATGAAATGAATGTGACTGACCGCCATTGTATACGGCAGATCCATGTTAGCTAGGTTACAGATAGCTTACCTTACCTTAGGTTACATTTAGCTTGTTGGCCAACCCTGCCTTGCATTACGCTTGACAAGTAAAAACATTATCAATGACATGTTACATCATTTATTGTCAGCTAAATCAACACCATTTGTATGTAAGCATCATAGATCATGTTAGCTGGCAAAGTAATTTGGCAAGCCAGCCAACTCATAAATCCACTCAGATATTTTGCTAACGATAGTGAGCAAACAAGCTCAGGTTAGCCAGCTAGCTACACTACATTGATCTGGCATTGGTTGCTTTGTTCTGTTAGGGTCATTCCTAGCATTCTGTGTAATTTGAGTCCCCATGACATAATACAGTCATAGTTTTGTGTAAAAATGGGATAACACTTATTTTTAAAAGCCTGTCTTACATGGTAACCACTTCTACCATCGAACAATGATATGTATGCAGGATTAAATAAAATTAAAATTAACATTCTTATTATTATTAACATTATAACATTTAACATTACTTTAATTTAGCATAAGTAGGTGAAACTATCATGTCCCCAATTTTGTTTGCTCAATTTCAATTACAAATATAGGTAAAAGAAATCCAACAAATTCTATATTTTTTTTATTATATTTGTATAGCCTAATTTATAATATTGCTCACCACGTTATTTTTCGTCATTTATACATTTTTAATGCTTAAATTTTTTAAATATGTTGTGCCCCTGGGTCGATTGTCCACCCTCCAAAATATCACACCCATCCTGTCCTGACACTGTCTTTGACATTGTCCTACAGACACAGTTTCTGGGCTGTTACAACCTCCTGTGTCAAATTAAAGGCACGACAACTCTGTCCCCCCCATTACACGATCGTCCTATACAGCACAGTAAGGCAGAATAACAGACATTTGATGGTTAAGTGTGTGTGTGTGTATATGTGATGCTTTAAATGGTAATTTTAATGATTAATAGTTGTTATTAATGTTGTTAATTAATGTTTAGAATTGTTAATGTTCATTGTCATATGTCAAATGTTCATTTTAAACTTAATTAAATCTCTTTTCTTTAATGAAATGTGTTGTTCACTGGTGTAACGTCCACCCTGTTACATCCTGTCCACCCTGTTACCTGTGCGTTGTTGTTTTTGTTTTGTTTTTGTTTGTTTTTTTATGATAATTAAATAAAATCAACAAATATTAAGCATGTCTTAGTGGTTACTTGCATGCTATGAAATGGCAAAATGAAATCACTGAAATACGGAACAAAATTCCATTAAAATTGCCTTTGATTCGAAAAGAAATGTGTTGAAATTAGATTAAACAGAGCAAGACGTTTTTCTTTTTTTTTGTTTTGTTTTTGAATACTTGTTAAAGGTTATTTTGAGGATAAAGTAAGGGACATTTTAAGTCTTAGAAAATATAAATATTATAATAACTGTGCATTCAAAACACATATTAATAGAGATGAGAATGTCCTGTAACAGGGTGGACTTTTGGTGTCTGTCACATGCAAAGAATTTGGTTGAAAATACTAGATCATAATATCTTGAGCTGGACCGATACATTTTTCTTATACTTCATCATTCCCCCATTTACATGAAATAATAAAATCCTGTAAAATATTACGTTTTTTGATAGAAGTTAACCAGGCTAAAATGGCACCACACAATAGGAATGACCCAGTAGCTGATAAAGTTATTTTTTCAAATGCCAAGCCAGCCAACTTAACAGCCAGATCAGCCCTGGAGTCTGGATAAATTAAATGATGTTAATCACTTCAGACAAGATTTTGCTACATTAGTTAGGAATTCATTCATGTTAGCAAGCAACTAAAACCACATATCCCAATATATTTCACATCAGTGTTTCCTCTGATATTTTTGCAGCATCAGGGACACAGAATTTATGATGAGGCACTGAATTATATATTTTTTAGTTGCTGTTTATGACCAAAAAAAATTAGTTTTTCTTGTTTTTTTACATTCCTATCCTTTTATTAACCTATTAATTTATAATGTATATGACAAGCAAAATGCAGCCTGTGTTTCTGTTTACTTGCATTAAACTTTTCATTTTTTTATTAAACATAATTATGTGAGTACTTCACCTCCTATATATTAGCAGATCTGTAGTATAATATATCCAAATAACTCACAGGAAAATTAGACTCAGATCAAAACTGAGCTAAACTACAGGCTGTCAATAAACTTCTGGCCACACAGTGTCTGAGGTTGACTTTGTCATGCGCATATCTCACTGCTGAAGTAATCTGTATTTGTGCTGCTCTTATCTCAGAGGACCAGGTTACAACGAAGGAGACTGAAAGGTTGAAGACAAACTACAAACTTTTCTCAAACGACACAATGAAGAAACTAAAGATTTACAATGAAAACATAGAAGTAAAGACTCACAGCAGGTCTGCGCTCTCAGGGAGTCAACAGGAAGCTCACTTACACCCAGCAGCGGCAGCCTGGTGAAGTGAGACAGGTGAGACAGGTTCAGGACAAACAGTCGAGATCACTGAGAAACCTACCACTCACCTGGAGACTCACCTGATGACATCACAGTGACTTTTTATGAGTTTATGAGCGGACTCTAACACCTCACCCGTCTGTCTCTGTCTTTGTGTACTCTCAGCCAACAGGACAGCAGAGGTGTGGTGTGTTTCCACAGCAAGGGCCTGGCCCTGTTACCACGGAGATATGACTGTACAAGCAGGGGTGGAAACAGCAGCATTGCATGCCCCTGCCTGCTGAGTACACAAACACACACACACACACACACACACACACAGCTATATATATGTGTATGTGTGTGTGTGTGTGTGTGTGTGAGTTGATTACTCAATGATGAGTTTTTATTTTCCTGTTGTTGTCGTTCAGTGTTTTCAAACTCGAGACAAGTTGAGTCGCGTTTATTCCAACTGGCCAACCTTTGACTCAACAGGTTTGTCATTTAACGGCTTCACAGAGCAACAGGATTAACAAGTCTGCAGTCATGCTGGCAGCTCTGCATGGCTGCACCGTGAGGCCTCGTCCACATGGACATAGATATGTTTTTTCTCTTTTTGTCAACAAGCGCACTATGTTTTAGAAGTAACTTAATTCACTGGGCCAAGGTGGAACGTTTACTTGTAATGTTACTCAATGCATGAGCTGACAACATGAATCTATCAGGACACCTTAAATGTCATTGTGACAGGGTGCCCACTGGCTCAGTGGGTAGAGCAGGCGCCCATGTACAAAGGCTGGTTCTCACACTATGGATCCCCCCACAGGCACGACGAACACAAGTAGTTTTCTAGGAGCTGGTTTAATGAAGCCATCCAATCTCCATCACACCATGAAAACTGTATACAAATAACACAATTGACACAATTAGACATAATAAAATAAAGTAAATTAGACCAGACAAAACGTAGGGTACACACATGTAGCTAGCAATACAATTTGACCAAATAATAAGAAACAAAAGTACCTCGTTGGCTGCATTTCATAAAAGAGGGAATTGTCCATGAAGCGGGAGGTGATTGTCCTTAATGTCGTTTGTTGTCTCGTCTTGTCCGACAACTAACTTATAAACTTTGTAAATAGCCAAATAACGGCGAGGTCATCTGACAGTCCATCAATCATCTCTTCATGTCAGGAATGAAGAAAGCGGAAGTACGTAACAGGAAAGGAAAGTGAAAGTACGTCTCCAAACAACGCGAGACCAGGCTTGTAGACCATGTACATAGGAATAATCAAATTAATCACATTATGTGTCACTCAATAAAACTACTATGAAAATACAATCATGTCTCCAATTTTTAATATGAAATGTCAACATGTAAATATGTAAATGTAAATAACTATGAATTAACTGTTTATATGAACCAATCATGGAATCAATTATGCATTAATGAACTACATCAATGAACTGTATGCACCATCATGGATACATTTACACACACTGTTTACTGCAAAAGCAAAGGTCAGTGCATCATAAGTCTCTTGAAGCACAGGAACATCTTTGTGTTGACAATATCCTGTGCACTGGCATCTCACCATTTCAATGATGGCCTGAGGAGCCCATCAGGGATAGTGGGTCTCAACTAGCCTTTATCATCCATGTAGTAGCCATTTTGCAGAGGATTCAAAGCTACTTGCTGCTGAATGCTTGCCTAGCCCCAAACTCGAGCTTGCACATGTTGCTCCCCTATCAATAAGCTGCTTCAGGACATCCTCTGTAGGTGGTAGCTTGTTACTCTCTGCCTTACTTGTCAAAATGTACCATCTCAGCTCTGGAATGTCTTAATGTGATTCCTTTTGATTAATAGGAAGCACACACAAACCTAATCAAGTGTTTCTGTTGTTCTTCCCAGTGGTGTAAGGTAGTCACAATGGGCCCCAATGCACGCTATTATGAGGGGCCCTATTACACCCTAGTTACAAGTTATGAAGTACACACACATGCACATGCACACACACACACACACACACACACACACACACACACACACACAGAGTTTTAGGTGTATATATAGCAACAGTGTGTCTTACTGCTGCTATTACATCCACTTGCAGATACTTTATATTGGACACATTAACATACATATTACACAGCAATCATCATTACCTGTATCAGACAAATCTACAAAAGAAAATAGGAAATTATTAGTTTATCTTGATAGTTTTTTATTGGTAAATTATAGTTTTTTAAATAGTTTATGTAGACAGGGCTGTTTCAAGACTCTCTGGGGGCCCCAGGCAAGAGGCACCTTGGAGGCACCCCCACCCCACCCTGCCTCTAGGGTGACCAGGTCCCAATAAACTAAATGTGGGACAAGGAGTAGGTTTGTGAAGGACAATGTGGACACCCACCCCCAGCGCAAAGTTTAGTCATCAGAGACTTGTCATGGTACCAAAATTGGGACCCATGGTACGATACCAGTGAAAGTATCACAGTTCTGTGTAGTATCACGATACCACAGCAAAAATTAGGCAGATGTGCCTTTTGTCATTTATAAAAAGATAAATCACTTTTCTATAGGCCTAATACATCACTAATATTTCAATGGAATAAATTACTTATTGACTTATTCATACTTCAAAAACAGCATCAATAAGTGATTAACATAGGGGGGATCAAAATAAAATAAATAAATGAAATAAAAATCAACCAGCCACCCTCCTCCTCTGACAAGAAAAGAACAATCCCTAAAGTGCGGTGAGGTTTGTGTGCCGTTACCTGCCACAAAGAGAGAAATGTGAACGGCTCATTTCTCCTCTGACACGCCACATACCTGCGTGCTGCCACGGCTTGGCTGTTCAGGTACTTCTGGGCAGTCATGAAATCAACAAAGAGGAAATTATTGCACCTGGAGCCGAACTTCTCCATCGCCGGTAAGCCCTTATCTTGCGCCGTATTTGACAGGAATACGCCGTCTGTGACCCCCGTTCAACCCACAAGGATTGTGGGTTCAACCCGCAGGATTTGCCTTCAGTTTCTGCTGCTGGTTGAAATCTGTACTCGCACAGGGTGCTCCTGAATAATTTGTTTTGCTTGTGCAAAACTATTTTTAGTCGCAAATGCAAATAAAATGCTTGCACCGTAGAGCTCTGTGGAAAACAGATCACTGTAGCATATATAAACAAATCTAACCTACAAGTAAAAAGAAATAAATAATAACTTTCACTGCTTAAAGATAGCAATAGCTCAGCTAATACCTGAAATGTCACTGGATACCAGTCCCGCACAATGCGGGACATCTGGTCACCCTACTTAGCCACTCACAAGCAGCAGCTAGTAGGGGGCCCCATTAGGGGGGATTGCAAAGTGTTGTCGTTGTTGCAGTGTCTATAGGGGTTCCATCATATTGTCATTTATATGGACCAATGTCAGCCGTCTCTGGGGGCCCCCTTCCAGCTCGGGGCCCTAGACAATTGCCTAGTTTGCCTGTCCGGTTGCAACGGCCCTGTAGAATAAGTTTATAATTTGTTATAGACTGACACTGTTTTAAAAAAACAGAAAACTATGATTGAGATGGGATTGACTTATTTAGGGCGTGTATGGAAAATAGCACCATTTTTGTTTTAATGTGAGTTCTTCTTTGAACACAGGTGTATTTCCAGGTGCCAGTCAGGCCCCTCCACCCCAACGCATAATACAAGGTTGAATCATCAGCATAAAAAAACATTTTTGCACTTTTAGTAGCCCAAGCAAGATCATTAATACAGTGAACAGTAATGGTCCAAGGCAACTGCCCTGAGGCACACCACATACTAGATAACTGCTGTACGATAGGCCACCATTCAAATACACCTGTTGTGATCTAGAAGAAGGAGAAGATAATTATGGATCCACTTTAGCGCCAGTGGTCCAAAACCATAACATTCTAGTTTCTTTACCAAGAAAGAATTGTCAAGTAAATCGAAGGCAGCAGTGAAATCTAACAACACAGCCCCCTCCATCAGAGAATTATCAATGGCTCTAAACCAGTCATTTTTATCAGAGCAGTAGATGTGGAGTGGCCAGTTCTGTATGCATGATGAGACATAGTTATTAAATTATTCATAAAGAAATAATCATGAATTTGCACGTGTAGAATTTTTTCGATGATTTTGCTCAGGACAGGAATAATGCTAATCGGTCTGGAGTTGCTCTCATTAAAAACAGATTTTTTATCTTTGGGTATTGGGATAATTTTAGCTGTCTCCCACAACATAGGACATTTGCATACACATGGACATCTATTAATGATATAAGTCACAGGAGATGAAATACAACTAGCAGTAATCCTTAATAAATTACTATCCAAATTGTCTACACCAGCTAGTTTGTTGCCAGGGAGAGAGCAGAGAAGCCTTTTCACCTCTCTGATTTCAAAATGGCGAAATTCAAAAGTGCATACTTTGTCTTTCATTATAATATTAATGATTACATCATATGGTTGTCAGAGGTGTTCATGCTTTCACTAAGTTCAGATAATCTTTTTCATAAAGAAATTGTTAAAGTTATCAGCAATGTCATTTGGTTTAATGAGAGCAAAACCGTTTGATTCACTTAAGAGAGGACAAACATGTTTTCCGACTCATCATTTCATGAAAAACACTGCATAGATTTTTCCATCAAGTTTAGCATTATTTAATCTTTGTTTATAGTAATCCCTCTTTTTCATTTTATTTAATTTTGTGACTAGTTTACGTAAAGAGCAATACTTACGTCTGTCATCAATTAATCCAGATCTTATAGCAACCTTTTTAGCAGCGTCTCTCTCTGTCATTAAATTCACTAAAGTTTGGTTAATCCATGTGGCTCTTTTATGCTTGACTGTAAACTTTTTTAAAGGAGCATGCTTGTTTACAATCTTCATATACTTGGACATAAATAAAGTGAGTGCAGTCTCAGGGTCATCCTCCTCATTATATACATCACTCCAATTTATACTTGATATATCATTGAGAAAGCAATCTTCATTTTTTTTTATATGAACGTATAAATAATATTTGCTCTGATTTTCTGAAGTTTTATCTTTCTAGTAACAGCAATTATATTATGGTCACTAAAACCAATTGGCATAGAGACCACTTTGGAACATAGATCAGGAACATCAGTATATATGTGATCAGTACATGTATTCACAATGATACCATCACTATCTATACTAGTTCTGGTGGGCTGAGTGACAATCTGATACAGATTACAAGCATTCAAAATAGAAAGTACGTGGTTCTTATTAGTACCGGGCTGACCCAGCCAATCAATGTTCATATCACCTAAAAAGTACATTTCATTATTCATGTCAGATAACTTATCAAACATATCGCACAGACCATTAAAATACAGAGCATCAGTACTAGGAGGACAGTAAAAACAGCATACTAAAATTGGAAAATGATTCTGAACATAAATGGCGACTCTTCCTCCAAACTAATTTCTATCTTTTCTGAAAAATAGAGAACCGCTCAATATTTATGTCTGAATCAGTAAAAAAAAATCATCAAGATATGTTTCAGAAATGGCAAGAATATTAATACAGTTACTTCTAACAATAACTATCTCCTCAACCTTATTGTGCAAGCTGCATACATTAACATGAGCTAAGGCTAGCCCCTTTTCATGACCAAGTTTAGTGCAGGGAATGTCAGTGATGGAACCAGTCATATGGACTCACATTTTTTCTTTTTTTTTAAGATTTCTTTTTTTTTTTTTTTGCCTTTAATGGACAGGACAGATTGAAATGGGGTGAGAGAGTGGGGGTCGACATGCAGCAAAGGGCCGCAAGCCGGAGTCGAACCCGCGACCGCTGCAGCGAGGCATCGCCTCTGTACATGGGCGCCATCACCATCCACCACGCCACCGACGCCCCTTGGACTCACATTCTAAACATAAAATAAAAACATGCTAAAAGAGCAAGGGAGTTACTGCTTATCCGAATTATCTGAAAGCATTCTCAGAGTTTCAACGATGTCATCCTTAGCTTTAAAGAAGTTCTTGAACCATGTTGCCTTATGCCTAGTTAACACTACATGACTTTAGCCCTGATTTGCCACTAATTTAAAATGTATTTTTGATCTCCCCACCAGAGGCCCCAGATAAGACGCAAATCAGTGTTGGCTCCACACTCTGGTACTCAAACGACAACTGTTCAAAAGTGTGAGGTGAGAAGTCACCAATGCAATGCAGACGCACTCCAGATATTCAGCATGCTAAACATCTGGACCTGTCAGGGACTCTGTCGGCAAGCTACAGCTGATGAGAGCCCAAGACACAGGTTGAGAACAGAGACAAGATCTGAGCCCTGTGGTGCTTTTTCCCCTCTGTATCTGTGTCACGTGGGCTTCACCACTGCTCTGCCCCTTTAGGAGACTAGCAGCAGTCCTGAGTCTGTTCACTCTAATGGGAAATGTGAACATGAGTACAGATTATGACCAATTATTTCACCTCATAGTCACTGAAGTAAGTACTGGACCCATTTTTCACCCAGCCCTGCCCCTTCTAAGCATATTGACACCAAAATGGCATCTTTCATACTTACAGATCAAGAGAAAATGTCTCTCTTTTAGCAACACACTCTGGCAAGATCTGGCAACAACTGACATGATCTCTCACTGGGTTGATATCAGACATTAAGCTAGCAGATAATTCGAGCAGCAAAATAAGAAACAAACATAAATTTTGTGTTGTAATGTTTTAAATCTGCTTTCATCCACCCACACAACATTCAGTACACTTCAAAATGAACTTGGGGTATGCGGTGGAGAGACGCCCACCGCGAAGACTGGAAGTATATACCAATTCATACTATGGCATAGCTTGTAATGTGGTATCTTTGGAAAGAGTAACAGAGAGAGGGACAGAGAAGGTGGATTATTGCATACAATGTATAATAATCTGTAATGTTTCTTTAAGTTATAAATTACCTATGATATTTGTAAGCACCACAAGTTGACATGCGCATCCCAAGTCATGAGCCTATTCATTAGAGATTCCTCCTGGTGAAGGATATTTTAGTATGTGACCCATTTGTTGCTGGTCAGTCATGTAGTGTGAAAACCACAATGACACCCAATGACAAGACAAGTTGTGCAGTGTGAAAAGTACTTTGGAAGTCATGTAGTGTGAACTGAGCTTAAAACAACTCTTGCAAACCATACAGTCAGCAACAGAGAATGCACTCAGTGCAGATAATGCTTTTGCCTTTTCTGGACCGACAATATCCCAGAAAGGTTGGATCTGTAGAGCACCTGATACCATCAAGATTGCAGTGGTCTTCGCAAACAAGTCATAGTTGGCCATAGTGTTGTACGGACGTCACGGTTTGGTAACTCAAATGTTCCACCAAGTTTGTGTTGTCTCGTGTTGTCTCCCTTTGCGATTCAGACTTTCTCTTGCCTTTTTTCACGTGCGCCAGCTGCGAATGTTGATACAGGTGTTGTCATACACACCACTTGCGCAATCTGTGCTCCAATAGGATCAAGAAAGGCGTTTGTGTGCATAAATGAGTAAAATAAATTAACTAAATTAATGAATTGAATAAATTTCAAAGTACCGGTATTTTCCAAATGCAGTATAGTACCGTTTGGAATACTCTAGTACCGCGGTACTATTTCAGTACCGGTATACCGTGCAACACTAGTTGGCCATTGCCAAAAGCAGGACATCTGTGTCAGGAGAGAAGACAGTAAGTTGAACATCTACAGATTTTGATTCGCCCTACTAATAGGGGGGAAAAAAACGCTCTGGCTTGTTTTTGTGTCTCTAAACCAATCACAATCATCCAGGGTGGTGCTAGCTCAGTCCATAGGGACTTGTGTTGAGAACCAGAGGGTCATTTGTTCAAGTCCCCGTTAACCTCCTGGGCACTGCTGAAGAGCCCCTGAGCAAGGCACCGAACCCCCGACTGCTTGGGGCTCTCACTCTGACATTTCTCCATTAAATGCATGTATAGGTTCTGTTGGTGCATGTGTGTTTTTCAGGCCTGTGTGTATATGACAACAGGGTGAAAAAAATTCCCCTCTGGGATTAATTAAGTATATTTTCTTCTTCTGATATGCTTACTGGTCAAAATCTCTTTTTCTGTTTTATGTTTATAAAAACAAATGTTATCTTTTTAATTACAAAATCTGCATTGATTTTCAATTCAAGTCAATATTATTAGAAAAAAAAGTAAATTATTCAAGTTGCAACTACAGTAAGTATGGAGGGATGATCAACTTTCTGTGTGATTAACTTTACAGTCACAACTTTGTGTTGTGAACCAGCAGAGGGCGACAGGAAACCAAAACCCAGATCACCTGAAACAAACTGTCACTGTCAGAAATCAACAATCTTTGATTTACTAGAAATGGTTAACTGAGCATTGAAGCCAAAATAGTAGATATATGAACAACTGAATCAGGGTGTCTACAGGTATCAGTTCAATTTAAGACCCTTTCAAGACACTTTTAACCAAATTTAGGACAGATGTTTGGGTAAATTATGTTTTACTTATTAAAGTATAACAGGTAAGCATTGCAGGTAAGTAGTATATAGCCTATGTGGTCTTGTATAGAGGTAAGTGTTATGTAGGAATATGCTTATTAGAGGGAGTAAAACTGATGTACATTTTGCAAACAGGTAAGTGCAAGTGTGAAGTAAAATTAATGTTAAAAACATGGACTTTTACATAGAAAGGCTTCACTCATTTTAACAAAAAGACACTAAACAAATGGATACATGAAATTAGATAAAATTACCTCACAAATTCAGGTTTAAGACAATTTAATGACTTTTGAGGCCTTATTGTTGTAACATTGAATTTAAGACATTTAAAGACTTTTTAAGGACCTGTGGACAACCTGTGAATATCAAACTCTAAGTAATTAATCAATAAATCTGTAACTGAACATCAAATTAACTGTAAAATTTTTTTTAGCTGGGAGCAATTTTTTATTTTTTTGAACCATTATTTTCCCTTGAACCCAACCTGAGACTGTCAGGTACACAGTGACATCACCTTACTGTCTTCAAAATACCTTCTTCATGATTCACACAACATAAAAAATAAGACCAGGTCAAAACCTAAAAACCAAATAAATCAAAGTGAAAAAATGTGAAATAATAAATATTGAATTTCAGCTCTAAATGTTCTTTTTATTTGATGCTGAGGTGCAAATATGTGACCGTGTAACTGTTCAAGTTCTTCTGGTTAAAATGTAACTGCAATACACCCTGGACAGGTCAGATAGTTAGGTCTGGACTATCACAGGGCTGACACATAGAGACAGACAACCATTCACGCTCACATTCACACCTATGGACAATTTAGAGTTATCAATTAACCTGCACTTCTTTGGACTGTGGGGGGAAGCTGGAGCACCCGGAGAAAACCCATGCTGACATAGGAAGAACATGCAAACTCCACAAGGAATGGCTCCCCCACCCCAGGGTTCGAAGCAGGAACCCTTTTGCTGTGAGGCAACAATGCTAACCACTTAACCACTGTGCCCTCTACTGGTTAAAACATAACTCCAGTTTGTTAGAATGATAAAAAAAACAAAAACAGATTGATCCTTTTTTCAGTTTTAATTCCACATGAGGAGTCTCAGACATTTTTAATCATTCATTACAGACTTGACGTAACATAACACAGACTCTTTGTCAGTGTGTTGGTTTTAAAATAAAAGTGATCAATCAATATCTAAAAAAACTCTGTGAAGTCATTAGTCATCGCTGAAATAGGTTGATTCATAAATTAACAAATGCCAGTACAGAAACAGACATATTGATGCATAAAAGGAAATGTACATCCAAACATTAACTGTCTTTGAAGTTCTCTGAGATACTGACAGTACAAATACAGCAGAACACTGTGATGGAGGACAGCTGTGAATCGAACCTCCTTAATTTTACACACTGTTTAATCTACAGACTGTATATAAAGATAGATGACTTGTTTCCACTTCCTCTCACTGTAAAAAAAGGAAGCCAAAAAATCCTGGATAAAGGCACCACCACACGCGCACACACGCATGCACACACGCACACACACACACGCACGCACACAGATGAGCACACACGCACACACACACACACACACACGCACGCACGCACGCAGATGAGCACACTAGAGCACGGCTCGGGCCGCATTTTCCTGACCATCAAAAGACTGCTGTTATGCACAGTCAAACACGCCGCTCGCACAGCACTGCAGCACGGCAGTCTTCACACACTCAATTAGAGGGGAGCCTGTGTTGCATTCAGGCGTTGTCACGTAAATAACAAGAAAAAAAAAACTAACCTAGGGGAAACACTGACTCCTGTGTATGGACTCACCAGGGGAGTAAATTCCAGCTGGTAAAGTCTCTGTAGTCAACATGTTGTCCCACATTCAGGGAAGTTTTAATTTCTAATAAAAATCAACTGTCCTCTTCTGTACCTGGACTTCTTCTCCTGACTCTAAAAGGCATGCGGTGTGTGTTGAACTTCTGATTCTTTACAGGTGAAAATATCACCTGACTGTTGTCCAGTAAAGTGCCGATTAAATCTCAGCCTGAGTCCTGGCTGTCCAATCAGAGCTGCTCTTTCTCCACAGAGTGAGTATGGTTATGGGCGTTGAGTGCCGCCCTCCACCTGAAGCTGAGCTGACACTTGGAGCACTGGTACGGTTTTTCTCCGGTGTGGATCCTCATGTGCTCCATCATCTTGTCTTTCCTGCTGAAGCATTTGCTGCAGTCAGGGCAGCGGTGCGGCCGCTCGCCACCGTGTGTCTGCATGTGTCTCTGCAGGTGATTGGCCGACACCAAGCGCAGGCCACACAGCGTGCAGGCATGGCGTTTGCTGTCACCTGTGTGTGTCCTCAGATGCAGCTGAAGGCGTCCTCGCTCTCTGTAGCTGCGGCCACAGTCCATGCAGCTGAACGGACGCTCGCCGCTGTGGACGCGCATGTGACTGCTCAGGTGCTCCTTCCTCTTGTAGCACTTCCCGCATTCCACGCACTGATGGCGGCGTTCACCTGTGTGGGTCAGCAGGTGGCGCTGCAGGTGACTCTTAGCAAAGAAGCTCAGGCTACAGAGCTGACAGGTAAAGGGCCTCTCGCCCGTGTGAGTCCTCATGTGCTCCACCAGCGCCTGCCTCTGTAGGAAACACTTCCCACACTCGTGACAGCAGAATGGCCGCTCGCCACCATGAGTCTTCAGGTGAGCTGACAGGATGGATTTACTCTTAAAGCGTTTGTCACAGTCAGAGCACTCGAACGGTTTCTCACCGGTGTGAGTCCTTTGATGGATCCTTAGACGACTCGGACGGTCGAAGCTCTTCGAACACTCGTTACACTGATGCTCCTTCCTCACTTTAACATCTGCCCGGGCTCTCAGCTTGCCACCTGCCTTCCCGCCGCTGCTCTGTGACGATGACGGATTTCTCCTCCTGGCTTTCTGATGAGGACTAAAGTCTGGATCCTGACAGGACTCTACATCACCATCATCCTCTTCCTCCACCTCAAAACTTAAGTCCGGATCCTGACGGAAGTTTTCATCATCATCATCATCTTCCTCTTCCTCCATCTTAAATCTGAGGCCTGAACCCTGACAACAGTCTACATCGCCATCATCAACTTCCTCCTCCTTGAACGTGAAGTCTGGATCCTGACGATAGTCTTCATCACCATCGCCTTCTTCCACCTTAACCTCCACCTCCTCAAAGAGCTGCTGCTCAGAGGCGCCAACCTCAAAGGATTCTGGGTAACAAGCCCCCTGCTCCTCTGAGTGGAGAAAAAAGATAAATCTTTTTATTCATTTCAAAATAATTCTGCACTTTGACATTTCAGCATGTTGAGCAAAAGAATTCTTTGATTGTTCACCATCTTCTGATCGAAGGTCAAGGCTAAGTGTTAGATTTGGCTTGGATAGTGTATTGGTGTAAACTTGGTGCTTTTTGCTAGCTGACTAGTTCAGCTAGCAAAAATGGCCTGCAAAAAAAAAGAAGAAAATCCAGGTAAGCGATAAACATTTTTTTATTGTTGATTAGGGTTTTTCACACATGAAGAGGTTGGGAAGCACTAATCAAGTGCATACTGTGCATACACACTGGTTCTCTATTGCAAGATCGAACGTCCTTTAACACTGTCCCAATATGTTAAGGCGTGTTGGGCTAATGGAACAAAATAAAATCAGCCTAATAAAAAACAGACACGAAATATGAACATATTTTTTTTTACTAATTTTGTAGCAATAGTACATCATGTCCGTTTCCATGTTTGAACAATATATTAGCTATGACAATTTTGTGACTATATGATTAAAACTAGCAAGCTCATATCATTTTCCTCGCTTAATCGATTGCAGGGTCAACTTCCTGTTTGAATCTTGCCCCGCCCACCTATGTGATGTCACACCTATGAGGGCATTCAGTTTTGATCATGTGGTTTCACAGCTATGGCTCAGCAAAAAAAAAAAGAAGGTTTTTTTATTTATTTTTTTCCCTCTCCCATCAGGTGATAAAATAAACCCCATATAGTTATACTGTCCCATTTGAACTTATGTCTCAGTAACCCTTAATTCACCCCTACTTGTACTTTATACTTGGCCTATTTCTACTCCACTTCATCTCAGAGGTAAACATTGTTCTTTTGACTGCACTGCATGTAACTGACAGCTTTAGGTGCTTTACAGATGCCGGTTTCTGTCCCCTTTCATTGCAGTGAATACCATGTACTTTACCTGTAACATTAGAGGAGTATTTTGACAGTGTGGCATTACCGTTAGTACTTTTACTTAAGTACGTTACAAGACCAGAGTACTTCTTCCCCCATTGCATCTGGTACTTGATGCCAAAGTAGTCTGCAGTAACGTAACTTAATGCTATGGACACAAATATGTCATATTTAATGTACTTATACTTTCAAACACTCCATTTTTAAAGGCACTGATGGTAACGTTACAAATACTGTGTTGTTGTCTCCTGATTACCGGGAACATTAGCTGTAAACACAGTACCGACGTGTCTCTCACCTCTGTCTCCCTCTATCTGTCCGTGTTTCATGTTTTCCGGTCGCCACAGATCTCCGGTTAGAATGTTTAACTACACAAACACCGGGAGAAAGACTGCCCGGTAACCGCTGCTGACATGCTAACATGCTAAGAGACAACAGCTAAAACCTGTCGCAGTAAAAATACAACACTTCCAGTTCACACCTTCACAATAAAACTACGTTTTAACACAACAAACATTTCACGAACTATTCTGTTCACACAAACAGAAAATATAAATTGAACGCTGTAGGGTGTTATCTCTCTTATCTTTTTTGCGGCAGTTCCAGTATTAAATTTTCCTTTTCGTGCAGTAAGGAATAGTTTTCATAGTTTTCTTTTGGTGGCCAAAACACGGCCTACCTTTATTTTGAAGGGTACATTGTTTAACGACTGCTCATACTTCCGCAAATACATTAAGATTAAAATTCAATTATTAATAAGTTTTTACCTCTTAAAAACGGAATATTTTTTTAATTAAGGTGAAAGTTTGAAGGTGGCTTTAGTGCTCTTTGGTACATTTTATGAGATTGTTTCTCTTTAAACCTCTTAAACTGTTACCTTTAGTAATACCTGGAGAGATTTTTAAACAATACAACCAAATTATAAAGGAATACTTATGAAATGGGAATAAACCGAGGCTGATGATGTGTCCAAGGACCGTCAGAAATGTGAAGACAAGTGCATAACTTCTACCTACTCCTTTTCGAACGCTAAATATTTACCTCTGTTATTATGATTGTTTTTTGGGGTTTTTTTTGTATGAATGATTACCTTATTGATCACCTACATTTTGTTCTATTTTATTTATGTTTGAAATAAAGATTTTTTTTTAAAATCCAATTATAATTTCTGTTTTTATAGTTTCTAACTGTGATAAATGGTGTAATTTTGGCAATTTTGGGGGAAAACATTGTCAGAAGATGAACAAAAATACAACCATTTAAATTTGTATACCCCTCCCCTAAGCCAAATAATAAACACAAGCCCCTACCCAGTGCTTTAAAAAATATTTGACATGCCTTCCACTTTACGCACCACCCCTTCCCCTTCATAAGTAATGAACAGTCCCTTAAGTGAAATATGATGTAGCTGTAAGGTTTTGTTTGTCTCTACTGTTCAAGAGGGTTTTTTTGGTCACTTAAGCATTTTATTGAGGTTTTTCTATTTTAAGAACATCAACACAAAAAACAAATACATAAACACTAACAGCACAGACTAAACAAAACAGAGCATTATCTCTGCAGTGTTGATAATAATTCCACCTGCACTGATCCTTAAATCAGTGACCTACACATCAAGCCGGGAAACAAAACAAACAAACAAACAAACAAACAAACAAAGAAACAAAAAAGGTCCCCATGACACAGCCAAAACAAAAGAAACTAAAGCCCATTGCCTTCATCTGTATGTTACAATTGAAGTTCTTTTCAGAACAGTGTCTAGCTCTTATGACGCATTTAGTCCTTTATAAAAGACAAAAACTTACCCCAGACAAGCAAATATGACTCTCTACGGTTAAGGCTATTATTAACTCAAATGATGTGTTCTCTGTCATTAACCCACTCTCTATATTCGGGTCTAACTTGACTTTTCTAGTTTTGAAGAATGACCCTAGCAGCTGAGATAAAGTGTCATGGCTAGCACAAAAGCTGGTCTGGGTAGACGTGACCTGTCCCCCAAGAGGCAAAGTTGAACTGATTCAGGAACAGGCATACCCAGCCACTCTTGTATTGTTTTGATTATCTCTCGGCAAAAAGGTAGACTAGAGAACAGGCCCACATTGCATGGATAAAGGTACCTTCCTACTGTTTACATTTCCAGCATAGATTATTTTCTAGTAAACCCATTTTATGAAGACGGACAAGTGTAAAATACTATCGATGAAGTATCTTATAATGTATACATATATATATATATACATATACATTATATATATATGTATATGTCTGATATTAAAAATTCTTTGTTGATCTGAAACATTTATGTGTGACAAATATGCAAAATATAAGAAACCAGGAAGGGGGAAATACTTTTTTACAGCACTGTCTCTCTCTCTCTCTCTCTCTCTCTCTTTCTCTCTCTCTCTTTCTCTCTCACATATATATATAGAAGCTCAGGGAAATATCTATCTATCTATCTATCTATCTATCTATATATATCTATATCTATCTATCTATCTATCTATATCTATATCTATCTATCTATCTATCTATCTATCTATCTATCTATCTATCTATCTATCTATCTATATATATCTATCTATCTATCTATCTATATATCTATATCTATCTATCTATCTATCTATCTATCTATCTATATCTATATCTATATATATATATACATATAGATATATATATATAGATATATATATAGATATTTCCCTGAGCTTCTCTTGTAAACCAGCCTGCACTGGAGAATACCCTTGCCCAAGAATCCTTATGAATGTTCAAATTTAAACCCTCTGTCAGATAAGTCTGAGGTTCTCGCAGTAGCCATATATTGTGTTAGCGGTTATCTTAATAAAAGTGGAAGCTCAATTACATTTAGGTAGTTTAAAATAGTGCTGTACCATATTATCTTCCTCAGGCAACTGCTTAACTGCATTCCCCAAACTACTCCAGAAATCAGATTTATCTTTTAGGCTGAACTGTGCACTGAGTTCTTGATAAGATTTAAATGTTTTATCATCACCCAGATCTGGTGTATTTCTTACACCACAAGACAAACAGGAATGCCAAAAAAATCACTTTTTTTTTGGCCAATTTTGTTGCTGGGTTATTCCAAGGTGTAGAATATACCTACTTATATTGTGAAATCTCTCATAGTTTGTGAGGTTTAGTTAGAGTCAGAATCAGAATCAGAATCAGAATCGGTTTTATTGCCAAGTAGGTTTTCACATACAAGGAATTTGGCTTGGTGTATTGGTGCTTAACAAAGAATATAAAATATATAAAAAATATAGAGTAATTAGAGGCATACGTATAAAAAGGAAATACTATAAACAATTTAATATAAAATCTGAATGCAAATAACAATAATAATAGTAATATAAAAAATATAAAAAAAAAAATATGTATGAATATTCTTTGAGTGATGTAAAATTGGATTGGTCTCTTTGCTCCCAGACTTTATTTTGTAATAAAGCTTCAGTTGGACTGAGGTTAAGTTCTTGATCTATTTCTGTCCATCCTAAGTGATTACTCTCATTTGTCCAGTGTTTTCAAGAGTCAAGAGTACCCAACTGCAGGCAAGATCTGCCTACTTAATAATAGGTTCGTTTGAGATGAGCCAGGACTGCGCAAATTCGATCACCGGTGATTGGCGCACAATGCATGCCGGTTAGTTTTGTGTCTGACTTCATCCCAACTTGGGGGCTGTCCCATTATGTGCGCTTGATCACACTTACACACTTGGACACTTGACGTGTGCGTCCATGTGCTTAGTGTAAGTGTGCAAGTGTATCCTATTTCTACGCCGACCAAAAGTGCAGTGCGCTTGATTTGTACTTTACCCACACTTACGGTAAGACCGCACCTGAGCGGTATTTGGCTAAGTATAAATCCCACAATGCATCAACAGCTGGTGGAGTTCCGCCAATAATCAAGAAGAAGGAGAAGCTGGTGAAGTCTGTGATCGTCAGGATTTCTACTGAAATGCCGCCAAAGAAATTTCAATGTAAGAAAAATGTTTTAGAAATTTAACTTTATATCATAGTCCTGTTCTTATCATAGCGTCATGATGGTACATGTTAGGAAGCTTTGTTAATGTGTCTGTGGTGAGGAAATTCATATCAAGCTTTGTCCTGGAATTATTTACTAACCACAGAACTTATCTGAAATAGGGACCACGGAACAAACGTTCCAATTCATAAAATTGAGAACAGAGAACAATTACCTGTTTACAAGGGCAAAAAATACTGCAGCTGATGGATACAGGTGAGTAGTTTGCTCCGTCATTTCTTTTGATTGATGTTTTTATTTCAAACAAGACAAATATTACAAAACGATCACTACAACTATCACTGCTTGATATGCCTAAATCATTTTTACTATATTATGATAGGCATGTGCTACAGTTGATGGAACTGGACAAGTTGGTCACTGGTGAGCAGGCTAAAAGAAAATGGGAAAATCTAAAGTATAAATACAAGGTATAATTTCATTATCATTAATGTATGATAATGTCATTTTTTTTTTTTTAAACTTTTTATTTTGCTTTTTTCAAGTGACACAGGAAGGAAAGAGAAAAAATGAAATGGAAAATAAAAAATAAAAATAAAAATAAAGAATGATAGTAACAATAATAACATCATAACAACCTGGGGGAGACGTTGTATATTGTCATTCTTTTCTTTTTTCCCTTTCTTCTTCTTCTTCTTTAAGGGCGTGGCTGGGATTTGACCTTAAATGTAGTCCATTTTTGCCACTTTTGATTAAAATCCCTTCCTCTAATTCTCAGACAAAAAGTCAATTTTTCCATGGCATATATTTCTTCAACAGTGTCCAGCCATTGTCTCGGCCCTGGGGGATCGCTTCTCATCCAGTTTCTTGTCAGGGCCTTTTTAGCAGCAATAGTCAATATTTTAAAGAGGTAAATGTCTCTCTTTTCAATTACTTCAACAGGGATAAGTCCCAGATATACAGTCCGTGGGTCTTTGGGCACTCTTAGATTTAAAATTTCCTCCATTGTTTGGATAACATTATTCCAGAATAATTGTATTTTTGCACATGTCCAGAAGATATGAGAATGATTGGCTACTACATGATCACACCCTCTCCAACATTTCTGTTGTTGTTGTATTTGTTTAGTCTTAATGTGTGGAGTGATAAAAAGCGTATAAGATTTTTCCAGCCGAATTCTTGCCATCTTCTCGAACTAGTTGAAGATTGTTGTGTGTTGCACATGGAAAACCAATCATTCTCTGACAATATGACATTGAATTCTTGTTCCCATTTTGATTTGATATATAATGAGTTTCTTCCATTACATTTTTGGAGGCTGCTATACAGTTTTGATACAATCTTTGAGGGTTCTTTTATATGCCCATCAAAAATACAATCATCTCATTAGTCTCCGCTGATAAGTGCCTATTCACTTCCTTGTCATAAAAGTTACGTAGCTGTAAATAACGGTACAGGTATCCGTTTACAAGATTAAACTCCCGTTGAGTTTATCAAAGTTCTTAAAAGTTTTCCCTTCAACAAGTGTACATATTGCTGTTATGCCCCTCTCCGTCCACCTAATAAACGTGTCATCTAATACCCTGGGGCCAAAGTCAGGTGAATGAGAGGGCCACATCAACAACCTACTGTCACCTTCCATTTTGTTTTTCTTAACAATCTCAAACCATGTTTTCAAAGTGTTTCTCAAAATCGTGTTATCTTCCTTATGATCTATACATTTTTTCGCCCCTAATCTAGCAGGGGGTGGCACTTTATCTAAATTGAGTTCAATATTTTTCCACTTGGCTTGATATTCTGGGGAACACCAGTAGACAATGTATCGCAGTTGAGCCGCATAATAATACTGTCTAAAGTCAGGCAGGGCAAGACCTCCTCGCTCTTTATCTAGCTGGAGCGTTGTGAGTTTTACCCTTGGTTTTGCGCCTGCCCAAATAAATCTAGATATTAATTTGTTCCACAGAGAACTGGAATTCTGGGATCCTAATGGGGAGTGAGAGGAAGACGTATAATAGCCTAGGCAGTACATTCATTTTTATCACCTCTATCCTCGAACTGAAATCTAAAATTAATGTTGACCAACGTGTTATATCTTTCTGAATTTTGTTGGTCAAAGTACGGTAATTAAATTCAAACAGGTCATTTAAATTCTGTGTAATTATTACACCGAGATACTTAATCCATTTTGTGTCCCACTTTAGTTTATATTTACTCCTAATTTTACTGTTCGGTAGGTAATTTAAGCAAAGTACCTGTGTTTTTTTGATGTTTAGTTTGTATCCTGACATCTTGCCATAATTTTCCAAGGTGGTTAGAAGTCTGGGGATTGTTACGTTTGGGTTCCTTAAATAGGTGATAATGTCGTCAGCAAACAGGCCTATTTTATGCTCCTCTGTTGCTATGTTAATCCCTTCCAGTTCATCATTTTGTCTGATGTTCTGAGCAAGCGGCTCTATAAATAACGCAAAGAGGGAGGGGCTGAGGCAGCATCCCTGCCTTGTACCTCTGTTAAGATTAAAATTGTCTGTCAGAGAGCCATTGATCCTCAGCCTGGCAATAGGGCTACTGTAGAGAGCTTTTATACAACTAATAAATTGGTCATTAAAGCCAAATCTCTCCAGAACTTTATAAAGAAAAGGCCAACTAACTCTATCAAATGCCTTCTCGAGGCTAATCAAGGCTGTACTGAGTTGTCTATTATTAATATGTTCTATAATATGTAGTGTGCGTCTGATATTATCCTGCGTTTGTCTGCCCTTTATAAATCCAGTTTGGTCTTCATCTATTAAGTAAGGAAGAAGATGTTCCAGCCTTCTAGAAATGATGGATGTGAATATTTTATAATCTACGTTTAATATGGAAATCGGTCGATAAGATTCACACAACTCTTTGTCTTTGCCTTCCTTTAGTATCACTGAAATCACCGCTTCCTTCCATGATGGGGGTATTTTACCATATTTAAGAGTCCAATTTAAAGATTTAAGTAATGTGGGTGCAAGGTCCTCCCCAAAGATCTTGTACCACTCGTTTGGGAAGCCATCACTCCCTGGGCATTTATTATTTTTCAAATTGCTGATAGCTCTGTCTAGTTCTTTCTTTGTAATTGGAGCGGATAAAGATTCATTTTGTACCTTACCTATGGAGGGGAGATCCAGTGATAGTAAGTATTTTTTAATCATCTCATCATCCAGTGGATCTGGTTCTGAGAATAGTGACATGTAATATTTTTTGAAGCAATTTTCAATTTCCAGAGGTTTAGAAGTTATGACGTTATTCAATGGGTCTCTAATCTTAGATATGCAGCTTTTAATTTGTTGTTTTCTAAGGTGTCGTGCCAGGATCTTTGTTGCTTTAGGGCCAGATTCGTAAAAGGTTTGTTTTGTGAATCTAATTTTCTTTTCAAGTTCATCAGTCAGGATTGCATCTATTTGTTTCCTGATTTCTTTTAACTGGTTCGTCAGTGTTACATCTTTATTCGTTTGTTTTTGTTTCTCTAATTTTTTCAATTCTTCCTGTAATTTTTCATATCTTAGCCTCTTCACTTTATTCATGTAAGCTGTCCGTGATATCAAATTCCCTCTCATAATTGCTTTAATCGTATCCCATACCATCGTTGGTTCCACTTCACTATTAGTGTTATTTTCAATACAGTCCTTAATTTCTCTTTTTATATCCTTAACAGTTGTTGTGTTATTCAGAATCCCAATATTCATTCTCCACAGTGTGCTTTTATGTCTTTATGTCTATTGTATAGTTAAGTAAACTGCGTTATGGTCTGAAACATCCGAGGTTCCTATTGAGCATTCTTTCACCCTATGTCTATCTGTGATATACATCAGAAAGAAATCTATTCTTGAGTGAATCTGGTGTGTGGCTGAGAAATGGGTAAAGTCCTTCTCTGAAGCATGGAGATTCCTCCAGACATCAAACATACCAGACTCTTTGATTAAGATGTTAAGGTTTTTTGACATATGCAGTTTGTGTTGTTTTTTTTACTTGTCGTGTCTAATGAGTAATTCAGGATTGTATTCCAGTCACCAGCACAGATTAATATACCCTCACTGAAAGTGACAATTTTATCAAAGAGCTGAGTAAAGATTTTTTTTATCACTTTCTGGAGGAATATAGATACAAGCAAATGTGACCAATATGTTATCAAGTTTTCCTTTGACTAAAACATATCTGCCTTCCTTATCTCCTTCTGCCTTAATTAAGTCAAAATTCAGAGAGTTAGACACCATGATAGCCATTCCTCTTTTCCTGCTATTTTTGCATGCACTGAAAAAGGAATTCGAATACCCAAACCTCTTCAACTTATTATGTTCTTCATTAGACATATGCGTTTCTTGAAGCATTACAACATGTGATTTATCTTTTTTTAACTTAACCAACACTTTCGAACAATGAAAAATTACCACCCAATTGTGAGAGTAGCCTGTAGCCAAAAAAAAAAAAATCTCAGGCGTCCTCCGCTGTGTTGTCCCTCTGGAACTCCCGCAGTTTCTCCCTCGCTCTCTGTGAAGTGGAGTTGCCTTTCTCCCGGCGGTCTGCTCTCCGCTCCCATCCGAGAAGCTCCGAGAGGTATGAATCCAGCACAGACTCTCTCTCACGCGCCTGCGGCGGGTCCACTTTGTAGCCCCGTCTGTGTAACTCTTGCCATGCTGCATCTGCGCTGCTGTATGTTCTGACTCCGGTGTCCCAGTGGATCCTCATGTTGGTATAGGGGGTTTGGAAACGTACTCCCTTCTCCCTTAAAGCTCTCTTGATCGGATTGTATTCCTTGCGCTTCTTGACAATCTCAGTGGCGTAGTCATGGTCAAAGTAGATCACCCGCTTGCCCAGTGATATTTTACCCTTTCTCCAAGCCTCCTTCAGTACCAGTTCCTTAGTTGTAAACTCCTGGAAATTGACAATAATGGGTCTTGGAGGGTCTTCGGGTGGAGGTTTCTGCGTCAAGGAGCAGTGTGCCCGTTGGATTTTCAGGTCGAGGTCCTGCGGTAGCGGTAGCTCACGTTTAAGGAGAGTAGTGATGAAATGGGGTACCGAATCTCCCTCCTCACCTTCTGCCACTCCGAATATGCGGATGTTGTTTCTTCTAGATCGGGACTCCAGGTCCGTGACTTTAGCTTGAAGAATCTTTTGCTGTTTGGCAAAGGCAGAGAGCACCACATTTACCTCCGCCGCCCAGTCCTCCATACGCCCCACTCGGGTCTCCGCTTCGTCAACGCGGCCGGACAAACTTTGCACCTCTTTTGTTAAGTTATCAAGTTTGCCATTAATTTCTTGGCTCGTGTGGTTGATTTCTTGCCGCAGGGAGTCGTTACCTTTCGTCAAATCAGATTTAAGGTCCTTAATCGCCACCATCAAGTCGTTCGAATTCACACTGGTTTCACCCTCCGGGGTGTCCTCCATGCCGCTGCTAACACACCGTGCCTCCAGGTTGCTAACATTAGCTTTCGCCTTCGCCCCCGTGCTGCCTTTTTCTTGATTTTTAGACATTTCTTCTTCTCTTTTTTGGCCTCTTGTGAGTCTCTTCCCACTCATCTAACAAAGGTGCCACTCAAAATTTAGTAAACGAGTTTTTAGTGGGAAAATAGTAACTTTTCTCGGGAGCGTGGTCTCAGGTGCGTCTGACTACTGAGCTGTACCGGAAGTCCCATGATAATGTCATTTTTAGTGTTGATGTTGCCTTTTTAAGAATGATATTTATTTGTTTTGAAATGATGTAAATGTATTTCATTTAACTAAATAATGTGAATATGTGTGAAAACCCATGCACCCAGGAACTGAAACAGAAAACCAAACAGACCGGGGCAGGGACCGATGCAGGAGAGGAGACTGCAGCCACATGGGAATTTTAAGCAGCCATGGATGAGGCCATTGGATCAAGGGCATCAGTAACACCTGTCAACCTTTTTGCATCTGGTGGGCCAGAGGGTGTAGGTCATAAATAGTCTCACCTGCTTGTTAGCAGCGGACCATCCACCCCCCAGCCCTCCACCGACAGACCACCAAAACGTAAAAGAAAGCATGAGGTACTTCAGTTTTTGGAGGATGACCGTGCACAAAGGGCTGCAGAGCAGCAGGAGAGAGACAAGACTGACCAACAGAATTTTGAAATAAATGCTGAACAGATGGACAGATTACTTGATATCTTTGGGAAAATTGTTGAAAAAATGTAAGCCTCTGCACTACTGTGATTTTGTTGTTGTTGTTGTTGTTGTTTTTTGTTCACTAACAGCATTGTAAAAAAAATGCATCAAAATTTGAGTTTGACACAACACATTTGTATTTGTAGGTACATTTTCTTGTTCAATTATTTCTAAGTTTAATAAATGGTTAATTGGTTCATCCATCAACCGAGCAATATACTCAAACACTGCCAAATGTGCAAAATTTATTTTAAAGTGCAGACGTGAAAAAGTGCAAACATGTGAAAGAGGTGACACTGTGAACAGAGGTTGTAAATATAATAATACTCCCATCAGTGCTGGCAATAATCATGCTCCATCAACTGAGCAGGTGGTGCTACAGGGGCAGACACTTGGGCAGTAAGTATGTCCCTTATTGGTGTTCCACTCCTCTCTCGAAAGTCCACTTCTTCAGGTGGGACGGGTGCTGCTTCACCTGCATCTTCAGCCTCCTCTGGCTCCATAATGTCACCATTGCTGATACAGATGTTGTGAAGAAATGCACAGGCCATCACAACATCTGTGCAAAAGGACAACTGTACCTCCACGGCTTTGGACAGCGTGGACCTCCACCTTGCGTTCATGACTCCAAAGGCACACTCTATTACAGAGCGTGCCCATGCATGGGAATTATTGAAACGCTGTTGTGGTCTTCCTTGTGGCGGTGGGGTGTGATGACTGTGATAGGTGTCTCCAGGCAAGTGTAACCTCCATCCCCCAACAGAAAATACCCTTGAGGTGGGTACTCAGCATTAAGGTACAGTGGACTGTTCTTGAAGACCCTTGTGTCATGTACCAATCCTGGATAGCCCACAAAAATGTTTAAATATTGGCCTGTTGCATCACACACTGCCTGCATGTGTATAGAATGGAAATGCTTGTAATTAAAGTAGTCCTCTTTGTGTTGCCCTCTTGGTCTTGTTTAGTGGACTAACTTTGCAGTTGAAGTATGCCTGTTCACTTACGTTTTAACAGGTCTGATGCTACGGCTGTATCTAGGCTAACGGCTAACATGCTAACTATTATTTTTATGTCACTAGTCACTTGAAACAAATTTAGGACGATAGGAGACAGGTTGAAATAAACCGAAATTTCCCTTTAACATTTAACATTTAGATTTAGATTTAGCATTTAGATTTAACATTTAGATTTAGCATTTAGATTTAACATTTAGATTTAGATTTAGCATTGAGATCTAGATTTAACATTTAGATTTAGATTTAACATTTAACATTTAGGCGCCACATTTAATATTTAGATTTAACTATTTAATATATTTCTAAGTTAACAAATATTGCTGTAAATGTGGTAAAAGGTGACGTTAAAAAATTCACAACACTTTTTTAAATATTGTTTGAAGCTAAATGTGGCAAAATGTTGATGTTATTTTCAGCGTGAGCCACTTTACAAACGGCACCCCATATGTGTGTATGTGCGTGTGTGTTAAACTTACCGCATGTATTATCATCATACACTCTGCAACGACAAGACCGAGCAGCTGTAAGGTTTCTCTCCTGTGTGGATTTTACAAGTGGACCTTCAGATTCCCACACAGTGAGCAAATCAACAGTTTCTCTCCCGTCCACCTTCAGATGCGCCTTGTACAAAAACATTTTAAAAAACGACTAGACAATCTAAACTACACCACAACAAGTTTGAATGACAGTGATGCAGGTTAGCTACCGTTAGCAAAAAACACGTGAAGTAGCCACGTAGCTAGCTAGCTGTCTGGTCCCACGGCATCATCATCATGCCCTGTGAGGACTGACTTCATTCACGTAGAGAAAAAGTGATTACTAACCTCAGGGATGATGTCCAGAGACTTTCGGATTAGCTGGACGTCTTGCTGTCAAGTTACATCGACACAACTGCTGCACAAAACAAGAAGATCGCCATCCTGAATTCCGTCATTAACACCTCCACAGCTGACACTTTTCTTTGGGATCCGTTGCAAACTCGGCCATCCTCCTGCTCGACCCCCAGTCCAGAGGGCAACTGGACAGAGGTGATAGTTAGGGGAGGTGGGAAGGCGCGGATCACGGATATTCCACTACCACTGCTCCACCTGTCGAACCGCTACACAGCGCTGACTGAGGCACCGGATCACCCAGGTGAGGATGGCAGGGCCTGCGTGGCTCCTGACTGTGCCTCCACTGGAGCGTCCCCCAACTCCATGCACCGACCGGCGGCTTCTCCTCCTGCCAGAGGCAGCGGTGGCGGAGTGGGAGCCCCGGACGGTGCACCTTCGCACAACTCCTCTGCCGCCGCTGCTGCTGCTGCTGTCCCTGCGCCTACAACCACCGGGCCGTGCTCTGCACCTTACGGAGTTGGAGAGTCATCCTGTGGGGGTCCTGGCAGTTCCCGTGTTGACGGCCCCTCCCGTTCTCCATCTCAACATCTTGACCGGGGGGCTACCTGGTCCGAGGTTGTTATCCGCGAGCGGAGGAGGACCTCGAACGGGGCTTCCTCTGTCCCTCGCCCGGCAGCGGGGCCATAGCGACCCCCTCTCCACTCCTCAGCCCAGCGCAAGCGGCTCCTGCAGGATGCGGTGCGGTTGCACACCAGGGGCTCTCCTCACCTGGCGGGAAACCACGCTCCCGGTTCACCCACCTCCCCCCCTGGACACTTGATGGATCCTCCACCTACAACCCTCATCATCGGGGACTCCATCGTGAGGAATGTGCGGATGAGGGGGGGGAGATCACACTGTCTTCCCCGGCGCCACCGTTGCTGACATAACGGAAAGAATCCTGAAGGCATCCTAAAGTCTCATCCGCAGGCTGACAGACTGATCATACATGCAGCTACCAACGACATCCCCAAGCAGCAGTCTGAACTTTTAAAGCAGGATTTTACCCACCTTTTTAATCTGGTCAAACAGTCACAGCTGAGTGTTTTTATCTCCGGCCCCACCCCCACTTGTGGCAGACTGCTCAGCATGAACGCCTGGATCTCCTCTGCCTGCAGCTCCCACAGTGTTGGCTTCATAGACAACTTTGATGTCTTCTGGGAGAGGAGGCATCTTTTTGGGGCCGATGGGCTTCACCTCAACAAATCTGGTTGCCGTCTACTGTCCGCTAACCTGGCACACATTCTCCTCTCACCGATGCAAACCCACACCTGCTGACCAGTTCGTCAGCGATTGATGTCCCTCAGGTTCTAGCTCCTATGTTTTTAATTCCATTTTTAACAGCAATACATGCATCACCGGACTTGGACCTTATATTCAGGCAAACACTTCATCAATTCCTGTCATCATTACAAACAGAGAGCAAACTAAACCTCTCCAAAAATACCAACCACCGATATCTACAGTTCAGAAGTCACCAGCCACTATCAATATGGCACTTTTAAACGTTCACTCTCTGGCAAACAAGTTTTTTATTATCAATGAGCTGATTTTAGATAACAAAATTGATTGTTTATTTTTAACTGAAACGTGGCTGAGCGTGGACACACCAGCTGTTCTCACTGAGGCCTCCCCACCAAATTTTAATTTTGCATTTTCTGTAAGGAGCAGTAGGAAGGGTGGTGGTACTGCATCAATCTCCGCTAATTCACTCACTACTAAACACATTCTATTTGATCAGTACACCACCTTTGAATACCATGCAATTGTTTTTAGCAACCCCCCAATCCTATGTGTCACAGTCTACATACCACCCAAACAATGTGCTGCTTTTATTAATGAATTTTCTGAGTTTTTATCAATAATCCATACCGCTTATGATATGATAATTCTATCAGATGATTTTAACCTGCACATAGACAATCAGTCAGATTCCTTTGCACATGAGTTTTTAAACATCCTCAGCTGTATGGATTTTACTCAACATGTCACATAGCTGACTCACAACAGAGGACACATTCTGGATCTTGTCATCAGCCATGGCCTGTCCACCAGTGTGCCCTCTGTTATCGACTCTGCTGTGTCTGACCATTATTGTGTGTTTTTTAATATCACCAGTTTTATTCAGCGGGAGACCTTGGTGCGAACTGTGAGGAAACGCTATCTTACCTCTGAAGTGGCTGCAAATTTTATTGAAGTTTTAGATGAATGTCCTCCAGTTATTTTACCTGCTTCCTGCAACTTTATTGTTGAAGATTTTAACAATAAACTAAAGTCAAGTCTTGATTCAGTCGCTCCACTAAAAACAAAGCTGGTACAAAATAGGCATGTGGAGAAATGAAGAAATCAAAAATCTGAAAAGAAATTGCAGAATAGCAGAAAGGAGATGGAGGAAACACAAATTAACTATTAACTATCAAATATTCCATGAACAACTTAAAATTTACAATAATGCACTCAGACGTGCAAGAAACACCTACTTTGCCAACATAATCAATAATCATAGAAATAATCCCACAGTCCTCTTCTCAACCGTCGACCTTTTAATCAACCCTGATTTTAACAAATTACAAAGCACTTCAACAGATTCCCTTTGTGAAGACTTTGCAGACCACTTCAGAGGCAAAATTGATGGCATCAGATCTGATATTTTATCCCATCAAAATACAATTCTTAACATATCTGACTGCTTGTTTTTACCTGAGGAAACACTGGACAGTTTTGTCCTGGTTGATGCTGAGACGCTTGGTAGAGTTTTCTCCCAAGTGAAACCGACAACTTGTCTTTTAGACCCAATTCCTTCATCACTTTTTAAAACATTTTATGAATTTTTTGAAGATAAGCTTTTAAACATTGTGAATTGTTCTCTTCAAGTGGGTACTTTCCCCGCTGCCTTTAAAACAGCAGTGGTGAGACCCCTTTTGAAGAATAACAACTTAGATCCTAATGTTCTTAACAACTACAGACCAGTATCCAACTTACCATTTTTAAGTAAAATTTTAGAAAAACTTGTTTTTATTCAGCTTAATGATTTTTTAGATAATAATAACATCCTTGTAAAATACCAATCTGGATTTAGGAAGAATCACAGTACAGAGACAGCCCTGCTGAAGATTGTCAGTGATCTCAGGTGTAACTTGGACTCAGTTATCAGTTCTGGTGCTACTGGATCTAAGCGCTGCCTTTGACACAGTAGACCACCCTATTCTTTTTAATAGACTCCAACAGCTGGTCGGCCTCTCTGGTACTGTTTTTAAGTGGTTCACTTCCTATCTCACAGATAGAAAATTCTTGGTAAGTATGGATACATGCTCTTCAGAGATCCATGAAATTAAATGTGGTGTACCCCAAGGCTCAATTTTGGGTCCTGTACTTTTTAATTTGTACATGCTGCCTCTTGGTTGTGTCATCGGGAGACATGGTATTAACTTCCACAGTTATGCTGATGATACACAACTGTACATCTCCATGTCTCCTGATGACAGAGGGCCAATTGATGCCATTTTTAACTGCATTTTAGACATCAAATCCTGGATGGCAGAAAACTTTTTACAGCTCAACCAGGACAAAACTGAAGTTTTAATCATCGGTCCTGAGGCTCAGAGAGAGAACCTTTTATCTAAATTGCAGGCATTGTCCTTAAATCCATCTATTCAAGTGAAAAACCTGGGCGTTATTTTTGACTCTGAGCTTACTTTTATTCCACACATTAAGCATGTAACAAAAACAGGTTTTTTATCATCTAAAAAACATAGCCAGAGTCCGCCCTTGTCTCTCCTGAGCTAACACGGAGACGCTAATGCATGCTTTTATCTCCAGTCATATTGATTACTGTAATGCCCTGCTTGCTGGTCTTCCCAAAAAAAGTATCTCAGGCCTACAACCAGAAGGCATGCCCACATTACACCGGTTTTAAAATCACTGCATTGGCTCCCTGTGTCTTTCAGGATTGATTTTAAGGTTCTTTTAATGTTTTTTTAAATGTCTTAATGGTCTTGGGCCTTCTTATCTTACAGAATTGCTTGTATCCTATGAACCCTCGCGGACCCTGAGGTCCTCCGGCACTGGCCTCTTAATTATTCCTAAAGTCAGAACACGTGCTCAAGGTGAGGCATCTTTCCAGTAGTATGGCCCCTGTCTGTGGAATGGCCTGCCAGAGGACCTGAGGGCTGCAAAGAATGGTGATATTTTTAAGAGCAGACTCAAGACCTACCTATTTAATCAGGCTTTTAACTAATATTTTTCTTAGTTTACTGATGTTTTATTGTCATTAACACTTTTAACATCACTCTTAGTCTTTTACTGATGTTTTAATGTAATTTTTAGTCTTTTACTGAGGTTTTAATATGATTCTTAGTCTTTCATTGATGTTTTATGTTATTCTTAGTTTTACTGTAGTCTTGTTATTTCTTCCATCTATTGTTTAGCGTTTAATATTATTTTTTAATCTTATTTTTAGTTTTTAACTCCAGTATTTCCTCAGTGGGGGGCCTCTGCACTGGGGGCTGTGTTTGGCCCTGGCTGCTCTGACGCTGCCTCGTGGCAGGGTTGGGTTAGTGTTAGCAGTGTTTCCTCACCTGGTTGCTCTGCGCTCTGCCACATGTTTTTATGTTTTTTATGCCTACATCATGACTGTGTATATGGGTGTGTGCATGGGTGTGGGTGGGGGCCTGGGTGGCTGTGTGTTTGTGGGGGTGTGGGCGGGTGTGGGGTGGGTGGGAGGGACATCTTTTTAACCTTGTAAAGCACTTTGTGCTACATTTATGTATGAAAAGTGCTTTATAAATAAAGATTGATTGATTGATTGATTGATTGATTGATTAACATGACATCTCGGTTGTCAGAAGAGGCATTTTGCTGTCTTCGCCTATGCCTTATCATCTGGTGGGTCCTCCAAAGGATCTGGCCAAGCAGAGTGCCAAACATTGCCAGTACAATCAACTGCATTTTCACAGAGACAATGCGCAATGTAAGAAGCGTTGTCAAGTCTGTCCCAGTTTTGTTTAAATATCCCAGCGTGCTTGGCCACTTAATACGTGCTTATACACTATAGGCAAATGTACGTTCTGTGTGGCAACACGTCACCAAAGTGTGTGCTTAACCAAGCGCACTCAGCCAAATGTAAAACTGGTCTTTTTAATTATTTAAGTATTTAGCAACACAGAGACTTGTTGTCAGTGGGATGTGAGGATTCTTAAAATAACATCAGATGTGAAGCCCTGACTGTATCTGACTGATGTTTAATGAAAGCTGTTGTCTTGTATAAAATATGAACATTATAGTCAAACACAGTTTATTCAGCCAGTGTACCCACTGAGCAATAGACGGATATTAGACGTCTAGTTATTTTTTAGACCTAATTTCAACGGAATTTAGACGTTGCACTTTAATCCAGTATTCGATAGCTATTAATTAAAAAAACAACTGTAAGGTGCATAACTGATCTCCAAATACTTAACTAAAATAATGATAGCCGTTGAGCGATATACAGTATAGTATAGATATAGTCGAGATTTAGACGTCTAAAAAAACTTTCATTTCTATACCCCTGATAGACCAATTTTATACTAGACGTCTAAGGAAGATTTAGACGTATATTAGACATATAATAGACCTAAAAATGCTCGGTGGGTTGTACTACTGAGACAGCATTAACAGCACCTGTTACCTCCCTCCAGGCCTTCTCTTTGCCTGTCCCTGTCACACCACTACTAACTGAAGAAAATAAAATGTTTTTTCTTAAGTCCACTTCACCCAAAATTATTTCGATCTCCGAGACCAAACGTTTGCACTTTTCACGATCACTCGAACTTGCCGGAGTGGGTTTCACATTTGGCTGTCATTACATTGTCCTCTGACGCCGGTGCGCACATTTTTTCCAGTGTCCACATAGCTTCGTAGTTTGGTTTTGAATTCAGCAAAAGACATTTCCACCTCACTCTGAGTAACACAGCGAGTGGTTTGAAGGATTCAGGCAGTCCCTTCAAAATCATTGCCACTGGCAGTCCGTCGCTTAATGTCTCACCCACGTTTCTCAATGCTGTGATTGTGGTCTCTGCATGTAGAACGTATTCAGTCACACTCTCGCCGCTTGACTTTTGAAGTGAAGTCAGCTCAGCATACAAGCTTATTACCCTGGGTTTCCCCTTTCCAGCATAATAGTCTTTCAAAATCTGTAGCGCTGCTCGGCCATTGTCCGCTGCATCTCTCATTACGAGTGACAAACTTTTAGTATCCAGAAACTGAATTAATTCTGCATATGCCTCTGCATTTTTCTCATCGTCTTCCTCACCTTTGGCAGGCTCGATTAAAACGGTGACCTCTAGCCCTTGCAACCGAAGAAGGCCCAAAAACTTTGTCTGCCACAGTCTGTAGTTCTTTTCATCTCCGTCAAATACTAGCCGTGACCATTGGCCACCCGACTCAGCAACCGGTCTTTGCATGGCGCTAGCTTAGCATGCTAAGTCACCGGACAAGCTGTACATCGCAAATTTTCTCTCGGTGGTAGATTGCTGGAAAAACTCTCCAGGTAACTCTGGGCCCCTAACCTGTTAGTAGAGAATCTCTACTAGAGATGATCTGCTCAACTATCCTTGCGTGCGTGCGTACCTACTGCTAGACCGATCATAAATTGTGGAGGAATAAACGCACACTGGGGTATCAGTCTGCGACTGGAACTCACTCCTTCTGTGAAGGAACTTTTTATTTATGCGCACACTCATCTGACACACATCACTTGTCAATTTCAGCACACCGTATTGGCCATTACTGTTCACCAAACGACATCCACAATAACCTCTGTAGAGGGCCATGACAGCAAAAATAAAGATTTACTGTAACATAACAGAGTACATTTTCCATGTAGCCTATATTAACAAGCGAGGTGGCTAACAGCTGACCCAGACTTTTCAAGTTGACAGGATGTGACGTTGCATCCTTTCTCGTTGTGGGCGCGGTTTCTCGTGTGCCTGGCGGAGGGGATGTAAACAGCTAGCATGCCGACTAGCAGCCAGCATCGGCGCAGATTTCAGACCCACACCCGATGCCGGTAAGCTCATCTTAGTTAACCGACTGTTGATTCTGATGTGAAGGAGGAGGTCAACATCGTTTCTCGGAGCGAAGTTGTGTCTTTGTGGAACATTAGCTAACTTGGCTAAGTTAGCTAGGAGCGCTAGCGTCAGGTAAGCTAGCTCTGGGAGTTGTGCCACAGCAGAAAGCTGCTTAATGCCGTGCCGCCAACAGTCTGCATGTTTCTGTTTGTTTCTGCCACGTTTTAACAGGTGTGACTATTGGTATGAAGGACTGTTGTTATGCTAATGTTGTTAGCAGGAAGTACAGACAGTTACAACATCAAGTTATCACTGTAATCAAAGTGACTCCTGTGGTTTGTTATGTGACTGAGTGGAAACTTAAGCAGTTGTTTAGCTGACTTATGACCGCCCCCACTGACTGCTCTCTGTGCTGTTTACTGACAAACACCTCTCCCCCTCAGCCACACAGTCTGATGAACTCACGCACACATTTTCACACTTTTATTCCCTCCCCGTACTCTCATATTAACAGATAAACTGGAGTCCTGCACTCCTGATGAGAGAGATAAGGTGGGGCAAGGTCACCTGACAGCATCAGTCTGTAGCTCAGAAGACAGCAGTAGGTCCTGATGTCCTCATTGGTAATAAGGATTACACTCAGTACATGTCCTAAAGTACTGTGCTCAAGCATAAATTCAAGGTACTTGTGTTATTATTTTACGCAACTTTCACCTTCTCCATCTCAGAGGTAAATATTGTATTTTTTTACTGTACTACATGTGTCTGACAGCTTTTTCAGATGACCGTTTTTCATTCCCTTTCTGTTCAGTGAAAACCATGTATCTCCAGGTGTGTTGCTCTTGAATATTTGTGATAAACTGACGGATGAAGTGTTCCTTGTTTGTTGAGTAGGGGTGGGCGATATGGCCCTAAAATAATATCACAATATTTCAGGGTATTTTTGCGATGATTATATTCTTGACAATATGACAAATTAGTAAAACAAATATATTCTATTGCTGACTCAAGGAAATAGAGTTGCAACAAAATAAGTGATATAGTTTTATATGTTAACCTCTCAGTTTAGCTTCAAATATTCAGTAAAGAAAAATGATCACTCAATTCTTTAGTTTGTAAACAACAGTAACTCAGAGTGAGATTCAGATTCTGTATGCAATAATTTTAGTTCAACAAAACAAAATCTACCACAAATTACACATGTAAACAGTTCCCAAATAAAAAAACTGTATACATGATACACAATTGAGTTGTTTTTTTGTCCACTTAGACCTTTATGCGTGGCCATTTCTCCTCTAATCATCACGCTGTAACCTGTGACAGGCTGTTTTGCTACCATAACTATTGCACATTCACATATATGTAGTTTTTTGTCAAGCCGCGAGCGTCTCGTAGGTTTACATTACCACAGGTTTAATCACTTGACGACCTGTGTGCACGTGTCGAGAGAGGAGAGGGAGAGACACTGTGCTGCTGCCAGAGGAGCCGCTGAATGAGTTTCCTCTGAGCGGTAAGTCACTAAAACAGTCTGAGAAGTCCGGTACTGTTCATAAAACATTCAGGATGCCACAGTTTATTCCACGGTACTCAAGCTACTCCTCTTTTTGGAACTACCGCGGAGTCACGAATAATTTTGCTTTCAGCCATGCTGAAAATATTTTCTCTAGCGGATGTCTTAGTTACAACATGATTGAGCTAACTGGAGTAGTTTCATGTCGTATCTGACAACGGGAGGCTTTTAACAGATGACGTCCTGATGTTAGGTTTGCTGCTGCTGTTAGCAGTCCCTGTCAGCTGATGCTTTCTAGACATCATGATTTCCCAAAACTGAATAAATACCACGCATAGCAACACAAAACTGCTTTGCTAGCTCTATCATGTTGTAACTAAGATATCCGCCGGAAAAAATATGTTTTTCACAGACCGGTTATTGAGTTTGTTTACATGGCGGTGGAAGCTATGAACGAGCTAACCCTCGTCTGCTGAGTTTTAAAAATGCCAGCTATTTTGTTGCTTTCTGTTGACGTCTCATTCCGCCTTGAGTATATCCAATCAGCACCAAGTAATCCCCAAGCCCCAGCCAGGAGTTTTTTGGGGCCGTTCTGAGTACCTACTCCGAGGCAGGGACTTGTTTAGCCCCTGTAAAAGTTCTGGAACTCTGTCCTTCGGGGGTGGTTCCTGCGGTGGAGACACGCACCAACGGCCCCGACCCCGTAAATTTACCCCGAAGTTCCTGCGGTGGAAACGGGCCTTATGACATCAATATGTCACAAGTAGGGTTGGATACCGAAACTCTGTACTTTTTGTACTTGGTACCAATTCACGTTGGAGTGAGAGCGCATGACTCGCACCTCAGACTCAGCAACAATGGTGACAAAAAAAATGTGCAGACAAAAGTTAACGTGCAGCACTGTTCCTAAATGTTCTCCATAAAATGTTGAAACTGAGAAGTTTAGACTATGGGCCTGAACGATGCATAGTGCGTCCAAATTCACACCCGTTCTTCTCTGTGGATTTTCTCCGCGACCGTGCGTCATAGCGAGAAGCCACGCATATCAGCGGACACAGCAGAATTGTAGCTTTCCGACAAGGCCAAGCACTTGTCGGTAATCCAGTGTTTTCACAGCAAAAAAAAAAAAAAATTACAATAAAATTATGTATAACAGAGCTTTCATACAGCTTTGCACACACGTTACTCTTGGATGGATTACTCACGAACGCAGGCTCTCACAGAAATGCCACACATATCACATCAAAGCGCAGGAGCAGAGCTTTCATGTGATACCACACACATCATTGTGCTGTCATCCCATCACGCTATAAATCCAGATCAATTGTCTACAAAATAAAAACCTGACGAATTTCTTTACAATCCATTATACAGATCTTGTTGTCAGTCACTTCATATAGTGAGGAATATCATATCTTACCACGTCTTAGGCTTGCATGAGTTTCTCCCTGTCTATCCACATTTGTAGTCCGGCTTTCAAGTATCAAACTTTGTATGACAAGACCAGCCACTTCACCTTTGCACACCCAGACAGGGCCGTAGTCACCATATACAATGAGGGGAACACGTGCCCCCCCCACCAATGCCCAAAATGTCTCCCCAATATATAACTGAAACTGAAAAACAAATTATCTTGGAGGATATCATTGCACTTGGTTGAGTATTTTTCTGTGATCTTAGATGTAAATATTGCATGTTTCTTTCAGATAAAACACATTTTTGACTTGTGAATGAGTCAGTGGAATTTCTTGCAATAATGAAAAAATACTGGCAAACATGTCCGCCTGGCACAAACCACATGTTTTGGACAGCTGTGAAGTGACAGAATGTCCCAGCATCATGGTTCTTATTCCAGAGAGTCTCTCCTCTTCAGATATGGCAGAATGTCATTTTCCAACTTGCTATGGCGAGATACATGTAAAAATGTAAGAATTTAGGCACACAGATTTGTTTTTTTCATTGATATAAAATGAATATAAAATACAGGCACATAGAAGAACATGAAATGATGGCAAATCTGGTTAGCCCAGATTGTCCTGAAAAAAACAAAACAAGATATAGCATGTGTATGTAGCCTTTATAATGACTGTGATATGATCTTAAAAGTAAAGGTAGTAAAAATACCCCAAAAAGGCCTAGGGCCCGTAGGGTTAAAAAGTACTGAAATAAGGTACCGTTTGGTACCGGTACCGAATTCCAGATACCGGTACCGTATCCGTTCAATTATGAACGGTACCCATCCCTACTTACTACGTCTTAGGCTTGCGTGTGTTTCTCCCTGTCTGACCACATTTGTAGTCCGGCTTTCAAGATGCAAATATGTCCATATTGTCCAGTTGACACTCGTCAAACTTTGTATGACAAGACAAGCGCACTTCACCTTTGCACACTCAGACAACTGCAGCCTAATTATGCATGCTGACAGGGCCGTAGTCACCATATATATTGAGGGGGACACGTGCCCCCCACCAATGCCCAAAATGTCCCCCAATATATAACTGAAACTGAAAAACAAATATTATCTTGAAGGACATCATTGCACTTGGTTGACTATTTTTCTATTATCTTAGATGTAAATATTGCATGTTTCTTTCAGATAAAACACATTTTTGACTTGTGAATGAGTCAATGGAATTTCTTGCAATAACGAAAAAATACTGGCCAGGGCTTGACGCTAACTTTTTTTCCCAAGGAGCACATGTGCTCCTATGTTGAAAAAGTAAGGAGCGCACAAAGAACTTTAGGGGCACAATGTAAATTGATCAAATAATGTGTTTTCCGTAACAAACGTGATGCAAATAGACATTTACAAGCAAAATTATTTAATGAATTTTAATTAATTGTGCTTGTAAATGAAAAAAAAAATTATTGAATGAATTTGTATAGAAAATGTACAGAAAGGTAAAATCATCAAGTTTTGAAAAAGTATTGCAATTTAATTGTGTTTTCAATGTTGTCTTTTATATATTATCTTTGCAATATGATTATCTTATATAATGTTCAGATTTCGCGGGGGGGGGGGGGGGGGGGAGACATCCCTCAATTGGGACCCATGGTACAATACCAGTGAAAGTATCATGGTTCTGAGGCAGATGTGCCTTTTGTCATTTATAAAAAGATAAATCACTTTTCTATAATACATCACTGATATTTCAATGGAATAAATTACTTATTGACTTATTGATGCTGTTTTTGAAGTATGAATAAGTGATTAACATGGGGGGGGGGGCGCCCTCCTCCCCTGACAAGTCCCTTCATAAGTAACGAACAGTCCCTAAAGTTTTTCCTCTGATACGCCACATACTGTGTGCCCCCATGGCTCAGCTGTTTAGGTACTTTTGGGCAGTCATGACAACAAGTTATTCACCTGGAGCCGGACTTCTTCGCCGGTAAGCTGTTATAATGCACCGCCGTATTTGACAGGAATACGTATTCCTGTCCGTGTCTGTGACCCCCGTTCACCGCTGTTTGATTGCATTATCAAAATAGGAAATAGGAGCCTTCCCCCACCCCCCACTGCCCTCACCGCTGCTGTCCTCACTATACTGGCTGCTGCGCTGTGCAAGTGCACAGATGTCTCAGAGTGGTGGTGCATTTGCAAAAATGTTTTGAAGGAGCAGCGGCGGCAATAAATGAATGTAGCGGAAACACTGATATGTACTGTGGAGTTTTAGTGCCGCGGTCTACCGTTGGTACCAGTATACCGTGCAAAGTGTGAGAGAGAGTGTGCGCATCTGTGTGTGTGTGTGTGTGTGTGTGTGTGTGAAAGAGAGTGTGTGTGCGTGTCTGTGTGAAATTATGACCGACTTAACGAGTTGTTTTCCGACATGAGGGGGTATTCTTGAATTTTCCCAGTCAGAAAGAGTTTTTCTGATTATGCTGACGTCACTTGAATGCAGCATTCACTGCAGGCCATTCAGGTCTCATAGTGGGAGCGGGGCACTGCCATGCTGACAAAATTATACATGTTATCGGGGCTATTTGTCATGATATCGGACTTATCGGAATGACGTAATAATTCCTGTTATCTGCCCGATAATTATCGGCCCGATAGTTATCGTGCACCCCTAATTTAACTCCATCTCCGCCCAAGATGGACAGTCAGCTTGGTTACAGAAATGGGACCAAAAAGCCAGACACTGCAAATTAGCCGCCCACTAATAAAAGCGGAAGTTTGGCAGTGCCATGCCTTCCCTACCTTCTGGATTTTTGAAGATGGATTTTATTCAATCGATGGCGCTTGCCTTTCCATATATATGATGGAATAACTGAGTCTAATGACTCAAAGAACTATTTAGGTATAGAAATTGGTACAGATTGAAAAAGATATAAAAATTTGGGGAGAATATTCATCTTAATAGAATTTTTTTTCGGCACACTAGAGATGTGGATAGAGGAGACCTCTGTGTCAGGCAGTGTTTCACCTTGTTTTACAGAGTGAGAGAATTTTCCCTAAAAGACCTTTGTGTTTTCTTGTGACGTCAATACCAAGGTAGGTAAATTGGTCTCTCATAATCTTAAAAGAGAGACTTGTATACTCTGATTTAAGCACTGCCTCATTTACTGGCTAAAATTAGTAAGTAGTGATAGCATATGGGGTAGGGAAATATGGGGCTTGATAAGAAAAGTAAGAGGTCGTCAGCGTATAAGGCCCATTTGTGTTCAGCTCCCTCCAAATCCCTGAAATCTCTTGACAGCTATGGAATGTAGTCGCCAGCGGCTCTATGGCCAAGTCAAAAAGTAATTGGCTTAAAAGGCACTAGTGTTGTCACGATACCAAAATCTTTGTTTTGATACCAATACCACTATGAATTTCGATACTTTTCGATACTCTTCGGTACTGAAGAGTATCCAAAGAGTACTTTTCCTAAGGAAAAGTACTTTTGGATACAAACCTTTAGAACAATAAATACTGTAGGGGAGTAACGGTACCAAAAAAATCATGGTTCGGTAAGTACCTCGGTACGGACGTCACAGTTTGGTAACTCAAATGTTCCACCAAGTTTGTGTTGTCTCGTGTTGTCTCCCTTTGCGATTCAGACTTTCTCTTGTCTTTTTTCACGTGCACCAGCTGCGAATGTTGATACAGGTGTTGTCATACACACCACTTGTGCAATCTGTGCTCCAGTAGGATCAAGAAAGGCGTTTGTGTGCATAAATGACTAAAATAAATTAACTAAATTAATGAATTGAATCAATTTCAAAGTACCAGTATTTTCCAAATGCAGTATAGTACCGTTTGGAATACTCTAGTACCGCGGTACTATTTTAGTACTGGTATACCGTGCAACACTAAGAGGCACCCTTGGCGAGTACCACGTTGGAGGTTAAAAGGTTGTGACTGTTGAGAGTTAGTAAGGACTGAGGCAGTGGGGCAGGAATACAATAATGTAATCCACAAGATGAAATTTGGTCCAAAGTTTAATTTTTATAGAATTGCAAACAGGTACATCCATTCCACATGGTCAAAAGCTTTCTTCGCGTCCAAAGAGAAAACGCATTCAGGACTGTGCCAGAGGGGGAGTACAAAATATCAAATAAAGGACGAGTATTAAAGTAGGAATGACGGTTTTTGATAAACCCTGTTTCATATTCTGATGACTGTTGGTAAAACATTCTCCAATCTACTGGCCAAAACTTTTGCAAGAATTTTGACATCAACATTTAATAAGGAGATTGGCCGATAGGAGGAAGATTGTGTTGGATGTTTGTCAATTGAACTGAGTACAGTTGGGGCAGGGTTTTCCCTTGGTTTTTTCGAGACCAAGGTGGCAAAGGCCTGTATCTTGACAGCTGTACTTTTAGATACGGTCCCCCCCTCTATTAAATATGAAAGGAGGCCCCACATGCTTGAGCTTTACACTGCTGACTTGTATAACCAGAACAGACATGTACTGTGATTTTCAGCCTTCTATGATTATATTAAGCCTTTACAGCAGGCACATCCTGACAGCTGAGAATATTACTGTCAGGTATTGTCCCCCCTCTATTAAATATGAAAGGAGGCGGAGTGCCGCACATTTAGCGGCATTTAGAATACTATTTGCTTGATGAAAAATGTGATTATTTATTTCAAACAGCTCTTATAATATTCACCATGTTTTTTTTTCAGCCAAATTATATTTCCAGCAGCAGCCCTGCTGTGGAGCTGCTGAAGGGGTTGTAGGAGTTTGCCCATGGATGCGGTGGATTGCCCCCTCTGGGTTGGGAGAGAGTTACTGCCCTCGGGTCTTGTTCACGAGTGAGGCTAGAATTTAGCGTGAGATGGATCTGTGTAGGGCTGCATGGTATATGCGGTAAACGGTAGAAATGATATAAATTTGGCCCACGGTAGAGATTTGCGCTCTACCGTCCTATCGTCAATGACGTCATCGCACCTGCCTCAGTGTGAAAATGGCTGCGAGCACAGAGACAGCGGAGCAAGAGGAGCTGGTTCACGTCCATGATTTAGCGTAGCATGTGCAACGTGTTGCTGGAGAACTTGTGAGCGAGTGTGTTAATGTTTTATGAACAGCCCCAGACTTCTTAGACTCTTTTAGCGACTTACCGCTCAGAGGGAACTCATTCAGTGTCTCCTCTGTCAGCAGCACAGCGTATCTCCCTCTCCTCTCTCGCCGTGCGCACACGGGAGTTGATTTTCGGCAAGAGAGTTTGTCATAAACTTTTGGTAATGTAAACCTATGTGACGCTAGGGGCTCCACAAAAACGTTTGATAAAACGGAGTTAAATCTCTCGGCATCCATTTTCAAGCTCTCTGTGTGTTTGTTTCCTTGCGGATGAGAAAAGGGGGAGCGCACATTTCCGAGAAGGCGTGTCCTTTTCAAAAATGCAAGAGGCGTTGTGTTAAACACACTTCAGAAAGGAGTGTCCCCAGACTATCAGAAGGCGGAGATCTCTGATTGTCTGGTGGCGAGACTAAACTCTTAGTACCATATTCAGTTTTTATCATTATGAAGTATGCAGTTTTGGAGTTGGTTAGTCTCTATATACAGACTCTACATTCAGTGAATGTAGAGTCTGTAGGCAAACCCCGGAGATCTTGCCTCTGGAAGAAGAGCAGAAGAGCCCGGGTTTCCGGTTGTAGGCTGTTTGTAGTCTGCGTGATATTGACCAATCACTTTTGACCCGGCTGCAGTTGTTGCCAGGTTAAATGGTCCGTGCGGTGAACTGGCATCATTGCGAACTCTGAATCCATCGCAATGGTTCAGCATATTTACTTATATATAAATGGAAGTCGGAAACGGAAATTCGCCTCCTCTGCCCGGATCAAACCGGAATGCCAAAAAATCAGGGGTCTGCCCCCAGAGGCTGTAATACAGCCGATGGGTTCCGAGAATGGGTGTTGGTCAATGTATCGTCAGCCCTTTGTCCTTTGTTAGTAATAGTTTTAGTCCTCAGTGGTGACACAGATGCCTGTTGTATTGCGACCAGTTCAGTCACTAGATGACTGTCTAAATAATAAACACCAATTAAATATCATTTCCCCTTTTCCCTTAAAAAAAGAATGTTTTATGTCGTAAAAGTAAACTTACGTGTATTGTTAAACCTCTCTGTACAGGTTCCACCTTGTGTTTTTATGTTTTGTCAGCTTTTAATTTTGATCCTGACGTAATCATGTTTTTACAGTTAAAATGACTGATTTGAAACATGAAGATTAGTTTACCACTCCTCTTCCTCCTCATCCTGTGAAAACAGCTGTTGTACTAATCATGTCACATAGATGTGATAGTGATGTCATCAGCTTTGGACACTGCAGATGTGTCACAGGGTGTCTGGCTTACACACTGAGGGTGTGCAGTCAGAAAGATGTGGCCATTTACCAGACAAGAAAGCTCTAGTGAAAGACACCATGTCCAAGTGCATTGTGGGAAATGTTGGATCCAGTGTATTTAGACCAAAGTCTTTTTTTAAACTTTAGAAATAAGCTTCATCATTCTGATTTGTCAGTTATGTCTTTGCTGTTAGTTGTTTTTTTGTTTTTAAACAGATTGAACTACTTAATCACAATATTGATCGGGAAGCCAAATGTGTCGGTGTTTTTTCAGACAGATAGACAGACAGCCAGCATCTTTAATGATTTGTCCTTCTTGTTTATTTTTTTTTTCAGGTCTGACAGGAAGTCTGTTGATGCTCTGCTGACAGAAGTAGAGGAAGAGAAAATCCTCCATACCTATCGTTCCTGCTGACAGACAGCAAAGACTTTCTCTGACAGGAAGTCTTCTAACCATCCCACAAACTAATTCCCGTTGGCAGGAAAGAAGAAGAAAGAGAAGAAGAAGAGTTTCTGCCTTTAGTTTAATCTTAATATATTTTTAATTTATGACGACAGATTTCACTTCTGCCAGAAACTGTTTGTCATTGTCAGTATCAGATAGATTGGTGTGTTTGTTCTGTGACACCCTCAGCAGGCGGGAGAACATACTAGAGGTTCCCCTGGCGGCCATGTTGGGGCCTCATCTGCTGTCTGCCTCCTTAGCCGCCGCGCCTCCATCTTAAATCAACAGCTCAGAGCAGACCTGAAACATTTTTTTTCAACATAAGGGCTTCTTGATTTATTTTTTCTACACGTGTTTTTGTGCTCAGAAGGAGTTGGTGTTTGTTCTCGTCAGGTCTCGTTTCGTCAGAATCCACTATCAGCCAATCATGGCGGAGTCCAGCTTGGTGCCGGCTGCAGCAGCAGATCTAGTGATTGAACAAAACAAAGATGAAGTGTCTCTTCCCGCAGAGAGCGTCTCCAAAGAACTGATTGTAACCATGACGACAGATGTATCAGATGTCAGAGCCGAGGCACTGAGCAGCAATGGTGTCACTGACAGTCCTCTTCCTGCCACAGCCCTCAAAGAAGAAGAGGAGGAGGAGGCCACACCCACACCACCGGATTCATCGTCATTGTCGTCTGAAGATGGGACAATAACTGCCATTACCACCGAAGAAGAATCTCTGTCGGCTCTACTCAGACACATCAAGAGTGAAGGAGGTCAGGACAGAGGAGAGCCAGGTGAGAGGTCAGGTGAGGTCAGGAGTCAAACTAAAAGATTAAAGGAATATATCACTGCAAAATGACCATTTGCATATCAGTTATTCATTCAATGTGTTACATTAAATGCATGCAGAAGATGTTTTTTCGCATGTCTCCATTGTGAGGGAAGAAAAAACATTATAAGCATTATAATCCAAGTCTCATTTATCCAGTCGTATGCTCAGTACTTCACAAAGTGCCAGCCCGTTCGAACAGGGAACAGAACTTAAAGTAGCCCCTTTTACACTGTCAGATTTTCCGCGAATGTTGGGCCGTTTTGCTGGCAAGCTGCGAGCGTTGATCCGAGGTGCTCAATTTTCCGCCTCGTAGGGTAGTCATATTGGCGGAACCCTTTTAGTTTAAACAGACCGAGGCGGCCTTCCGCAAAGGGAGGAGCTGTTGATGACGCCGCAAGTGTGAGCCACTGGCGGTGGATAAACAGGAAACAGCTGATAGCAGGAATTAGCGAGCAGCTAGTAGCTAGAGGGAAACGCAAACCTGACAGACATTGTAAAGATGAGCAACTGGGGAGACAAGGAATAGCGCACCCTCCTTGCACTCGCAAACGAAGAGGCCATTAACCATCAGAAGACGGGGACGATGAAGAACGGTCAACTTAGGAGAGAATCGCCGAAGGACTGACCAGCCGCGGCTTCCCTCCCACTTCACTGTTAACGTCACATGCTGAGCTACATGTTTTGTTACTTGCTCACGCCCCCCATTGCCCCAAAAAAGGTGCATTCTGTATAAACAGAAGTAGGTAGGTGGCATTTTGCCGCACTCCCCAATTTTGTTTTTATACTGCCAATGCTGAAAAAAGACTGATTGGGCTTTCCAGCAAATTTGCACAACTCGTATCTAAACAGGGGTAAGACTAGTGCTGCACGATTTGATAAAAATGTGCGATTGTGATTTGAGTGGACAATACCGCAATTTGCAATTGCGATTGCAATATAATACATAAATGGTATCATTAGTCTTCTTGCTTGATTCAGTGTTTCCCCTACATTATATTAGGGGGCACTGACCTGACATAGTTATTGTTATGGACAGTGTGTAAATGACCATCAACAGACTGGGCACAGTCAAACATGCTGCTCGCACAGCAGCACAGCACGGCACTGTACCTGCAGCAGAGCGAGCCTGTGTTACGTTCAGGCGTTGTCACGTAAATGACAAATTCCAGCACGTGAACAGGCCACAGCACAACACAGCAGCATGTCAAGTGGGCCGAACCTGAGCAAAATTGCTCAATTTTTCATTTGTTATTATATAGTTTGTTATGGAGTCCATGATTTCCCCGTGACACTTCACCAAAGTCACACAATTACACAAACAAACTAACTTGAGGCAGCAGTAGACCAGCAGCTCATGTGTTCAGCGAGCCAAAATTTATTTTCTTGTCAATTTATAATTCAGACACCAAATGTCGTATATTCTTATAAAGAAAGAAAAATAAAATGAGTTGATGTCCCACAGTATCTAATGTCAGAGGAGAATACTGTGTTAACTTGGATGTTAACTTTGTTTTGGGGTCTAAATATTGAGTTAGTCCTCTGCAGTCGACTCAGTGGTTTGAATGAAGAGGTTTAAAGTTTAAGTTTAAACTAAGAGGTTCAAGTTAATTCCAGCATGTTAGAGACATTATTGTGAACTTGACGGTGAAAGAGGAACCTGTTCCTGTATAAATCTGCACACATTTTGATGCTAAGCTTCCAGATTCTTTTTCCAATGGCTCCTGGTTTCTTCTGTTCTTAGCTGTTGCTCAGAGAGATCTCTGTCTCTTGCGGTTGTCAGTCTGATTGAATCACTGTACAGCGTTTTGTTCTCCATGTACAAAACAAACCCTTCGTACTAAACATCTATTTGTTAAAAGGACTTTCTACAACCGTAAAGCATCAAAGGCCATTCAGACATAGAGAGGAATCCTCTGACACATATGACTGAGCCACATCACCACACATTGCCAGGCCGCCATTGTAAATAAGAATTTGTTCTTAATGACTTGCCTGGTTAAATAAAGGTTAAATAAAAAATAAAATCAAGCTCTGTGACAGCAGTTTACTTTTCAACAGCAGTGTACATATTTGAAAATCCTGTTATTGTGAAGCTTAAGATCTTTATTGAAACACTTTGCTGTGTCACTGGTTTGTAGTAAAGTTCCAGCTGGTTAACATTCAGGAGGTGGAGCAGAGAAACAGCCAGCCAGTCAGGAGATGCCTTCAGTCAGCCATTGTTGTTCTGGGATGTGATTGGCTGCCGGCCAGTGTGAAAAGAACAAAAAGATTATTATAGCTGCAGGCAGCGATTCTGGGGTTCAAGCCAGCATGGACTGGTTGCAAAGGATCAAGTCCTTTGACTGTTTATGACACCTACATCAAAGATAACTCACAGGTTTTATGACCATCAGACAGAAGCTTATACACTTGCAGGCAAAACATGCTCCTCTTTGGCAGCACTGTCACCCCATTTTGTTCAATTGTGAAAACATTTGAGCACATGTCTCAACACCTAACTGAAAATATCCACTGAGTTTGGTGATGTTTTGACAAACTGTCAGTGATTTATGGCCAAATTTTGTGCCCGGCCAGTGCACATGTTTGGAACTGAGCACTGTCAATATAATTACACATATGTTGTTTATCATTGTAATGAAACATATTTCTGACTTATAGTTTGATTTGTGTTGTGCCACACGCTTTTTTTTGCATTTGTAGTGCTCTTGAGTGGTCAGTTTGAAATGAAAGTTTCAAAGGATGTTTCAGATATTTTTGTGGTCATATCCTGCAAGTTTTGTGATGACTGGCCCAGTGGTTGCAGAGTTGTGCGTCAGCTCTATGCAGAGCCTACGCTATAGCCTACGCACGTGGCCTATGTGGTTGTGAGCATTTATACTTGTGTGGTGGTGGTGTTTGTGTCACTCTGCAGTTACATCTTCAAAACACTGGTCGGCGGCAGAGGTTTCTGTGAAGTGTTGTAAAGTTTAGTTGATTTAAAACACACCCAAAACACACATTAAATATACCTTAATAGCAACTTCAAATGTAAGTACACAAATGGGCTTCACTATAACTCACAGCATTCACAGATGAAGCACTTATCTTTTTGCTGGACACATTTACAACATGCTGATGATATTAGCACGAGCCTATGGCCTTTTACATTGTATAAATTAGCCTAGCAGCTTGTGGACGCATATAAAGCCAGGGACAACTGTTATTATTATTATTATTGTTATCTATTAAAGTTTTTGCTCTTATTAGGTGTCCTCAGGACTCTGCGGTCTCTGGTGTGTTGTGTGTCTGCAGGTCTGGATCTGGACCTCGAGGAGAGCTCCTCTGTGGCGACAGCGGGTGGCTCAGATGACCAGCGGGAGTCCACAGACTCTGCCTCCTTCTCCATCCCCAGCCTGGAGCTGTCAGATGGGGTCACGGCCACAGCAAACTCACTGGATGTGGAGGATGGCCTGTCCTCTTCCTACTCCGCTCTGGGGGTGGAGGGCTGCTCTCCGTCCACCGAGGTCCCCAGTCTGAAGGAAGAGGAGATGCTGGAGGCTGCTGGTGAGATGTCCTCTGATTGTTTATTGTGTGACTTTGAGTTCAGGGTCAAAATATTCACTCACCACACTGTTTAACAGTCCTGAGGAATGCTTTGCAAAACATTTTAAAGGTTCAAAGGTGAGGATGTTTTTTTATTTCCCAACTAGAGTCCTGCTAACGTCACACATTATTTATCTTTAAATGCAGTCTGAACCCTTGATGTGTGCTATAACTAACCTCTGAGCTGCTGCAGCGCAGTTTGGGGCCATAAATGGTGATAAATGAATGATGAAGCTAAATGTAAAACAAAGCAGTGATACGAACACACTACTATGATACCTTCACTTGTTATTTAAATCTTCTGACTGCAGGGTTTGCTTTTCTAAACAATAACTATTTTCTATTTGTTTTGAAAGATAGGACAGTTAACAAATTTTATTGAATTTTTTCAGTGAGATAAGCAATGACTGATATTTTGCAAATGGGCTTGTTTATATTTGTTGGACTTTAAAGACATTAATGAGGCTTTTCTAAACAGAATCCCTGAGTTTAAATATGTGATTTTGCCTATGCTTATAGTTGGCATAAATGAAACAATCAGCAAGTTAATCAATGAGTTGATGGAATGATGATCAAATGGGTTTTTACAGCAACTAGTTTCAGGTTCTATTTTCTGTTTTGGTCTTTTATAAATGGCAGTAAACAGAATATTTTAGGGTTTTGGAATAGGGATGCACCAGTACCACTTTTTTTCAGTACAAGTACCTACATTTGGGTACTTGCTGATGCCAAGTACTAATACAAGTGTTTTATTTTCTTTAGATGTTCTTCAGTTCCTGACTGTAATAATTTGTGGTTAATGACGTTTCAACTTTCAACCGTATGTTTTTCTTAACAAACATGGCCTTGCCACACACCTTACTTAAATGTAACAAATTCAGTGGATTTCAGTACCGACACACAACTGTTGCAGAACAACTGAAATAATATATTATAATGTCATCACAAACTGCTGTTTGTGAGTAGGTCAAAGTCTATTTGAAAAAAACTGAGAGGCAGGGAATTTTTGATGAAAAGAGGCGTCCCTGCATTATCAGCTGTGAGCCTGTTTTGGTTTTCATTTACAATATGTGACACTGAGCTAAACAGCCTTTCCCTGTCCACACTGCTGCATGGTGCTGAAAGGTATCTCTGTGTCATTTGAGCTAGAGTGGGAAACTGCACTTTGTTAACCCCCCAGTGTTGCAGCGGGTTGTCTTCCTGAGCAGTTGTGGTCTCTCCTAATGCAAATAGCTAATCAGCCAATCCCATGGCAGCAGCTCAATGCATTTAGACATGTAGACATGGTGAAGACAACCTGCTGAAGTTCAAAGCGAGCATCAGAATGGGGAAGAAAGGTCTCAGAAAAACAATATGCTTCTGGTATGGCACTGAGGCAGGCGGCTTTGTGAAAGAACCTGTCCTAACTGGTAGATTGTAACCCCCTTTGAAAAGCAATCTTAAGACAAGGAAACTAGACTGAAAAGCAACATGGTCAGGGAAAAGCTAATAAAAATCAGAATTAAGTCAGGCCCTGGGCCAGACAGAGGAGAAACAACTGAGTAATGGCCTCTTCGTTTGCAAGTGCAAGTAGGGTGCGCTATTCCTTGTTTCCCCAGTTGCTCATCTTTACAGTGTCTGTCAGGTTTGCGTTTCCCTCTAGCTACTAGCTGCTCGCTAATTCCTGCTATCAGCTGTTTCCCGTTTTTCCACCGCCAGTGGCTCGCATGTGCAGCATCACCAACAACTCCTCGCACAAGTCTTCAACAGCCCCTCCCGTTGTGGAAGGTCGCCTCGGTCTGTTTAAACTAAAAGGGTTCCGCCAATATGACTACCCTCCGAGGCGGAAAATTGAGCGAAATTGTGTGTATAAACGCTCGCAGCTGGCCGGCAAAACGGCCCAACATTCGCGGAAAATCTGGCTGTGTAAAAGGGGCTATCGTTCTCATAACTTTCTTATCTTAATGTGTACCCTCCTCCTGTGAGCAATAAATCATTCTTTGAGAAATTATTTGATTTAATAGCCACTGAATCATATGGAACACTAATATGTGGTCTAGAGATCTAAATGTCCAACTTCAACCTAGACTAGATATGAGTAATGCCTGGTTCACACTACACAACATTTCTGTCTGTTATGACAGTCACTATGTCACATTAGGAGATTGTGGAGTCATGAAATCGAGCCATGACTTGGCGGACAGACATGACACACTACACAATGTTCCACACCAATTATCTCCGGTCGTCTTTCACGACGTGCATGATGTTATTGGGTTATTCTTGTCCTATTTTTATTACTTTTACTATTATTTCAGTCACTGTGTCTGTTCATGAGCCAGCTGAAATGCTGTTGTAGTAACTGAAAAAGTGCCACCAGATGGCAGGAGCAACGTTTGAAGTACTGCATGCAAACATGCAAGTCACTGTATCCTCCACAAGTTCCTGCAAATATTTCACAGTTAAAGCCTGTTCAGAAAATTAAGGGATTCTCTCAACCAAAGTTATAATGGGCTTTTGATTTGAAACAGATAGAGGAAGTGTTGAGTTTAAAAATGACGGTGAGATGCATTCATTTTATCGAGGCAAACAGGAGCAGATAAAAAGAAAAAATATAAAAATACAGAGGGAAAAAAATATCGGCCTGTTTATAATGTAGTCTGTTTCAAATGAAGCTGGTAGCCTCTACAGTTGTGGTAAGTAAAAGCCCTGCCACTATTTTTTAATAGCTTGATGCTAATGGCAGTACTCACCGGATTGCTAAAGTGCCTCTGCTGTTTCACGGCATCATTTTTCCCCTTTTTTTCTCTGTTGTGGTAACGTTCCCAGAGTAAATATCAAAAAGCGTTTGGTGTTGTTGTCATACAGTTGTCTATGGCCACAGATTGCACTGTGTTCGTATTGGTCAAAGTGACGACTGTGACGGGAGCAGGCGTGAACGACAAGAAAATCAAACATGCTCGACCTTCTGTTGGAACGTCATGAGGCATCCCAGATATGGAGTTGGTTGTCGTTTACTATGACAAAGTATACGAATTAAGGCAGTGTTGCATTGGGATTTGCATTTCCCAATGCAAGTAGATTTGCACTGGGAAATGCAAAGGGATTGGCCAGACTGGTTCAAGATGATAGAAAGGCAGCAGTAACTCAAATAACCACTTGTTACAACCAAGGTATGCAGAAGACCATCTCTGAAACAACAACACGTCAAATCTCGAAGCAAATGGGCTACAGCAACAGAGGACCACACCAAGTGCCACTCCTGTCAGCTGGCAACAGGAAACTGAGGCTACACTTCACACAGGCTCACCAAAACTGGATAATAGAAGATTAGAAAAATGTTGCCTGTTCTGATGAGTCTCGATTTCTGCTGTGACATTCAGATGGTAGGGTCAGAATTTTGTGTAAGCATTCAATTCAAATAAACACAAGAAGTTTGTTCTCTAGAGAAAGGATCAGCACTCAGCGAATAACCTCCTAAGCCTCCATGATAAGCTGTTATGACGAGGCTTAACTATATAGACCAGTGAGCAGTGATAACTTACATGTCTTTGGGGTCATCGGGTGGGAACCTCCTTTCACCAGTGTTTCGTCTAGTTGGTCCCATGACACCTCCAGGAGGCTAGACAGTGATCTCTGGTGTCCCAGAGACACTCCCCTAATGCCAGGTCTCACTGCTCCCACAGCAACCCAATAACCTCCTTTACCTTACTTACACATGGCTTTCTCAAATCCTAGTTTTCCATCCTCGCTGCTCAGCTTCTGCCCCTAAGTCTGCATATCTAATCTTGTTTCTTTCATAGGCTTCTTCCACTTAGTCTTCCCAAGAAACTGTCAGCTCAATGAAATAAACTATCCGTTGACTCACTGACCACAACACTGTCACAACACAATGTCAGGCCTCTGCTTGGTACAAACATTTTCCTGGAGAACAACAAGCTTTCCCCCTGAATCTACTTGCATTTCCCAATCACAAGCACCTTCTAGGCGGCCACAGCCTTGCCCTTGGTATTTGTACTACTAATGCAGTAAGATCTGAATACTTCCTCCTGCTCTCTGTATCAGTATTAGGGATGTCACAATACCAAAATTCAGTAGTCGGTGCCATTACCAGTAAAATTACACGATTCTGGATACCAAAGTCGATACCATGGTTTAAAAAAAAAAAAAAAAAATAATCCTAAGACACCTTGTACTTAAACAAGAAATGCTTTATTAAAATATATATAATCAAAAGGTATTGCGAGTATCGTTCTCATGACATCACTAATCAGTATATGTGACTGTAATTGTCTTCCTGTCCACAGGGGGTGCTGTAGCTGCTGCTGCTCCTCTTGCTGCTGCTCCAGAGGCGGGGCCATCCATGCCAGCATATTACCTGGTGAAGTGGATCACCTGGAAAGAGAAGAAGACTCCTATCATCACTCAGAGTGAGAACGGACCCTGCCCCTTGCTGGCTATCATGAACACTTTGTTCCTCCGCTGGAAGGTAAAACACAAGTAAACTTTTACTTTACTTCTAACAGAGTATTTCTACGCTGTGGTATTAATACTTTTACTGATGTTAAAGTACATCTTCCACCACTGTCAAAAACACAGTGACAGTTGTGGAGTGAGCTGTCCCTTTAATCTTCATCAGGAGACACACTGCTTCATGTTTTTATTTATGTTGTAGTATTTGTTAATTGTAGTAACTCTTTGTGTTTTCAGGCTAAACTTCCCGCTCAGACAGAAGTTGTCACCACTGAGGACCTGATGGCTCACCTGGGTACACACACACACACACACACACACACACACACACGCATGCACGCACAAACACACACCTTCCTGTGTGTCTCTCAGCTCCAAGTCCACTGGTTCTTACTTAAAGGGATAGTACACTCAAAAATGAAAATTCAGCCATTATCTACTCACCCTCATGCTGAGGAATGCTCTGGTGAAGTTTTAGAGTCCTCACATCCCTTGCGGAGATCGGCGGGGGGAGTGGCTAGTAGGGGTGTAAATCACCAGCTTCATCACGATATGATATTATATCGATTTGTTTGGATGATGATACGATGTTTGCCGATATCACAAAGTCTGTCACGATACGATTTCGATTCGATTCGATTCAGAAGCCTGCGATTGATATGATGCGATATCATATGCCCATCTAACACAATCATTTACATTAACTCACAAAAACAACTAGAATATGATTTGACCCTTTTATTTTTAAACTCTTCCAGGTATCAGGCATTTAAATGAAAAACAGTATTCTTCTGTCTCACATTTCTCATGTTTAAGTGCACTTTTTTTATCAGTTAACTTCGAGCCCTTGATGACCTTTCAGTCAAACAGAAACAAACGTAAGAGATATTCAGCTTTAAAACATTGACATCCTATAAAACAAAACTGAAAGAACTTTAAGTCCCCATTTTTTTATACATTAAAGCATGATTTTTGTAAACCTTCACTCTTTTGTGTCTCATAAACACAGTATTTTTAACAGTTAGAACTTAACCAAGGTCTTAACCTATACTTTAAAATGCAAATACAGTACAGTCGCCCTGCATCACAGCTACTGTATCCAGTATCCACTACATCTTATATATATTTTTCTTAACCAAAATAAGCAATTTCAGCTGGAGAACAAGTTAGGACAAAACAAATGTAAACAATTCCACATCTTCTTAGTGCATATTGTATTAGTAAAATACTTCAACAAAGTCCTTTGCCTGTAATTATCAGTAATGTGGTGATAGCTCTTTGGCTTTTATCATAGCTTACTGACAGATCTCTAAGTATGTCCTCCAGTTTTCTTGTTTGAGAGGTTTTTCTTCAAAAAAATAAACTGATCAACATGTTCAGGAGACAAAACACTACGCTCTGAACACACAATGTCACCTGCAGTGCTAAATACACGCTCAGAGGGTACACTGGTACCAGGAATGCAGAGGTAAGTTTTGGCAAGGTTGGCCAGGAGGGGAAACTCAGTCTGATTACTTTTCCACCACTTTAACACACTACCACCCAGGACCAAAGATGCAGTGTCTTTATACTTAGCAACCTCAGCATGGGCTAGCTCTCTGGAGGTCTTGGCAGTCTAGCTAGAGTCCACAGTGAATAAGGTGTCACCAAAGAGATCCTCAAGTACCTTTGACCTCTTGGAAGCGGGGACATAATCTAAAATGACACAGAACACAAGATTTTAATATTTCAGAGGATAAAATATCTTGTTTGTACACACTCCAAACACTTATTAGCTTATTGTTAATTAACTCATTCACTTACCTATAACATTGAATAAAACACTGTCCACAAAAAGGAAACTCACACAGGGCTCAACAATAAGGATTGCCCGATTGCCCGGGGCAAGTAAAACGTGCGGTCGGGCATGTAAACTAACAACTCACTTGCCCGATCGGGCAAGTTGCTAAAAATAGTAAAAGTTAATAACTAATTGATAAAATAAATGTATTTTAAAACGTGCTCTTCTGCTCTGATGCAGCGGTCTCTCTGCCTGAAGTCACAGGCACAGCTGCGTAACAATGTCCTGCCCACTGCGACCATTGATATTATTTTGCGCGACGGACGCTTCATATAATAACATAACAATATACTATACTATACTGAGTATGCCATCGTGTCATTTCTGTCTCTACATGGTCACGCGTTAACAATTCTCCTCTGCTCTCTGTATCGCATACGGCGGAGTTCCGCCACACACACAGGTGAGCACGCTCGAGCGGCTCGGGCCGCATTTTCCTGACCAAACCTGACCCCGAGCCCGGTGCAGTTTGTCAGCTGACAAAGTTATTGAAATGGACACTGTGTAAATAACAGACTGCTGTTACGCACAGACAAACACGCTGCTCGCAGAGCAGCGTGTATGTCTGTGCGTGTAGCACGGCACTCATGCTAAGCTTGTGTTGCGTTCAGGTGTTGTCACGTAAATAACAACTTACAGCACTTAAATAGGTTATAGCACAAAACAGCAGCATGTCATGTGACTTTTTACTTTATTATATTCAATAAAATTGTATGTTCCTAAATCTTGGGACACCTCATGTGTAAGCTAGACAGACATTTCACCTGCTCATTACTGTGCACACATGTACTGTATGTACTTAGTCCTAAAGAGCCCTTCTGGTGCCAGTAGATACAGAAACATCCCAGCAGGCTGTGCTTTGCAAGCATACAAAAAAGTTTCACACGTGAAAATGATTTTTCATGCGTGTGCTTCACCTCCGCTGCTACAGCTCCATCCTAGGGGAAACACTGCTGTGTGCGTTTTGTGCAACAGGTGGATGTTGTAGTCCACTGGTAGAGTAGAGAGAGAGCTAAGTAGCGTTAAAGTAAAGTAGAGCAGGGCAGAGAGATGGAAGCAAAATATATTAAACCTGGTGTTAATACAGCAGAACTGGAGAGAGGAGTGAAAAATAAATAGAGGTGGGCATGGCTCAAGTAGGGCGCAAAATTATAGACGGAGAACGATTGACAAATTTTTCACTTTAAGCCCTGACACTGTCATTTTTGTGTAGGAATTAAGCTACAATACATGACATGTTGTTTTAATTAATAAATACAGTGTAAATAAAGATTACATAACATAAAAATAACTGCAGTCTTTGTTATTTGATAGCCGCTTAATTAAACAATTTTTATAGGGCAAGTAAAAACTGACTTCGGGCAAGTTGGTCAGAGATCTACTTGCCCGACCGGGCAAGTGAAAAAAAACCTTAGCGTTGAACCCTGACACAACTTGTTCAGTGGCTTGAACCTGGGAAGCAGGCACCAAGTCAGGTTGATCAAAGGTTGGGTCACCAGATGAGTGAGGTGGTGCTGGGTCATCAGATGAGGATTGAGGAGGTGCTTTCTCAACCTGTGCCACTGTACCACTTTGTAGATGATTAACACACACACACACATACACACACACACGTAAATGTAAATCATGTCAACAATAAAAGAAGTAATTAATATATTCATGAATAATAGCTTTTCTACCACAAACAAAAAAATGTTATCTTACTTTCTGGTCCCACAGCTCTGCAGCCTCTTGTATGAGACACTGGAAAGTTGCATCTCTCTCCTCCTCACTTAAGAATGGCGGCTTCTTGAACCTTGTGTCTAAGGCAGATGCTCTCAGCAGGACTTGATGCATGTCCGCATATCGCTGCTGAAGCTCCTGGGTCATTGTCTGCTTCATCTCTGTCACTAAAGTGGAGTCTTCCTCTGAGATACTGTAATGCTCCAACAACTTAGCTTTGAGTGGTGCAATCATAGATACCGTGGGCTGCTGTTCCTCACAAATGATGGTGGTGGCACTTTTCACTGGTCCGAGTAACTTAACTAAGTCTTCAGCTGCAGAGATGTCTCCTTCGCTGAGTGTCTGCACGTCATTTGCACCTTTCCTCAGTTTTCTGTCCAGGAGTGAAGCATACACTGCAGCTTGTTGCTCCAGAAACTGTTCTAACATTTCAAACGAACTGTTCCAGCTTGTGATTACGTCTTGTTTTAGCTTGTGTTCTGGAAGTTCGAGCAACTTCTGCTTCTCTTTTAAAAGCAAGGTCACCACTGTGCTGCGGTGGAAAAATGACACGACCCGTCTCACACTCCCAGAAGACATGCAGCACCAGCACATTTCAGGCCTTTCTGTGTGGCCAAGTTTATAGTATGTCCAAAGCATTTGATGTGCGGTGACAGACTTGCCTCTACTCCGGCGACGGACATGTTGCTGGCGTTATCTGTTACAAGCGCAGGGTTTTTGTCGCTTAAATTCCACTCCTCGCATGCCTCCTTCAAAACTGTGCCAATATTTACTCCTGTGTGTGCATCGTTCAAAATCCGTGTCTGAAGAACATAATTCTTCATTTGCCAGTTGTTGTCAATATGATGACAGGTTACAGTTACGTAGACTTGTGTTGTACATGACGTCCATCCATCTGTAGTGATAGCGACTCTGTCTGCATGCAGTAACTCACGTTTAACTTCATCTTTAACTTGAGTGTACAGTCTCGGTAGGCACGTTTCACTGAAGTGCTGTCTTGATGGTACTGTGTATTTCGGCTCCAGAGTATGCAGTAGTTCACGAAAGCCATCATTCTCGACAACACTGTAAGGTCTCATGTCTTTACAAGTAAAATATGAAATGGCACCCGTGATACTTGTTGCTCTTTTTGGTTTGTTGTTGTTGTCAAAACTGGTGTGCAGGCTTCTGGCACGGTAACGCTGGAGCTAACGTTAGCACGCGGGTCAATGCCGTGTTTCTTCTTTAGGTGCCCAGCCAAGTGCGTTGTGTTTCTCGAATATTTCAACTCGCACTGGCATTGTTTGCATATGGCGTGTGTTTTGTAGGGATCGGATCGGTATCGGCCACTGATATTAGCAAAAAACGTGCATTGGCATCGGATCGGACTGCATGGAAAAATGCAGATCCAAGAACTCCGATCCAGTTTTTCGTGGAATCCGATCCAGGTTTACCGGCCAGACCAGTGCTCCGCAATTCAAGCAGTCCATTCCAGTGATCTGCTCCAGCACTTACTATCAATCCACCAGGCCAGCATGCAGACACACAGGAAACAGCAGCACCAGGCTGACACTGACACTACAAAAATAACTGAAAAGGAAAGGCTGCATTGTTTGTTAAATGCCAACAATGTCTTGTGGTGTTAATCTTATTTTTATTTCTTAGGGGGCAAAGCACAAGTGTGTGGAGTCTTGCTGCTATTTTAATTTCAATGTTAGACATTTTAAAGATTTCTTGTGTTGATTTATTTTCTATTTATTAAGGGGCCAAAGCAGCCAAAGCAAACCAGCTGTATTTTTTATTTAATGTTATTGTTCAAGTTTAAAGTTTGTTTATTTAACCCTGTTAACAATAAACAGGTCAGTTTCTCATACCAACTGTTGTGGATCATTCTAACTAACCTGATTAAGTAGTTGTTCTTGATAGAGTAATATTGCTTGATCAAACCTTTTCTAACATGACTGACAACAAAATAAGTGAATATGTATAATACGCACTTGGATCAGATCAGTATCAGCAAAAACTCAAGGCTGTAATATCGGTATCAGATTGGAAGTGAAAAAGCTGGATCGGGACGTCCGTAGTGTTTTGTCTGTTGAGCCGTCGTTCCTCCGGAATCCGAAATATTTCCAGACCGCCGACTTATTCCCGAGAGGAGAGCGAATTCCATCGTCGTCTTTCTCTGTGCTGCTTGCCATGAACTGCCCGGGCGGCGCTGTTTGTTGTTTGAGTGGAGGCGCTCTTGCCCGGAAATGGTGACACAGACGTGCTATTTGAATTTCAAAATAAAGGTGTATCTTTAGGATGACGATATGGATCGATGTTTTCATTTTGCGTCGATGTAATCTGATCGTTAATCAATGAATCGATGTATCGATGTGGATTGATGTATCGTTACAAACCTAGTGGCTAGCACACCTAATGGCTGATGGCGGCCCAGACTAACATCCAAGAATACAAAATTGAAACCACAAATTATCTCCAACATGCTCATGCCCGTAGTGATCCAAGTGTCCTGAAGCCCCGACATAAAAAGTTGTTTCAAAAAACGTCATTTGAACTCTGTTTTTAGTCTCACTGTAGCCTGTAGCTCTGACTGCTTCTCTGTGCTCCGTGCTCACGTGTGCACGCTCAGGGTGATCGGTGATGCACGGTCTCTGAAGAGCAGCAGTCTTGTCAGTACTGATGTCCAGATTCTCAAGTGCAGGCATCGCCAATTCCCAGTCTGAGCAGCAAAGACTTTCCTCATCCGTTGGCATTGCTTTGCAGTGCTTGACTCCAGTATTCTGCGGCTGGCTGAGGGTTAGGCTCATGAGCTGCGGCGGCTGCTTTGTCCAGTAGCCTGAGTTCCGCGTCCGTATACACAGGCTCAAACAAATACGGCTCAACAAAGAAATGCTGTTCCTCCTCAATTTCAGAGTCTTCAGACGTGTTGGGCTGTCCTTTGCTAAAAGACCGTAGTGCAAATTATCTTTTAGCTACTGTGGTTACTGTTGTCTCCCCCCCTGCGGTGCACGTGTCACGTGATGGTAAGCAAAGCTCATGCTTTCGCTGGTCTTGTGCAAGCGCACACATGTGAGCACGGAGCACAGAGAAGCAGTCAGAGCTACAGGCTACAGTGAGGCTAAAAACAGAGTTCATATGACGTTTTTCCAAACAACTTTTTATATCAGGGCTTCAGGACACTTGGATCACTACGGATGAGCAGTATGGAGATACTTTGTGGATTCAATTTTGTGTTCTTGGATGTTAGTCTGGGCGGCCATCAGCCATTAGGTGTGCTAGCCGCTCCCCCGCCGATCTCTACAAGGGATGTGAGGACTCTAAAACTTCACCTGAGCCTCCCTCAGCATGAGGGTGAGTAGATAATGGCTGAATTTTCATTTTTGGGTGCACTATCCCTTTAAGATGTATCTCTGAAACACTTCACTGATATTGTCACGTGTTTAACTTCATTAGTTGTCAAACTCTCTTTTTGTTCAGTCCATCTTTGCAGTGTAGGCAGTTGTTGCCAGTTCTGAAAAAAGCAACTTTCTCTGTAGGATTCTTCACCATTAAATCAGGCTTTCACACAAGGGACGTGCACGTGCATCTTCATTTGTAGAACAGCCAATAGGAGCACTCTCTCACTGAAATGACCTGTGATAGACAAAGTCTGCAAGTCTGTCTACAGCATGCTCAAAGGTTACCTTGGGATTTTTGCCACATGACGACAAAATAAAACAGCCTACCCAGCTCTTAGAAACAATTACTTTTGACTAAATGTGATTTCAGTTTGAATTCAATGATTAATTTGCCAAAATGATCATTGTTTTTTTTTTCCAGAAGTCTTCCTGTCAAAAATAAAATTAAATCATAATTCTGGTGTCCATTATTTCAGTCAGTAATAATAAATGTGTACTCACTAAGTAAATTATTCTGACACAGCAAATGCAAGTTAAGTGGTATTTATACTTCCATGTCCAATCAGCTCTGTACCTATGCCGTAACATACGCCGTAGCCTGACGTGCACATCCCCAGAAATGTGACTAAACGTCGCAGCCACACAAACCTGTCTATTTTTGTAAGCTGAAAAGATTTTCCTTTACTTTAACTTCACAGATTAGAAATAAATAGCATTTTAAGTCTTCATTCATTTGGCTGACCACGTATCCTGTTATGTGGGATTTATAACTGGGGGATGTAGGATGTCAAATCGACACCATACCTACGGCATAGACTCTGCATCGACGTAGAGACTTCCAAGGTGTGTTTTCAGTGGCTATAGATCAAAATTTCTTTGGACACAATTGGATAGACCTGCAACAAACTTGTCACTGTGCCTCATCTTTTGGTGACCAGCGTGGCCAGTTGGTAAATTAAACTTTTACTGAATCCTGTCAGATATGCAGCAAACACATTTTTTTTCTCAACTAAAGCTTCAGAGAAAAACTTAGTCAATATCCAACTAGCTCTGTGTCATTGCAGTGTGGGTAGATGAGCACTGTTTGCCCTTTCTCTGTGCTACCAGCGACTGGAGCACCATCTGGTGGCAATGGCGGATTGGCCATCGGGACGTTCGGAATGAATCCTGATGGGCCGGTCACCAAGTGGGCTGGTGTGGGCCGGTGGGGCCGGTCCGGTGGTCAAAGAAAGAAAAGAAGAAAAAAAGACTACTGAATGTCAAGCTAGTTGCTAGCTGTCAGTACTGCAATGCATGTCCCTCCCATGTTGTTTGTTTGCTGTTGAGATGTTCAGAGGGAACGTAGGTGTCAGTCTTTTGTTTTGATGCTTGGAGGAGGAGATAAGAGCTGCCTCCTCCAATATGAAAGAGGCCCTTGTTTTTCTTGAAATCTGATTGGCTCAGTCGAGTCATGGCAAACCAGGCTAGTTTGACCGTTAGACAGAAAACATGGATAAAGCCAGTAAAAAAAAGAAAGGGTGGCGCGGAAAAACTTGAATAAAAAAACTTAAATCTTCCAAGAAGAGGCAGCAAAGTGCTCCAAAATAACCGACCTGTTTGGCCGCGGCGTTGGTCGACGGGCTGAGGCTGCTGGTGTTGCTAACGACGGAGAAGGAGCTGGAGTTGACAGTGCCATAGCAGGTGCATTAACGTTAGCTAGCGTTTGTGAGTGTGTAATGTGCAAGGTTGGCTTTGGCAAATTGTGTATATCTTCTAGGTGTCCAGTTCAAGAGACCAACTAGCCTACTAGGTATTGCATTAAGTCATTATAGTTTAGACCTGTACTAAAAGAAAATATGTGCTTGCTTTTTTCCTGTGGATGCATGCAGTTAACATTAGATGATGCTCCCAGTCCCAACGACAGTGAAGCTGAGGGACAGACTAACCCCAGTCGTGATGAGGAGGAGGATGAGACCAGAAATATGATGGGTTCGATGTGAAGGCATAGCCTACTATTCATTACATTTTAGCCAGAGGAAAACCTTTTTAGTAGTGGGATTTTTTTGTTGTAGTATTAAGTTGACTAAAAGTTGACTATAGAGCCTATTGCCCAATTTATACCTCCTTAGTTCATGGCTGTGAGCCATGGAGATATAAACTGCGCTTATGTAATACAAGAGCAGGGCAGACAATTATATTGTGCATAAAATTAGATGCATTAGGATAGAATCATATGCTCTTATTATAAGTTAGATAATAAGCACAAAGCCATTTGTGGCCAATTCATTGTTGCATTTATTCTATAGTCTGGAATTAAGCAATAACTGCTGATTTTCTTATGCAGTTGATTCTGAGGACAGCGTTGTGTAGTGTAGTGTGTATAGTGTATAGAGGATTATATGTAGAAATGTGTGGGCCGGTGTGTTGGCGGGTGCACCTGAATGTCCCGGGCTGAATTTGTTGCCCAGTTTCATCTGCCTGGGGAACCCCCGCTGTCAGATGAGCTGGGAGCTCTGGGTGTTGAAGAAAGTGGGAGGTTGAGTATTGTTCATTTGCATGTACTGCCCACTCAACAACAACACGGAGCGGGTTGAAAATCGGCAAAGTTTCCCTTTGAGAGCAGTTTTTGTTTTTCTTTTGCAGAAAATAAAACATCCAATTTTTTCAACACTGACGTTATAGCGGATTCAACAAAACCTTAAACATATATTAGTTGTTTACAAAAATGCCTTAATGGTGTTTATGTTGAAGTCACTGTATCAGACTTGCCCCATATTAGATAAATGGTCGTGATTGGTCTGACCATATGAGAGGCAGACCAGAGCAAATAAGTTTGAGATCTGCAAACATGTTGACAGACCATCAGACCGAAATGATGGACAAAACTACTAAAAATAAAACCCCAGATTCACTACAGAATGTCATCTATTTTAAGTGAAATTATGTCAGATGTGATCAGCTGATGTTTGTGTATTTGTTGTGCAGGAGAGTGTGTGTTGTCTGTTACACCGAGAGAGAAGGCTGATGGGATGGAGCTCAACTTCCAACAGGTAAACACACACACACACACACACACACACACACACACACACACACACACACACTTTTTTTTTACTGTCTCATGGAAAACTAGGTGACTTTAACAATAAAGTTTAAGCAGGAAATCTCAAACACGTTCACCTGCAAAGTTAAACTAAAAGTGACTGTTGTTTTCCTGTGGAGCCATGATTGACATGTGACCCTGTGTGTGTGTCAGAACATGAGTGATGCCATGGCGGTGCTCCCTAAGCTGTCCACAGGTCTGGACGTTAATGTGCGTTTTACCGGGGTGACAGACTTTGAGTACACACCTGAGTGTATCGTGTTCGACCTGCTGGACATCCCGCTGTACCATGGCTGGTTGGTTGACCCACAGGTACACACACACACACACACACACACACACACACACACACACACACACACACACACAGAAGTGCACTGGTTCTTACTGAAGATCATCAAATATATGTAGTTTCATCAGTATTTTCGTAAAACAGCTGCTCACTGTAGTTTTTATTAACCAAACAGGAGGAAATAGTGATTTTGTTGGGGACTGTTTTCAGCAGTGGATTAATCCATACTTGGTACTTCAGTGAGGATTTGTATGTCGGATTGAGTCAAAATAAACTACAGGGGGGAGGCTGAACTTCCCCTAAAATTTTATAGAAGAAATGGTAAAATATGCACTATTGAATTTACATTAAAATAAGAATTTACATTGCATTAAACGTGCGCTAGGATGTGTTTAACATCATGACTATGATGTTCAAATGTCAGCTGTTTATCACCAGTTTTAAAATGCGACCTCCCTGTCATACATTCTTGTGTCCGCACGGTGGATGCGGAGCCTCCAAGCATTCCTATGAGACAGCGCTGAGCAGGTTTTTTTCATGTAGCAAAGCGAGACGGTCATTGGATAAATGCGACAAAATCATCACTTCCAGGGAGGCTTAGCTTCCCTGGGACCTAATGGAGCGGTAGGCATGATGATTGAAGGAACTGTCTAAAAGGCTGAACCCTTTGTGATGGACAGCGCTTCGTATTTCGAGCTCAGTCTCACGCGGATATTTGCGAGTGGAGTCTTCTGACAAATGCCGTCCGGAGTTCTTTATTTCCATAAGCGATATAGCTCATTTTCACTGTTTATACAGTACAGTTCAGGTGTTTAAAGCCATCTGAAAATCTTTGTGGTGTGTTTTGCTGTGGATCTATGGCATGAGTGTGGTTGAAAAACGGCTTCAATTAAATGTTCCTTTTATAAGTTACTGCCTCGCTACAATATGACAAATTTTATGATGTAAACTTAAAGTGAGCTTCCCCTGTTTGAAAGACCAGCAGCCGCCACTGACAAATAGATTTAAGATTAGATTCTAACTTTGGAGCTGAACCATTCAGTAGTAGCACCATTGGATTATATATACCATTAGGTTATTTACACAACACTGTCAGACCGCAGACAGTCTGAGTGGGTGGAAGTTCGCTGCAAAGATCAGCCTCTCATTGGGCGGAACAAGCCACCCGCTGAAGTCCCGCCCTACCACCTCCGGTTGCAGTTTTCAACACGTCCTTTACTAACTTTTGCGGTGTTTGATCTTGCGGGGATGTAGCCATTTTTCTGCCATGCTTCACGTCCTGTAGGCAATATTTTTGTGGGCGTGTTACACCAAAACCTGTTTCTCCCTGGCATTATTTTTGCAAGCGCACCGTTGCTGTGGCACCGCCAAGAATGATTGCGATTGGTTGAAAGAAATACAAGCAGCCGGGGCGTTTTTTTCTCCAGTCTTAAAGTGAGAGTCAGCCCAGCCAGACCTTTCTTTTCTTGAGAAAGGTCTGGTGAGCGAGACTAGAGCGCAGAGTACATTCAGGACAAAGACGGAGCAGCAGAACATCAGAGGCATTAAAAGTGAATGTTAACCATTCATTCTGCTGCGTCTTAAAGTTTGTATTCACTCCTAGCAGCTGCTCCTCTTATACACTGGTGTAATCTGATCAACTCTGAACAGATGGACAGATCAGTTATCCACTCTGCCCCTCACAAACTGCTGCTGAGGAAAGAAAGAAGTCATGGAGAGCCTCACCCGTGCTGCATTTACAGAGCCGTTTACTGATGCTTCTTGTGTGTTCAGAGTCCAGAGATGGTTGCTTCTGTGGGGAAACTGAGCTATAACCAGCTGGTGGAGAAAATCATCGACTACAAACACTCAGCTGACAGCAGCCGAGTCAGTGAAGGTAACACACACAAACACACACATATGCAAATATAAACATCAATATATACACATAAACACACACACTCTGCAGACAGCAGCCAGTGCAATGACTGAACACAAAGGCTTGATGAATCATGCTGAACAAACACCTCTCTGTTTATTTCTGTGTGTATTTATAAACTAAGCACAAAAAGTAAGGAAATTTGTGTGTGGTAGATCATTTCTTTGTTGTAACAGTGCTTCCTGGCAATAAATCTTATACCGTCGGAAAGCCTGTTTATTCTCCTTTTAAATGGTGCCACATTTGTAAGGAACATGCATTTGTGGGATGAGCAGCAGAGCTGAGTATGTGGGTTGCCCTCATGAACAATTTGTCTAATCTTCTCTACCAATGCCAAACATTTTTTTTTTGACTCTTGTTTGGTGGATTGGATGATTGAAGTCTGAAGAAACAAGACATATTGGCAATTTAACAATTTGTTCATTTAACAAAGAGGAACCGCAGCAGCGTGTGGATGAATCATACCTCCTTCTCATGCTGGTCACCAGCCTGGTCACACACTGCTGTGGGATGGCATCCCATTCTTCAACCAGTATTTGTTGCAAGTCAGCCAACGTGATTGTGTTGGTTGCTCTGGCAGAAACAGCACGCCCAAACTGATCCCACAAGTGTTCAATGGGGTTGAGGTCAGGACTGCTGGCAGGCCATTCCATCCTCTCCACTCCCAAATTCTGGAGTAGTCTCTAATAAACCCCGCTCTGTGGGGGCGAGCGTTGTCATGTTGGAGGATAGAGTTCACTCCCAGACTATGGAGATATGGGATTGCCACTGGTTGCAGAATTTCATCTCGATATCTCTCTGCATTGAGATTGCCTCCGATGATGACAAGCCTTGTTTTTCAGTGAGGGAGATGCTGCCCTAAACCATCAAATTGCCTCCACCAAAAGATGTTACTCCATTGGTGCAGCAATCAGCAAAGCGTTCTCTGCATCTTCTCCACACTTTGACCCCACAATCCAGCTGCCGTAGGCAGAATCTGGACTCATAGTTGAGCATAACGTTCCTCTACATGTTCAGGTTCCAGTGCATGTGTTGCTGACAACAGCGCAAACGGGCCTGACTGTGAAGGGCAGTCATGGCAGGCCTCCTGGCAGCCCTATGAGACCGGAGATTTGCTGCGTGCAGTCTGTTCCGGATTGTCTGGGCAAAGCCATCGGCCATATCGTCCTGCAAACCTGCCCACTGTTTCTTAGTGCTGACAGGATGAGGAAACGGTCTTCTTGGGGTGCCATCTTCTTGGGATGCCCACTTTGCAGCCTGTCTCTGAAATCCCCCGTTATATGGAACTTCGCCTTCAGTTTGCAGATGATACTAGGGCACACTCCAAATAATGCCGCAACTTGGTTTTGTGGAACACCAGGTTAAAGTTGCCCTATCGCACAGGCCCTATCCAGATCAGTCAAATGTGGTATGCCGATTCTTGGAGCAGACACCAACTGACCACTGTAGCAGGACCCATGCTTACAGGTGCTGAGATCAATAGCAACAGCAACAAAAACTGTTTGGCATTGGCAGAGAAGATTAGACAAATTGTTCATGAGGGCAACCGACATACTCAGCTCTGCTGCTCATCCCACAAATGCATGTTCCTTACAAATGTGGCACCATTTAAAAGGAGAATAAACAGGCTTTCCGACGGTATAAGATTTATTGCCAGGAAGCACTGTTACAACAAAGAAATGATCTACCAAACACAAATTTCCTTACTTTTTGTGCTTAGTTTATGTGTGTGTGTGTGTGTGTGTGTGTGTGTGTGTGTGTGTGTGTGTATCCCCTGCAGGTCTGGTTGCAGAGCAGTTTTTGGAGTCGACGGCGACTCAGCTGTCGTATCATGGTTTGTGTGAACTCAACACAACGGCCAAGGAGGGAGAAATCTCTGTGTTCTTCAGAAATAACCACTTCAGTACTATGATCAAACACAAGGTGGAACTACATAAACACACACACACAAACACACAAACACACCCTTCAGCACTATGAACAAACACAAGGTGCAGTTACACTCTAAAATTATTTTAGTTTCCTGACACCTGTACCTTTTGTCAATAAAGTTATGTTCTCTCTCTTTCTCTGTCTGGGTCACCTGTATCTGTTGTTAATAAAGGTATGTTTTCTTTCTCACTTGTACCTGTTGGTAATAAAGTTTTGTTCTCTCCCTCAGGGTCACCTGTACCTGTTGGTGACAGATCAGGGATTCCTGCAGGAAGAGGGTTTGGTCTGGGAGTCTCTTCATAATGTCGAGGGAGACGGAAACTTCTGCGACTCTGACTTCAGACTGTGTCATCCTCCTCAACGAGCTCAACCCACCACCAACCTGCCACCCAGCGCCCAGGAGCAGCAGAGACAGATTGACCAGGTGAGACAGGTCCACCAGGTGGACGTGACTGAGCTGAGACTATCAGTGATCGATCTGTTTTGTTGGTGTTAGGATTACCTGGTTATAGTGACAGATCTTCTTTGTTGGTGTGAGGACTACCTGGTTATAGTGACAGATCTTCTTTGCTGGTGTTAGGACTACCTGGTTATAGTGACAGATCTTCTTTGTTGGTGTTAGAAGTACCTGGTTATAGTGACAGATCTTCTTTGTTGGTGTTAGAAGTACCTGGTTATAGTGACAGATCTTCTTTGTTAGTGTCAGGATTACCTGGTTATAGTGACAGATCTTCTTTATTGGTGTGAGGACTACCTAGTTATGGTGACAGATCTTGTTTGTTGGTGTTAGGACCACCTGGTTATAGTGATAGAGCTTCTTTATTGGTGTTAGGACTTCCTGGTTATAGTGACATATCTTCTTTGTTGGTGTTAGGACTACCTGGATATAGTGACAGATCTTCTTTGTTGGTGTCAGGACTACCTGGTTATAGTGACAGATCTTCTTTGTTGGTGTCAGGACTACCTGGTTATAGTGACAGATCTCCTTTGTTGGTGTGAGGACAACCTGGTTAAAGTGACAGATCTTCTTTGTTGGTGTCAGGACTACCTGGTTATAGTGACAGATCTTCTTTGTTGGTGTCAGGACTACCTGGTTATAGTGACATATCTTCTTTGTTGGTGTGAGGACTTCCTGGTTATAGTGACATATCTTCTTTGTTGGTGTCAGGACTACCTGATTATAGTGACAGATCTTCTTTGTTGGTGTGAGGACTACCTGGTTATAGTGACAGATCTTCTTTGTTGGTGTGAGGACTACCTGGTTAAAGTGACAGATCTTCTTTGTTGGTGTCAGGACTACCTGGTTATAATGACAGATCTTTTTTGTTGGTGTGAGGACTACCTGGTTATAGTGACAGATCTTCTTTGTTGGTGTCAGGACTACCTGGTTATAGTGACAGATCTTCTTTGTTGGTGTTAGAAGTACCTGTTTATAGTGACAGATCTTCTTTGTTGGTGTGAGGACTACCTGGTTAAAGTGACAGATCTTCTTTGTTGGTGTCAGGACTACCTGGTTATAATGACAGATCTTTTTTGTTGGTGTGAGGACTACCTGGTTATAGTGACAGATCTTCTTTGTTGGTGTCAGGACTACCTGGTTATAGTGACAGATCTTCTTTGTTGGTGTTAGAAGTACCTGTTTATAGTGACAGATCTTCTTTGTTGGTGTCAGGATTACCTGGTTATAGTGACAGATCTTCTTTATTGGTGTGAGGACTACCTGGTTATAGTGACAGATCTTCTTTGTTGGTGTGAGGACTACCTGGTTATAGTGACAGATCTTCTTTGTTGGTGTCAGGACTACCTGGTTATAGTGACAGATCTTCTTTGTTGGTGTTAGAAGTACCTGTTTATAGTGACAGATCTTCTTTGTTGGTGTCAGGATTACCTGGTTATAGTGACAGATCTTCTTTATTGGTGTGAGGACTACCTGGTTATAGTGATAGATCTTCTTTGTTGGTGTCAGGACTACCTAGTTATGGTGACAGATCTTGTTTGTTGGTGTTAGGACCACCTGGTTATAGTGATAGAGCTTCTTTGTTGGTGTTAGGATTACCTGGTTATAGTGACATATCTTCTTTGTTGGTGTCAGGACTACCTGGTTATAGTGACAGATCTTCTTTGTTGGTGTGAGGACTACCTGGTTATAGTGACAGATCTTCTTTGTTGGTGTCAGGACTACCTAGTTATGGTGACAGATCTTGTTTGTTGGTGTTAGGACCACTTGGTTATAGTGATAGAGCTTCTTTGTTGGTGTTAGGACTACCTGGTTAAAGTGACACATCTTCTTTGTTGGTGTCAGGACTACCTGGTTATAGTGACAGATCTTCTTTGTTGGTGTTAGGACTACCTGGTTAAAGTGACACATCTTCTTTGTTGTTGTTAGGATTACCTGGTTATTGTGACAGATCGTCTGTCTTGGTGTCAGGACTACCTGGTTATGGTTTTTCCCCCAGAAACATTTTCTGGGGGAAAAAAAGTGCCAGATATTACAAATGCATTAATATTTAATACCAAAATCCAACATCATCCACTTGAGAAATACATTTACAGGAAAAAATGAACAAAATAATGAAGAAGGAACAGTACCACTCCATCCTCCAGCATCATGTAGTTCCATCTGGACTAAAACTTGTGGGTCGAAAGTTTGTTTTGCAGCAAGATAAATACCCTAAGCATTCTTTCAACCTCTGTCTGGGTTACCTAGACAAAAAAGAAGAGGAAGGTGTTCTTCGAAAGATGGTTTGCCCCCCTCAGTCTCCAGACTTCTTTCTAATTGAGCTTGTGTGGCACAAATTGGATTGATCAGTCAGAAAAGTGCATCCCGCAAATCAGAAGTCTCTCATTGATGAACTTAAGAAAGCTTGGAATGCAATTCCTGGCACATACCTTAAAAAAACTTGTGGAAGGAATGCCTCATATATGCCCATGCTGTTGTTAAAGCCAGAGGAGGTTACTTTGAAGAAAGCAAAGTCTAAGTGAGAAAAACCCAAATACCTGATAATTATAGTAAAAATGTATTCTGATAAGTGGTAGAGCAGACCCAGGGTTTAAAGTCTGGGCATCTCAGGGAATTGCCAAAGTAGCTGACCTCTACAATGACAACTTGGTTTTTAGTTCATTTGAGGAGCTTGAAGCAAGGTATGGGATTACTGCAAAACATTTCTTAAAATATTTGCAACTTAGAAGCTTTATCTTGTCCAAACAAAGTAATAGTTTTACAATCCCCCCAGATCCACTCTGGAAAAGTACACTTTGAAGTTTCTATATTCCAGGGGACAGATCTCCTTATTGTACAAGCTCCTTGTAAGCAAGTCTAAAGCATCTCCACAAAACTTACTAGAAGCATGGAGGACAGATCTGCAGGATAATCTAACAGAGGAGGAATGGTCAGATGCATGTACTCTAGCTCAAACTCAATCAATAAATACAAACTCCAAATTATTACAATATAAATGGATAAGTAGACTATATATAACACCGTCTACATTGCACCACTTTAATCCCAACATACCTGATACCTGCCTCAAATGCAAACACCAAAAAGGAACACTATTCCACTGTATGTGGGAATGTCCACAAATTCTCACATATTGGAGAAAAGTCTTAGATCTGGCGAGCCAAATCATTGGTGAGGATGTGCCCTTCAACTTCATGGACTAATATATTCAAACCTATAGCCTAGATACTACAACATCAAGGCCTGTGTTTTTTTTAAAGTCTATTTTTGCCATACATGTGCCTTGTGTGTTTTGTTGTTCTCTGTAAAACTCTGAAAAAACCTTCAATAAATACATGTTTTTTTTTTAAAAAAAAAAAAAGGTATTCTGATAAGTGACTCTTTATATAATAATCATGTTTGTTTTGTTGCAAAGTATACCAATGACATTATGATCTTTTTTTATACAAATTTGATCTTGCTTCCAAACTTTTGGCCTTTAGTGTATGTTAATTACAACGGAGTATCTTGGTCTTTATGACACTTAATATCACTTTTTTCTAAACACATTTTGGAAAAAAATATTGGCAATCATTTCAAATGTATCAATATTTAATTTAAAAAAAGCCAACATCATCCACTCAAGAAATACATTTACTGGAACAAATGATCAAAATAATGATTTAAATCACCAATTATGCGATCTCAGAAAAAAAAAAGTGGATGCGTTTGCTGCGAACTTCCAGCAATTGTTTCACACAGGTTTAATACACGTTGTGTCAAAGTATTAATGCTATAAGTCATATAAAATGTCTTCTGTTTACTGCAGAGCTTATTTTCTTCCTTTTTCAACGGTATGGAAGCCCTAACCTGACAGAAAATTAAATAAATAGATAAAATGACAAAAGTAAAAATACTTACAAATGAAAGCTGCAAGCAGCAATGAACTGGCCCTCGCACCTTCGCGCAACTTGGGGGCGCAATGTGTATGACAAAACATTGTCATATAGATGTGTTCAGGGTGAGACTATTATCAAGCATATGAAGTGTGGTGCAGATTGGACCATTTACTCTAAAGTTATAGCAATTTCGTGTTTCATGGCGAGACATTAAAACCTGATGCCACGCAATGCCCACACCATTCAGTGCTGACCCTGAAGAATGCACTAATGATATGTCATGATTTTGTACATCAGATATAGACCACAACATGTAAATTTCACATAAATAAAAAGATATATATCTGAAAAGAAGTACCTCCTTCCCAGTAGGTGGCGCTATGAGTAATACCAAATATTGGCATATAGATGTATTCAAGGGGGGACTGTCATCAATCCTGTGAAGTTTGGGGAAGATTGGACCATGTATGCTGGAGTTATAAACTACTTCCTGTTTTGTGGCAGTACACCTAAGTTTGACGCCTTGCCACGGTCACACGGTTTGACGAAAATTCAAGCTCGTAATAACTTTTCTTCTTCAAGGTCTTCTGGTGGGACAGACCAAGGTTTGAAGTGGATCGAATAAAATCTCTAGGACTAGTCTGCCAAAACTGACCACAGAATTCAAAATGGTCGACTTCCTGTTGGGTTTAGGCAATGGGTCTAAGAGACTTTTTGTGCATCTGGGCATGATACATGTGTGTACCAGTTTTTGTGCATGTTGGTCAAAAATGCCACAGGGGCTACTCTTTAAGATAAGATAAGATAAGATACACCTTTATTGATCCCATAATTGAGAAATTCCAGTGTTACAGCAGTCAGTGAGAAAGAGTCAGATTAAAGATTTCAAATTTAAACTCAAACTTAAATAACTAGGCATGCAAATAAGTACAAAAATACAAGAGACGGTGATAAATAACAATAATAATAATAATAATAATGATAATGATAATAATAATAAAAATAATAAAATAATAGGAAGTGGATAATAATGAGCAGCAGTGAATGAAAATGAGCAGTGGATCTGTAATAACTTTTCTTCTTCAAGGTCTTCTAGTGGGGCAGACCAAGGTTTGAAGTTGATTGGATAAAATCTCTAGGACTAGTTTGTTAATTTACGACTCCTGGAAATGGCCAAAATGCACCAAAATTGCACTGTAAATTCAAAATGGCCGACCTCCTTGTTGGGTTTAGAGAATGGGTCCAAGAGGCTTTTTTTTTTTTTTTTGTACGTCTTGGGATGTTAGACGTGCCCACCAAGTTTCGTACATGTAGGTGAAACCGGCTTTACGCCGGAATTCCTCTGGATGCATGTCCGTTGCGGAACGGCTGCGCTCGTTATCCGCTGCGTGCTCCGCTGTCTGTCAACACCCACCGACTGCGTTTGCTGTGAGGAGCGGTGTAGCTCTGCTGGACAGCGGGAGTCACAAGGACCCACGAGATCTCGCAAATTCATGCATAATCGCGCGATATAACAAGATGTAGTTTCTATAAACAGAACCACAAAACCAGAGGAGTAGTAGGAAGACATCTCGGTGCACCTCCATGATTGACATCTCTTCGTCCATGGTGTCAACGGGGTGAAATGACATCTGAAAACCTCTGACCTGTTGACTTCAGGCCTGCCTCTGCCCATTATGACGTTTTCAATGTGTAGTGCAGGGAAATATGATCTGCTATGAACACTGTGTATTTTATTTTGAAAATTAACCATAAGTTTTATTTCTGTGCACGACTTCCTGCCCCGCACGATCTGCTCCGTGCTGAATTGCTGCGTTGTGCTCCTGCGTCCTGCGTATCTGTTGCGGAGGGCTTCGGAGTGCCGCAGCTGTGATAGAGCCGGAATGCAGCACAGCCGCAGCTGGTGGAAGCACACACACTGACTAGAATTGAAACGTATCGGCTCCGTTGCTGTTCCAGAGCGCAGACGCAACCCACACGCATCTGGTGGAATTTGGGGGTTAAGGGCTGCGTCGTCAAAATTTTGTAGGGGGTGCTACTGAGCCATTTTTTTGCACCTGAGTATGCGACCCTTGAAATATTAAATTTCGCCAGATGTGATATATGTGCAAGGTTTCATGAGTAAGCCCCCCCAAAATGCAATTCATTAGCGAAAATAATGATAATTCCTTCAGTTTCAAGAGGGTCTTCCCACCGCAGATGCTCGGGCCTTATTTTGTCCCAAGTCGCACATTTGACTCGTATTTAGTCATTTAGTCCAACTCAGATCTGGCCAGGGACTGCAGATGAAAACTAGCCTTTTGGCTAATTCCGGTATATTTACAGTTCACTGTTCATTAATATGCATTGTCCCTGATAAATAAACAAACAAACAAACTTTGAATTGAAAAGTTATGAACTAATAATTACTATCTCATCACTTTGACCCAATAACTGAAAATTTGTACTTTTTATTTTGAATTTATGACTGAGGGCCTCAAAATTATTATGACATAAGTCAGTTTCTGATATTGAAATAATTTGATTTTGTAATTAGTCCAGCATGTTTTATCTCATAATTTGACTTTTACTCTCATATTATGGTCAAGTATCCTGTCAAATTCATTAAGGGAATTATGACGTAGTAATTCATAATTCTGACTTAATATCTCATAATTTTGACCTAATAACACAGATCTTTTTCGGCATTAGGACTACCTGGTGGCGGTGTCACTGCAGCAGCAACAGGGCGGGGCCCCGGGGCCCCTCAGTGACCTGGAGTTGGCCCGACAGCTCCAACAGGAGGAATACCAACAACAGCAGCAACTCCAGCAACAACAGCAACAGCAGCAACAGGGATCACTGCAGGCCGCACAGCAGGTACAACTACACAGGAAGAATTCTGATAAGTACTATTACCATGCTGAAAAAATATTTTGTTGCAAGTGAAAATGCTGCATTGAAAATGTACATTGACTAAAAGTATTTAAGTATTATCAGAAAAATGCAGTTTAAGTATAAAAAAATATATAAATATGTTTTGTGTGTAAAAATCTGAAAATAATTTTGAAGCTTGTGTGTGTGTTTGTGTCGTTGTTGTGGTGATGATGATGATGTCATTGTGTCTATAGGTCAGAGGTCAGGGGTCACAACAGGGCGGAGCCAGGAGAAGAGAAAAGGACTCGGACTGTGTTGTCCTATAGACTCTTCATCATTGTCAACTACCAACCACCAAACTCCCCAAGTCGGGTCTATCTGCAGCGGGGAGGAGGTCCAAACACACAAACACACACACATGCACGCACGCACACACACGCACACACACACGCACACACACACACACACACAGCTTGATGCCAAACCCCAGTGCTTTGTTAAACGGTTTGTTTCAGATGTGATTCCAGGTTTCAGAAAGTTTGTGAAAATGTTAAAAATGACTGTTGAGTCTGGTTTAACACAGACAGACACTGCTGTCTGATCAAGCATTAATAAGTTGTAATCAACGGCTTTAGTAATGGTCAATAAATTATTTACTATCGTTAATTGATCAGCTATAAACCATCAAAGAGAATATCTTTTGGAATTGCCAGGTTGTAGGAAATAGTCAAGTTTAGAGCTGAAATGATTAAGAAAAATAATCAGAAACCATTTAGAGAAATGATAAAACCCCTTCAATCATTTTTACAAGCATATATGTTTTAAAAAAAATACCATTTCACCTTATAAAATCTGAAGATTCAATGCTTTTCTTCGCCTTGTTATTATTATTAATAATAATAATATTAACAATACTGATAATTTTTTGTTTACTGTAAAGTGAGTATTTTTTTAGTTGGATTGTAGGTCACACAAAACAAGCCATTTTATATACGAACAGTTAATTAAATGATCTGAAAAGTAATCATCAGATTATGTTATCACTACTTGCAGCTGGAGTCTAGTCATTAATAAAATGATTAGATATCAGTTCTGCGGTTTTAAAGATTGATAAGTCATTGAGAAAGTGCCACAGATTTCTCACTTTCTTTTGCCATTAGCAAAGTTAAGTCATCTGCAGTTAATAAATCTTTAATAATAAATGCTTTGTATTATAATCCATCGAGTGTGTAGTTTGAAATATTTTGAAAATAAATTTTATAAATGTCCTGCTGGAGGATTAACTGCAGCCAAAACAGATTATTTATGTCTTATAACTGACATAACTGAGCATTAGGAATATTTACTGTCCATTAATAAAGCTGTTGGTTATTAGAGAGCGGTATCTTAAAAATGATGAAGGGAAACTGGTCGAAATCTGTTGATTTAATCTGTATTTCAATATAAAAATCTCTTTTCTGATGGGATCAGTTTCACCAGAAGAGGTAGCGATACCGGTTTAGGAGTGAGCTCCATTTAAGTCAACAACATTAAAATGTCCAGCCTCGTCTGGTAAAACCGATCCTGTCCAATAATACGCTTCAGTGTAAATGACGCTAAACGTTAACCCAGGAGGTCAGTAGGAGTTAACACAGTTAAAATCCAGAGGTGATTCAGTACAAAAGTCCCATAAGATTTCCGCAGATTTTTTGTGTTTTTAATAAATGCAGTAGGGGTGAGTTCGTGTACAAAAATCTCTAAACGTTTAGAGTGGGTAATTTTTATCGTGTAAATGTGTACACGGGTTTCACAACTGGGTGGTGCAATAGCATTATACCAGTAAAGCCCCAGTTATCCGAAAACCAACCGAACGGGCCATTTAACCAACGCGACGTTTTAATAGAACGGAGCACGTAGGCTACTGGCCTGTTGCCAAACCCGGTCTCACACCATTTCTTGTCATATTCACAGTTGTTACCGGCCAGCCCTTCGCTTAAAGGCAGTGGCCGTGTGGGTGTGACGTAGTAGATGTTGTGGGAAGTAAAGTGGTGTATAGAGTGTACGGACGGCAATGCACCGTGAAAATAGTAGTGTTCATGCTACGGGTGGTTGCAGTCTGTTTACAGTGTTTAGATAGGCTCCAGTTACAGCATAGTCTCTGGGAAAAGGTCCTGTGTTATGTTATGTTTTCCTGCTGTAGAGGAGAAATAAATGTGCTTCTGCACAAACATCAGTTCTGCATCCTCATTCTTCAAGCAGAGTTGGTCTTGACTCCTGGAGCTAGTTACCAGCAACGAGCCAAGTTGTAAAGATAATCTACAGAAAACCAGTGTCTCCCAACTATGGTTCGGAGCGCCAGACTGGAGAAGGTAACACAGTCTATCACAGTTAGTCAACAATTAGTATCACTCCCCTCCCCCCTAAAAACAAAAACGTTTTTTGTGTACTAATTTTTCATAACCGTTTATGATCTCAAACGTGTACATGGACTCACCCCTAAAATGCAGAACATAGGATCTGACAGCCAGTTAATGTTCTCATTTTGTTCAAAGATTAAAATTAGAAATGTTTAATTCTCACCTGAAGTATTCAAGCTGTTGAATATGTTTTAAAAATGATGTTGTCGCTGATTGATAATTGGTAATTACAAGACACAAATGTTACATTATTTTGCAAGTCCTTAATTTCCTAATAATTTCTTATGACTTTCCTGTTAATAAACTCTGTAGCATCAACAATGGGAAAGTTCTTGAAAGAAATACTGAATTTGAAACAGCCAGTTATTGTAGTTTTACGCCACATTAACTTTTTATTCACATTATGGTAATTACACGTCATTCCAAAACAAACAATTTATTTTTTTGGGGGGGGGGGGGGGGCAGATACTTCAAATGCATTAATACTTAATAACAAAATATAACATCATCCACTTAAGAAATACTTCAGAGGAAAAAATGAACAAAATAATGATTTAAATCGCCAAATATGTGATCACAGAAAAAAAAGTGGATGCGTTTACTGCCAACTTCCAGCGCTTGTCCCACACAGGTTTTATACACGTGACAGATGTGTTGATCTCATTCATGTAAAATGTCTTCTGTTCACTGCAGAGCTTATTTTCTTCATTTATCAACAGTATGGAAGCCCAAACCTGACATGAATAGATAAAATGACAAAAATAAAAATACTTACAAATTATTATGTTCCAAGTCAAAGTTTGAGCTTTTTATTCTGAATTTATGACTGAAAGCCTCAAAATTATTATGACCAAATCTAAAATTATGACTTAAGTCAGTTTCTGATCATTTAGAAATTAGTCCAACATGTTTTATCTCATAATTCTGACTTTAGATCTCATAATTTTGACCTAATATATCAAAAGGTTGACTTTTAATCTCACACTTATGACCAAGTATCCTGTCAAATTCATTAATATCTCATAATTTTGACCTAATAACTCAAATTGTAATCTTTTTACTTTAGTGCCTCACAATAATAATGACCTAGAAAGTCATGTGATTTATGATAATGCTTTAATTTTTGCCATTCCTAAAATCTAATTACTGTATTCTGGGTGTCACTGGGCTTCCGTACATTTATAATCTGTTGTGGGGAAAAAACTTGAGAATTAATGTTCTGCATCACTTCATCACTCTGGTGTTGGGACTGAGATAAGACAAACTAAAAGCACATTTTGGAATAAAAACCCTGTCGTAGCGCTGCTGAAGAGCAGATGTTTAACAAACTGTTGAGACCTTGTTTGAAGGTTTTCCTCTTTGGACAGTTTTTTGGTTTCAAAGTGAAGGTAAGAGTCCTGATTTAAAATGACTTATTTAAAGCCACATTCAACATTAACGTCTCAAACTGAGTTAAAAAAAAATTGGTTTCTTTAATCAGATGATGTTGTTGGGGAACATTTAGCACTTGAAACGTTGCCGGTACTTCCTGTTGTCGTCCGGTGTTTTTAAACGTGTCTGACTGTCGGACTGCTGCCATGCTCTATTTAAGCTTTGTATTTAATTTGTCATGATGTCAAATTACCAGTAAACGCAAAATCAAACTCTGTCTGGTGTCGGCTCACTTATTTGTTGTTTTTTACACACATTAAGACAAACGTATCAGGACATTATTACTTGGTTTTACCTTTTTAATGATCTAAACGAACCTGAACGTCATAATTTTTATTTACTGTCTAATTTTATACTTCATAAATGACAAATTTGACTAAATATCTCACAGATTTACTTAAAGTTGCAATTTTGACATAACCAAAATTAAACTTTAATTTTGTCTTATGGTCAGAATAATTTCTCAGTATTTTAAGATGTTTTTCAAATTTACGTAAGGTCGTAATTATGACTAGTATCTTCAATTTAAACTTAATTTTTGTCTTACAGTCAGGATTCCGTCTTAATATCTTTATAACGTAATTAGAATTACCTTAAAGTCGCCATTTTGACTCAGTATCTTAAATTAAACGTATTTTTTTTATTATAGTCAGAATGATGTCTCAATATCTAAAAATGTTATTAAAATTTACTTAATGTTATAATTTTGATTCAGTATCTTGATATCCTAAATTAAACTTAATTTTTTATTACAGTCAGAATAATGTCTCAATATCTAAAAATTTGCTTAATGTTGTAATTATGACTCAGTATCTTAAATTAAACTTACATTTTGTCTTAGAAGTACATATTAGTATCTGAAAATGTACTTAAAATTGCAATTTTTACTGTATCTTGAATTAAAATTATATCTTGTCTTACAGTCAGAATTCTATCTTCATATTTTGAAATGTTTGTTTTTGTTTTTTTTTTGCGATTTTGACTCACTGTCTTAAATTAAACTTAAATTTTGTCTTACAGTGTGTTACGTCTTCGTATCGTATGTGAAAGTGTTCCTGAAAAGGTTACATGAAGTCGCATTTTTGACTCTGTAACTTCAGTTTACATTTTAGTTTGTCTTACAGTCACACCTATGTCTTACATTCATAAAATGTTGTTAAAGATTACTTAAAGTTGCAATTTTTACTTAGTATCCTAAATTAAAAAGCCAACATTTATGCTGAAGGGAAAACAGTTTGGCTTCATTATTATATCACTTTAACTAATATTACAATTTAAACTTTAAAGACACATTTCTGACTTAAAGTAATAATTTTTTTACTACTTATACTTTGACTATGAGAATATTCATATGTATCATCACTTTTGGCATTTTCTCCATGTCTTTCTAATACTAGTGTAAACAAGCTTCTGTACATCTGGTACATGTAAATAGTTTCTTCAGTATCCAGTTAGATGGTCATCAGTCTGAATTTGCCTGTGTGGAAACACACCTGTTCATAAGGTAATTATACACTTAATATGAACATTTGTTTTTAACAGACTCCACATGTTTGAACACAGGCAGAATTTATCTGATAAAATAGTCTAAGACGGTGTCTTTGCTTACTTCAGCATTCTGATATTTAAGTATAAGTACTAATACTGCAGTGTAAAAATAGAAAAGTTTTAGCATTCAAATATTTGAACTTTTTATTTTGTATTTATGACTGAGTGACTCAAAATCATGACTTGGATTTTACTTACCAAGTTAGACCTCTGATTTATTATCACATTTTTAAGTCAGTATCTGATCATTTTGATTATGATGATTAATCATTTTATCTTTAAAATGTCAGAAAATAGTGACAAATGTCTGTCATGATTTCCCACAATTTAAAAATACGCATTCTTACCAAAACTCCACAAAGCAAAGATATTCAGTTTATTTATGAAGAAGAAGACTCCACATCTGAGAAAATAAAACAGGGTTTGTGCAGTTCCTTAAAACGTCTTAAAATGTCTTAAATTAAAATCCATAAATATGAGGCATTAATGGTCTTAAACCTGAATTTGTGAGGTCTCAATTGCCACAAACATTTGATCTTATTTGATTTATCCGTCTTTTCATTTTGTCAAAATGAGTCATGCTCTTCAGTGTCTAAGTCCACATTTCTGATTTTACCAATCTTCAAACCTACCACTCAACCTAATACTGTCTGTTTACTTTATACATGCCCTTACTTGTTGGCAAAATGTAGATTAACCAAACTCACTGTAATAACCATATTCCTACATAACAACTACATCTGTACTGGAACACGTTTGTTTAATAATCATCTCGGAAAGGTCAAGGACACCCTGGATACAAGCCAAGCCAAGGCAATGCATATGAGGCTTTGTGCATTACAGGCACAAATTTTATTTCAGACGAAGCACAATGGCAATCAAGGCAGTGGAATCCCACATCCAGTGTGAAAAACATAAAACTGCACAGAAAAACGCCAAGAAATGACAGGTATTTCCCATTTCTGTTTTTATCTTTATCTAAGCAACGCCTCCACTCCCAACTGTGACACCAGCACCAGGGTCAGCAGCAACAGATCTCTTAACAACATTGGGGTGTATGCCTACACAGAAAATCGAGGCTTTAGTGCAGTCGGATTTAAGTGCTGCTTTTGACACAGTGGACTATTTGGACTAGAAAACCCGGTGGGACTTTCTGAAACTGTCCTTAAATGGTTCAAATCATATCTTCATGACAGGAAGTACTTTGTGTCCATCAGTTCAGTTGAGTTCATGTTTGAGCTGTAATTACCTGTTCGAAATGTCAGCTGCAGTCTATAGGCGCATCAGACAATTTGATGTAGTTTGCCTCGTGATCCAACAGGGCACTCTAAGAATTCACTATCATGTTGACTTATTGCATGCCCTACTGACCTATCACTCAACAAAGCTAACGTTAATGGATTGTTTTGCTACGAAAATGGAGGACAATAGATAGCAAAGCCGTCCTGAGCGGACAATCACGACACCAAAACATCTGAGAAGCAGCATGTGGAAGTATTTTGGGTTCTACACTGTAGATGGCAAAGTCACGCACAAAGATAAAGCTGTTTGTTGACTTTGTAAAAAGCAGCTGTTTTTCTCTTCAGTGACAACAAACCTGCTAGCTTACCACCCAACTGAGGCAGCGGAGGCAGAGGCACCACAGACGAGCAGAGCAGCACCAAGTGTACAGCCTCATTTGACTGCGTATTATTCAGCACACTCAGCTTCAGCAACTTTGTTTTATTGAGAGTAAGGTAGAAGTGATAGACATAAAGAAACCAATAAGTTAATGCAGCTGTTAAAAAATAACATTTGATTGCAAGAAGAATGGAGGAATGTGATGTGAGACAGGCTGTAAAGTTAATAAAGTAATCAAAATAATGAGGTTGTGGTGTTTAAGAGGAGTTTAATTCGAATTTATTGGAACGAATTAGGGGTCATTTTAAATTCGTTCAACCTTGATTTTTAGAAGAAGTGACAGCCCTACCACATTACTCCAGTTTTAAAATCCTTGCGCTGGCTACCTGTCACTCAGAGAATTGATTTCAAAATCCTGTTGTTTGTGTACTAATCACTCTGTGGCTCAGTGCCCAAATTTTATCTCTGACATGTTTGTGACATATGAACCTCCTAGGACCCTGAAGACATCTGCAGCCAGCCTATTGACTGCCCCAACAGTCAGAACAAAACATGGTGGAGCAGCGTTTTGTTATTATGCAGCACAAACCTGGAATAACCTCCCAGATGATGTTAGACACCCCAACTCTGACCACCTTTAAGTTAAAGCTAAAAATTTTACTTTTTTTTACATTGCCTACTCAGCCCTGTAATGACTGCAACCAAATCTAGCACGTTTGATTTTCTTTTTGTCGTTAACGACTTCTCTTGTCACAGCCTTCACTTTGACCACAGAGCGATCTGCTGCCGTGGACAACTGTACATCAACACACCCCAGGGTTTTTGATATTTCCACTAGGGATGTTACCACAACAGAATAAAAAAGGAAAAATGATGGGGTGAAACAGCAGAGGCACTTTGTCAACCCAGTAAGTACAGCCATTAGCATCAAGCTAGCAAAGAATGTTATTTCTTTATAATGGAGATGGACATAAAGTAATAAGATAAAAAAAAATAGTGGCTTTTACTTAACACAGCTGCAGAGGCTCCCAGCTTCATTTGACACAGACTACATTATAAAAGGGCCATTATTTATTAATCCCTCTGTGTTTTTATATATTTACTTTTTATCCCTCTTGTTTGCCTCTATAAAGTTAATGCATCACGCCATCATTTTAAACTCAACACTTCCTGTATCTGTTTCAAATTTAAAGCCCCTTATAACTTCAGTTGAAAGAATCCCTTCATTTTCTGAATAGGCTTTTATTGTGAAACATTTGTAGGAACTTGTTGTGAAGGATTCAATGACTGTCAGTTTGCATGTGGTACTTCAAATGTAGCTCCTGCCATCTGCTGGCAGTTTTTAGGTGACTACAATAACATTTTGGCTGGCACATGAACAGTCACAGTGACTGAAATAATATTAGTAATAATAATAAAAATAGGACAAGAATAACCCGATGACATCACACACGTCGTGAAAGACGACCGGGAATGATTGGTGTGGACCACTGTGTAATGGTCGTGATGGTCCACACCAAGTGACAGTACAATTTTGACTCCACAATAGCGTAATGTGACATCGTGACAGTCAGAGAAGATAGAAGTGTTGTGTAGTGTGAACCAGGCATTAAGCTATAAGAACCTTGTAAAACCAGTGATTGTTGACTAAAACTATACATTGATTGTCAAAATAGTTGCTGATCAATTTTCTGTGGACTGACTGAATAACGACTAGACTAATCGTTGCAGCTCCGTACTCATATTCTTCAAATCTAAAGCATTAAGATAATCACTCAAACTCCAGCACACATATGAACCAGGTTTCAGTTTTATTGAATGAGTTTCATGCAGTTTAGTACGAACATGTGACTGTTTTGTACGTGATTTAAAAACTTCAGTAGACACACAGACAACAACAACTTGCTGAAGGATTTGACCTTCGTCCTTCAGCCACTGTGGAAACTCAGCCGGTCAAACAAATCGAGTGAATCTGAACAATGTTTTTGCATTTCCCTTTAAAGGAGCAGATTTGCATTCTGAGTCTCTATGATGAGGAGGAGGAGGAGGAGGAGGAGGAGGTGGTGGTGAAGGAAGGTGGAGCTGCAGAAAACAGCGAATGTCTTCATCTTCATTGACTAAACAGTCTTTAAATGATCTGGAATTTCCAAATAATAGTTTGTAAAACAAGACCTTCGACTCATGAAACTCAAATAAACTGAAGGTTATAAAAATGAAAATGTAAATGACGTCATTAAAGACGAGCAGGAGCATTGATCATTGATTATTACACGTAACAGCAACCGTCTGTTGTTCAGCGGGCTCCAGTTTAACCAATAGTTTTACTTTATTTATTATTTAATGTTCAAATTAATGATTTGTGCACTTTATTCACCAGAGAAAAGAAATTGGTGATATTTTGTGATGATCTGAGATTTTCACCTCATAATTAAAGGAAAATATATTAATTACAGTCAGAGTTCTGACATCTCATAATTGTGATATGCTTGTCTCATAATTCCTTATCTCAAGATTACAGAAAAAGTCATAATTTCATATTTCATCAATTAAAAGATGATTACATAGTCCATATCTTAGATTTTACTCCTAATTACGATGCACATAAGACTTGTTTTACTTATGACAATCTAATAGTTATGAGGAGATATCTGGTATTTACCAGATATATTTACTTCATGATGATACTGAAATTGTGTCGTAATTCTAAGATTTGTGTCTCAAAATTACAAGACAAAGATCTTGTGATGGTTTTAATACTTACTCTCTAATTATGAAATACAAATCTCATTATTATGAGATGCTAAATTATAATCACAACATGTCTCCACATGTTTTGTCTTTGGTGAATGTGCTTACTTTGACTCGTCTTTGTAATATCTAGGGCTGCTCCCTGATGTCAACCAAACGTTCGTCGACCAGAAAGGTCATTAGTCAGCAAGATTTAATTGGTTGCGTAGTTGCAGGAAGAAAAAAAAACGTGAAACTCTATTAGGAGCTGCGCCTTATCAAAATAAATCCAAACCTATATGACTGGACCATGTGGGAATTTAATTTGAAAGGACAGACACAGGAAGAGTCACATTACAAACCAATCACAGCCAACAGATATCTTTCCCTTCTTCTGTAAATATTCAGTCTGATAAATACAGAAAAGTTGATCATTTTAGTGCAGGGCTACCCAGAGCTTTACATCTGTCCCACAGTCGATAGGCCTACACACTTACAAACAGCGTCTGGAAGAAGATCAGCTCTGCTCTCAGGATTTCAGGAAAATAGGCCTCTTGTTAAGGTTGCTTAGCAACCGCAGACTAAACCTGCCACCACACTCTTGAAAGGTGGCACAAAAAAGGCACAGGAGTGGCACCCAGTGCCCAGCCTCGTGTTTTCCAGGCGGTTAAAGATGCTGCATGTGTACGGCCCCTAATTTCCAGGGCTGATTCCTGCGGTTATTCCACAGGCTAGTTAATAACATGTCGGGCAGGAAATCCAAAGTGTGGGATCATTTTGAGATGATGAAGGATGAACCCAAGGTGATACAAACATGACATATCATGTGAAACATGGAAGTAGCTACATGCCCATTAGCCACTTAGCACAATCATTACTGCTTTGCAGACAGCGTCATTAACAGGCGGCTCGCTCAGTGTAGATAAAAGGCTATATTAATGAAGGTTCTTTAGTACGGTTTTGTATTTCTCTGTAATGCAGCACAGTGTTAACAATGTTAATACCTTTTTCTCAGACGTTCAACTCAAACCACTGTGTTGCCCCGCCCAAAATATATCATTTAATAATAATATCGTACACATATGGGCGACTAGTCGAGTAATGGCCCTAAATGATGACTGTTGGTTGACTAGGAAAGTTCTTGGTCGCGGGCAGCCCTAGTAATTTCATATCAGCAGCTCTCACTGTTCTTCAAATGAAACCTTAATTAACATATGAATTATGAATTTGTGAGTAATCAATATTTATGTTTAATACAAACAAGATACCAATAGTAAAGATTTTAGGTGATGGATGTTTAATTGAGTTCCAGCTGTGTCATCCTGGTTATTTTAATTTTTTTTTTTTTTTTACTGCTCCAGCTGACTTTAATTCAAATCCCTAATTTAATGAAATTATTTGTCAACTTTGCATAATCCCCTCGAAGCTTCCTCCTGCCTCGTTAGGAGATGATGCTGTTTATAAAACTTCAGAAGTCACACTGAAATCCAGTGTTTCCACGTTGGTTATTTTCTTCACACAGTGAAAAATAAAGCCGTCAGTTTGTCTTGCGTGATGTTAGCATCGTTAGCATTTCTCAGTGAAACCAAGACAACTTGAAGCCCCTTATTAATCTGCTTGATTTCAACAGAAACTCACAAGATGCCTTGATAAAATCAAACCTAAGATGGAGGAGCCTTGTACTGGATTTACAGTGTTAAATGTTTAGTACCAACTAAAGTTAAAAACATGGAGAAACCTTTTACAAATGACAGAAAACATTTTCATTCAGGATAAATGCACTTTAAGAGTTTTTCACATTAAAATTCTTGAATGTGTTCGAGCTGATGTAACGAAGAAACAAGGCAATGAAAGGTTTTTAGTAGCAGGGACGAGTTTCAACAGACCGCAGTGTTTTCCTCCCAGGATTCACCAGACCACAAAAAAAAAAGAAAAAATAATTTAATAGCTATTATTTTAGAGACAGTATCAGAGGATACTTCTTCAAAAAGGAGCCTACTAGTTATTTTAAGCCATCATAAATGTTTTTATTGTCTAAATGTGACAACAGTAACTTGTAAATTAAAATTAACATGACTTCCGTCTAGACCAGTGTAGGAGATAAACACATCTGAGTATCAAAACTCGTCCCTGAAGCGGTCAGACTTAAGATATAAAAGCACTTCTCAGGTCCGAGACCCGAACTCCTTCGTCCCTCGGGTTGCATTGATAAGAGTTTGTACCTTCTGTACATCTCAAGGCATCTATTTTTTCTCACAAGAAAACTAACTCAGTTCATTTACATACATACATATCCACAAATGAAAAGAACAAGAAAGAGTTGCTATTTAAGTTGCTTATCTGGTAAACTTTAGTCACAGCTGCATCTTGGTCAAGCGCGGTGGCATATAAGTAGCAGGCTAATGGTTAGCAGGCAGTAACATGACGCTGCTTTTACATTAACAAATCTGTGCTTAAATAGTGGTCAAAACACCAAAAAACAACTAGATGTTAATGACAACACCAAATATTGGCTTTATTCCAGTGAAGAGTTTTTATAATATCTTTTTAATCATGTGGTTGGTTTATAAAATGTAAATTTCCACCAGGATGCTAAAAGAAATCAGCTTGTTGTGATTGTTAACAAGTTGTTCTTCTAAAAAATAAAACTAAAATTAAATCAAATTTTTTTTAAAAAAAAGCAAAAAGTTAAAATGAATTCATGCTTTTAAAAAAATAATAAACTTATTTTTAGTTGGCTAACTAGCTTGTTAGAATGTTCAGGTTTGTCACTAACTAGCTAACAAGCTAGGCACTGCTCTTGTACTCCACTTTTGTGCTTGTCACCTACACGCTTTAGTCCTTCTACTAATTGACAAAAGAATTACAATTAAGCTTGACAGACAAAAAACAACAAAACAACAAAAACAAACAAAAAAAACATTACATTAGACTGTGGAGAAAAATAGAAAAATATAACAAGCTAGCAATTATTACAAATAAAGTTTGAACCATTTTAGCTAAGTCACTGTCAAACTAATGACTAAGAAGAAACAGTGGTCTGGGAATATTGATTGAAAGTACAGTAAATACAGTTTGTGGATAATGTATTATTATTCAACACTGCTGTTGTAGACTGTAGTGTGTGTATATAGTCTATAGTCTATAGTCACTGCTCATGTACAACAGTTAGGTAGCTTGTTAGCTAGAAGGTAGCATTAATTAAAGGGCTATGTGACTTTAAATTGTCTGCCTTGCGTTAAAAAATATTAATTTGCATATATAACACAATGTATACATTTTTATGAGATAAAACAGGAACTTTTAGTTAAAAAGGAGCTAACCATTAGAATCTTTAACCATTAGAATGACAATAACTCGCCTAAAATGGTTGCTAGCCAAGTATGTTTGTGTCATTTCCACACAGTCTCTTAGAGCAAGAACAAGGAGTGGTAAAATTCTAACTTATTTTCAGGTTTTAGGACTCATTCCTGGGGCACTCTATTCATGATGTTTGTAACTGCAGCTGTATTTAAAATAAAGGAACAAATTGCAGTTACAGAACTGAACAAACTGTTTGCCACCTAATTGAGTGAGTTAACTAAAGAGTGTTTACAAATACACAAAAAAATCCCACTTAATCTCAGATCTCAAAGACAAAAATGCAGTATTTCTTTATGTTAAAACATGTTAATACAGTATTTACAGTATTTCACTGGAATAAAGCCATTGAAAGTGTTTCCAACATTAGTTACAACATTGTTGTAACTGTAAGTACAGACAAGAAACCATTTGCTCATCAATACTGAGAACACATCTGTCTGAGAAAAACAATTTGTTTTAGTGGACTGTTTCTGTATAAAAACATTCACATATTCAGGAAACTGATCTCCTCATAAAGAAAAATAAACTTTCTGTCAAACAGAAATTTAGTGTCTCTCGCTCTCATTCAGCCGATCCGCAGAGCCGCCTCTCCTGATTGGCCAAAGTTAATCACAGGAATGTAGTTTGGGGGCCAATCAGGGAGGAAGAATATTGAGCGTTTGTTAAATATGCAAATATATCATTAACAGACATGTAACTGTAACACATTATTTCAGCTCAGAGTTATACACAGATATACAGTTAGTGGAAAATGGATGAGGAGATTCGTGCATAAATCTGCTGCAACAAATCATTTAACTGCTTGGTAGCCATTTTGGCTCAAAAAAGGGCAGGGAACCATTCAGGTAAGGTGGAATCTGAGGGGAGGAAAACAGTTAACCTAAACCTGTCTGCTCTGTTACTGCTCATCCATATAAAGGTTATTTTTTAATTCAACATCATAGAGTTTTTTTTAATGATAGCATCATCATCATGTCGTATAGTGAACTGAAATTCAAAAATACACAGAACTGAGTGAATGAAATGAAATTAAACAGGGACCTTTCTTAAACTGAAACTACATGGAAAAAAAAATAAAATAACTGAGTGACAAACATGCAGATTAAATAAATTGATGAGCTGACACATTACATTTTAATTGGTTATCTTTTTTCACCAGACACTTGTCACGTTTATTCAACATTTTTAGCTCCTCAGGTTTTGGCCTGTTAGTGAATTAATAAGTCATAATACATCCTGTTTCTTTTGGGTGGCACAGTGATGCAGTGGTTAGCATTGCCACCTCACAGCAAGAAGATTCCTGGTTTGAACCCAGGGTGGGGGAGACTTTCTGTGCAGAGTCTACATGTGCTCCCTGTGTCAGCATGGGTTTTTTCCAGGTACTTCAGCTTCTTCCCACAGTCCAAAGACATGCAGGTTAACTGGTGACTCTAAATTGCCCGTAGATGTGAATGTGAGTGTGAATAGTTGTTTGTCTCTATGTGTCAGCCCTGTCCAGGGTGTACCCCGCCACTTGCCCAATGTCAACTGGGATGGGCTCCAGCCCCTGCGACCGCCTTCACGTGATAAGAACAACATGCTTCGCTCACCGCCAGATGCGGCGCAGCGGCGCGGTCAAAGTTCAAATAATTTCAACTCTGAGGGAAAATCGGAGCATATAACATAAAACATATAACTTTCGACAATGCCTTCGTTCTTATAGTGAAAACAGGGTCACAGTTTATATTTGGATTTAAAAAACAACTACTGGCGCATGCTAACATTAGCATGTTCACATTCTTGATAGCTACTGTTGGATGCTGGTGTTAAGCAAATGATGTTTAGCTTGTTAGGTTGGAATTGTAGTTGTGCAAAATGACTATTCAAATTTCCTTCAATATCTTCTTCAATTAGCTGATCTAAAATGAAAAGGTAAAAATTTAAGTTCATGTTTCTACAAGTATAAAAAAGTCACACTAATGTGGACGAACACCTAAGCACTTTGGCCCACATGCAGCTTTGAGAGGTTCAAGCATTTAGCGTACTACTTTTAGCATGCATGCTCACAGTCAGCAAGTTGACGTGCTAATACTTCACATGCCTAAAGTACAGCTAAGGCTATTTAGCCATTTATTTCTTGCCATGAACTTGTATTGGATTAATACTTCTGACTTCATGGTGGTGCTAGATGAAAAGTCATGAAGCCAAACAGTGGAGAACCCTGGAATTAGCTTCCAGGGTAAACTCAAATTAGATTCTAATTTTTTCTTTTTTAGATACAATTGTGATAAATGTCTGGTGAAAACAAAACTAAACACATCAAGCTATTCTGCTGGAAGATAAACTGGTCTCAGATAACACTTCAAATTAAAGAGTGGTATTATTTTCAGTCACTTTTCTTTGTTTGCTGTTTTGTCTTTTCTCTGAACATCCAGAGAAAACAACATCAAGTTAATGTTGTAATGTAGTGTTTTTCTCACTGCTCTGTTCTTTAAGAACAACCAAACATAGAGGTGACAGAACGGACTGTCACTCAGATTTTATTCTTTCACCGTAAAAGCTAATGAATATTGTAGGGTTGGAAAAAAAAAGTTATTCAAATTTTTAAGCTGCTGTCAAACTTTATTCTAATTGGAGTTCTAGCAGATAAGTTAAATGATTTGTGGTTTTCTGAGGATTGAAAATCTAAATTAACTACAAAACAGTGAAATATTGGGCTATCTTGGTACTGTTCATTAGTTCCATTGGCTTCTGTAGTTGTTGAGTAAAGTTTGTTGCCAGAATTACTTTTAAAATATAAACACCTAACAAATGTTTTTGTCTGATCAGCAGCTGAAAATCCCAATTTGTCATTTTACTGATGTGAATGTACCCTACGAAGTTTGAGTCAATAACTGACTAAATTAATGTATCAGTAATCAAGTTATCATTTCTCTCCTTCAATGAATCGTTTACCTTCAAAACTGATCCAAACACGACAAACATTCTGTATCTGAACACTCTGAGCTGAGCTGAGCTGAGCTCAAGCGTGTGCTGGTTCAGAGTAAAATCCAGTAGAATGCCATAGAAGTCAATAAACAGTTTTTTGATGAGATTTATCTCAGGATGAACCTTGAGTTCTGATGCTTCCAGTCGGTTTTACATTTCTCTTCCAGGTGTAATTCTTCAGAGGATGTAAAACCCGACCTGGAAAAGTCCCAAATGATGTACTTGTCCAGCTGCCAATGAATGTAGAACACCAAATCAGAGATCACATGAAATCAGATCAGCTCATTGTTGTGCCGATAAGTCCATCACATTCAAAACAAATCCGTTAAAGACTGCAGAGACAGACGTGGAAAAACAGAATGAAGGTTAACGAGAAAATCAAATCCAGTAATTCCCAACAGCGCCATGAATATTTAAATTCTCCGACTCCAGCGAAGATCAGAAGTCTGCTGAATCCAAACAAAAGCAGCTGGTAAAAGTTTAAACATCAGTGTCTGAACAAGCTGTTGTTGTCACAGGTCACATGATGCCATTGGTGACGTACTGGAAGGAGTCGTAGAGTTTTGTGGTGATGGAGCGCATGGATCCGTCCACCAGCTGCTCCACCAGCAGCTGAAGCTGCTCCTCTGTCAGAGACATGTGGAAACGCTCCTTCAGACCTCGGATGGTGCTGGAGCCATGGAAGCATGGCAGGTGGGAACCTAGTGGAGGAAATAAAACACATGGGAGGAAACATCAGAATAAGAAGGACATGTTGGTATGAGAAGGAAATATAAGTTTAAAGAGGAAACGTTGGTATGAGGGTTTCTATTTTCAAAACAGTACGCCATAAAAATGGCTTAAAAAAAAAAAAAAAACATACTATACTATGACTTTTTTCATACATACTATACTGTGACATTTTTATGGCATCACATGTTCTTTGACATACTGTGATGTTTTTGTGGCATACGATGATGTTTTTATGACATACTACACTATTTCGTTTGTATGGAATACTATGCTATGAGGTTTTTGTGGCATATTATACTATGCTGTGATGTAGTATAGTATAATATGCCATAAAAACCTCATAGTATGTATGTTCTAAAACATTATAGTATAGTATGTTATAATGTCATAGTACAGAATGCCATAAAGAAGTCACAAATAGGCTTTAGCCTCCCATTAGCTTTAATCATTAATTAACGAAACTATGGCGGCCCGCCATAGTTTAATTTGACCCGCCATAGTTTCTAAATAAAAGATTTAGGCTGCCGAAAGTATTGACTTCTCATGATATAAATAATATCTCGAATGCCTTAGCGTTTTGTGCCGATGTGCTCAGGCTGTCAGATCCAGCGCTCGACAATGCGAGTGTTTCACTCGACTAAAATATGTGTGCGTGAACTGTAAAAAATATTTAGGGGCACATGTGCGCATAAAAAAAAAAAATCAGCCGAAGCAGCCTATATTTTTGTCAATAAAAATGTATGATAATCTAACCGCAAATATTGGAGGAACTCCAGCTGCCTTCCCTCTTCCCCGTGTGACACGGTTATGGGCGGTTTTCCAAGCCACAATGAATATAAGTCTCACTGTCAGCAGTGTGGAAATAAGTCAAAGGGCTCTAGTTTCCCGGCGCAGCGCAGGGTGGCGAACCCCGCGCAGAGCTAGTTTTGAGCAGCGCAACCCGAGGCGCGCTCAGTTTGGTAGTTTGGCAGACCTAGGTGCGCTGAGATGGGTGTGGCGGAGCAGCAGGGGGAGGTGTCGACAGATCAGATCCAGATCCAGCCATAGTTTCCCAAAATCCTGTGGGAAACACTGTACAGTATGCAATAAAAGGTGATATTATGTCTTAAACATCAGTATGAGGAAGAAACATTGATGTTACCTTGCTGCATTATCTCCACTATCTGCAGCACCTTCTCCATGTGTTTCCTGGCAGCAATGAGACCCTGAAGCATCAACATCTTGTAATAGATAAACATGTCACCGTCCAGGCCGCCCATCACCTGAAACACATGCATTCATTTCATTCAGTCATTTTACCATCCCATTTTCAGACTCTAATACTACTAAGGCAACACTGCAGTTCATTTAAGATGCAACACTGTGGCAAAAACAATGAGAAACCTGTTTACTCACATCAACAAACTCTGATGTGAGTTTGAATGCAGACGTCTCAAAGCCAAGGTTACGAGGAGAGCTGGAGAGGATGAAGCCAAAGTCGATGTGGATGATGTGACCTTCAGAGTCCAGCAGGATGTTCCCGTTATGTCTGCAGACATCAGAGATGTTAGCATAGGTTAGCACAAAGAGTCTTCTCCCTCTAAAGAGACTACATACTAGCTGTATGCAGGTTTTTGTCTTGACACTGGAAACATTACTAATTTAAGTAAATAAAACTCAGATCAGACAGAATTCAGTCTAAATATGGTGGATTATCTTGCTGTTCTGTCCACTCTTCACTTTGTAAGGTCACTTTTCTCCCACAGCGCAGGGCACAAAAAGATGGAGGAGCTGGTGGTGGTGAAAAAGCTGTAAAAACATCTTAAAGTGTGTGTGTCTGTCTGTCTGTCTGTCTCACCTGTCTTTGACCTGCAGCAGATAACAGATCAGGCTGTATCCAGCGCAGCTCTGGACAAAGTTCCTCTGAGCGGTAAGGAAAGCTTCTGTGGTGAAGCTGCCATGTTCCTGCAGGAAGTAGTCCAGCAGAGACAGCTGACTCTGTTTACGCACCTGATGGAGAGGAAACACAAAACCACATCAGCGCTGTGTGTGCAAAAACATCCAACATCTACATGATGTGAAACTTAAATTATCTTATGTGTTTCAGTTTGGTTTTTTTAAGATGTGGCTAATAAACACAGGATGCTAAGCTGTGTAAACACTGTTGCTAATAAATAAAGTAAACGTTGTGATTGTCAGCGGCTGTTCTTCTTGGTAGTTGTAGTATAAGTTGTGACACAGACAGTGGCTGAATGAAGGTGACATATGTGTTTAAAAAAATGCAGCAACAACACAGACATTTCATATACAAGATGTATATAACACAGACAAAGTCTCTCGCCTCTTTCCTCCCTCCCTCAGCCTCACACTTGATGATTTGTGCATAAATATAATTAATAACCTAAATAAATGAAAAATAAAAATTAAATCATTTTCCAACACCAGATTCATTTGAAAGGCCAAACAGATGGAAAACGACTTTTTAACTCCCCCACAAAGATTTTTAATTGTTCCAAACCTACTTGACACTTTTATGGTCATGTTATAGTTTTGTGTCCTGTGCTGCAAACCTTTAAACCTCTATAGCTCCAGTGCCGTCTGCAAAAAGTTAATGTACAGCCCTGCTATTTATTTTATATCATTTCATTTCATGTTGTGCAGCTGTATATTTTCAAACGGAAAAAAATCCCAGTCTTTGCATTTTATTTTGATCACAGTCTGTTTTCATAGAAGTGCTTGTGACATCTCAATTGTGGCTTTGACTTGCAGCTGAACATGTAGCCCATTTCGTTGAAAATACCAAGATTTATTTTGCATATTGGCATCCAGCCTAAAAAGGTATGAATTTCTGTCTATATCGTTGCAGTGGACTTGTTATTTTGCTAGCTTGATTCTTTAAAAGTCATCAGATTGAAGGGAACAAAATCTCTAAAAATTATTTTTTCTGGAGAAGGATCCAGAAAACCCTCTCTTTGGTCTCTAAATCCTCCATATTTTTGAGGTCTCAACGTTCAGCAGATCTGCTACTAAATGCATGCTGCTTTTTCAATGTCAAAAAGGGAGTTTAACATTACTCTGATTCATGCAAAGATAGGGAGCACCAGTAAATAAAATGATATTGTACATGTACAGTTTTTGTAAATTTCTCCCTTTTGGTTATCAGTTTGTTCTCATAGGTGAGCACAAGACCAGTAATTTACAGGACAGGTCTGCCAAAGCAGAAAAAACTTAATAATGCTAATAATATTAATGTTGTCATTTTTGACATTTTTAAGACTGAATGTTTAATCCCTTAACAGAAAAGGATTTTTTTCAGTGAAGAAGAGCTGGACACGAGAGTCCAATCAAGTCACAGCAACAGCGTCCCACCATCAGAGGTGGAGGAAATACTCAGATCCTTTACTGCAGTAAAAGTACTTAAGTCCAGTGCTTGAGTAAGTGTACCATCCCATGATAACTTGCTCTGTGTGTGTGTGTGTGTGTGTGTGTGTGTGTGTGTGTGTGTGTGTGTGCGTACCTGGTGCAGAGAGACAGCGTTGAGAACGGGTTCAATCATCCCACTGTCTGATGACATCACCAGGATCTTATACGGTTTGATCCACAAAGGAACTCTTTCCTGCTGCCAGATCAACTGAACACACAAACACACATCACCACTGGTTACTGATCAACTTCCTGCCATTAAACAATAATCAATATGTTCTTCTTAAATCTAGAAAATTAGAGCGTCAGATCATCCTGCAGATTGGAGGAAACACCAGAAACAATTCAGTTTGTTTCCTCCCATGTTCTAATTATTACAACTGCTGGGTGTGAAACCTTTATTATAAAATATAAAGAAGGTTATATTTTAAGAGGAAATACTCTATTTATTAAATTATTCTCCATATTCTCTCCATATGATGAAAAAAGAAAGAAAATAAGAATCAATTCAGGTTTATGATGGTTTGTGTTGCCCTCTACAAGCAGAACACAGGAACTAGTTTCCATTTCATGTGTTTTTAAGCTGATTATTTTATACAAAATTATTATTTTATACAAACTTATCATCACACAACTCAGAGAGTACCTAAAAACTGCAGATACTGCACCAAATACTCAGAGAAACTGCAGTATCTACCAACAAACTGTGTTCTCTCAGGTTTCTGAAAGGTTTTAAGAAAAGCAACTTTTGATTGTTTCAATTTCTTGCAGGGTGTTATTAATATTTATATTGAAATATATGAATTAACAGAGACAAGCTACTGAGATCTACTCATTTTGAAAAAATAGCCACCTTTCTGCTAAGCTAGTTAGCTTTGGCAGGACATTGGTGGCTTTTTACTTCTTCTTTATTATCTTTAATGATGGTAACTGACAGAAATGTCACTTCATATGCAGGAAACTGAGGGAAAAAGTCACCAAAAGTTAGCTTTAACTTTAGCTAAGGTTAGCCATGGCTATATGATAAGCTAGCTTTCAGTTAATATAGCTATCTTACTTTTGCTGTTTTTTTTAATTCTTTTTTATTATGAATTTAATGATGGCGAATAATTAATATAACTTCTAATAGGATAATTATTTAATTTACAAAGAATGAGGGGAAAATCAGTTACCAAAAGTTAGCCTTAGTGTTAGCTGAGGTTAGCCATGGCTATCTCATAATCTAGCTTTAAATTGATGTAGTAACCTTTTAAATAAGCTGTCTTTCTGTGGGAGACAATACAGTAATACACAGTTAAAGTACAAATACTGCAGTTTGGTTTTAAAGCGTGTTTCGTAGTTGCTGAATATTTCTTTAAAACACGTCAGAAAGTCTGATAAAAGCAACAACTCAAATTATTTTTTTTAAAAGTTCTACTTAATTTATAGAGAGAAATTCTGCTATAGAGGAAACACTACTGTGTTATGTAAATGGACCTGCATTTGTATAGTGCCTTTCTAGTCATCTAGTGACCACTCAAAGTGCTTTCTACACTACGAGTCACATTCACCCATTCACACACACATTCATACACTGGTGGCCGAGGCTACCATACAAGGTGCCACCTGCTCCTCAGTTTTAACACACTCACACACCGATGGAACAGCCATCGGGAGCAATTTGGAGTTCAGTGTCTTGCCCGGGATCGAACCATTGATCTTTCGATTGGTGGACAACCTGCTCTACCTCTGAGCCACAGCCAATATCTGATCTTGAAGTCGTTGCAGTGATAATATTCCAGGTGAGTGTGTACCTGCAGCTGTCGAAGGACCTGATAGGCCAGCAGCTCTTGTCTCAGGTCGTCTCCACACTTCACAATGACGGAAAGCAGTCGCCAGTTTGGCAGGTGACCGTACGGAGAGCATTCTCTGATCCTCCTGTAGGCAAACATGTATTATATATATATATACATATATATATATACAGTACAGGCCAAAAGTTTGGACACACCTTCTCATTCAATGCATTTTCTTTATTTTCATGACTATTTACATTGTAGATTCTCACTGAAGGCATCAAAACTATGAATGAACACATGTGGAGTTATGTACTTAACAAAAAAAGGTGAAATAACTGAAAACATGTTTTATATTCTAGTTTCTTCAAAATAGCCACCCTTTGCTCTGATTACTGCTTTGCACACTCTTGGCATTCTCTCCATGAGCTTCAAGAGGTAGTCACCTGAAATGGTTTTCCAACAGTCTTGAAGGAGTTCCCAGAGGTGTTTAGCACTTGTTGGCCCCTTTGCCTTCACTCTGCGGTCCAGCTCACCCCAAACCATCTCGATTGGGTTCAGGTCCGGTGACTGTGGAGGCCAGGTCATCTGCCGCAGCACTCCATCACTCTCCTTCTTGGTCAAATAGCCCTTACACAGCCTGGAGGTGTGTTTGGGGTCATTGTCCTGTTGAAAAATAAATGATCGTCCAACTAAACGCAAACCGGATGGGATGGCATGTCGCTGCAGGATGCTGTGGTAGCCATGCTGGTTCAGTGTGCCTTCAATTTTGAATAAATCCCCAACAGTGTCACCAGCAAAACACCCCACACCATCACACCTCCTCCATGCTTCACAGTGGGAACCAGGCATGTGGAATCCATCCGTTCACCTTTCTGCGTCTCACAAAGACACGGGTTGGAACCAAAGATCTCAAATTTGGACTCATCAGACCAAAGCACAGATTTCCACTGGTCTAATGTCCATTCCTTGTGTTTCTTGGCCCAAACAAATCTCTTCTGCTTGTTGCCTCTCCTTAGCAGTGGTTTCCTAGCAGCTATTTGACCATGAAGGCCTGATTTGCGCAGTCTCCTCTTAACAGTTGTTCTAGAGATGGGTCTGCTGCTAGAACTCTGTGTGGCATTCATCTGGTCTCTGATCTGAGCTGCTGTTAACTTGCGATTTCTGAGGCTGGTGACTCGGATGAACTTATCCTCAGAAGCAGAGGTGACTCTTGGTCTTCCTTTCCTGGGTCGGTCCTCATGTGTGGCAGTTTCGTTGTAGCGCTTGATGGTTTTTGCGACTCCACTTGGGGACACATTTAAAGTTTTTGCAATTTTCCGGACTGACTGACCTTCATTTCTTAAAGTAATGATGGCCACTCGTTTTTCTTTAGTTAGCTGATTGGTTCTTGCCATAATATGAATTTTAACAGTTGTCCAATAGGGCTGTCGGCTGTGTATTAACCTGACTTCTGCACAACACAACTGATGGTCCCAACCCCATTGATAAAGCAAGAAATTCCACTAATTAACCCTGATAAGGCACACCTGTGAAGTGGAAACCATTTCAGGTGACTACCTCTTGAAGCTCATGGAGAGAATGCCAAGAGTGTGCAAAGCAGTAATCAGAGCAAAGGGTGGCTATTTTGAAGAAACTAGAATATAAAACATGTTTTCAGTTATTTCACCTTTTTTGTTAAGTACATAACTCCACATGTGTTCATTCATAGTTTTGATGCCTTCAGTGAGAATCTACAATGTAAATAGTCATGAAAATAAAGAAAACGCATTGAATGAGAAGGTGTGTCCAAACTTTTGGCCTGTACTGTATATATATATATATATGTGTGTGTGTGTGTGTGTGTGTGTGTGTGTGTATAAACACAGTGTTGGTGCAGCAGGATGAGGAACCAGGTGACAAACAGCTGATGAATCATATCTCGACTTGCCTGACTTTCTCCTCCCAGGGTTCTTTGAGGGCGACAGCTGACGGATCCTCAGGGTCTCTCCTGAATGAAGTCGGAGTGTGAGCGAGGTTCTCCGACAGACGACGTCTGAGAACAGAAGCATCACAAGAACAAACAGTAAATAAGGTATTAGGCATGAGAATTATATCAACAAAATTTTAATCAATAATACTTTTATTCATAGGTCCTGCAGTAAATAAACCGTGTGTTAATGTGTGTGTTTCTGTGAGTATAAATATACATGTATTTATTCTACACAGTATGTGAGTGTGTACCTGATGTCTCCGGCGGCAATGAAAACCGGCTCTTTGCTCTCCAGACTGGTGATGCTGTCGACTGAAAACTGACTGATGTTATCAGAGCTGCTGGTCTGAGCCTCTACCTGCAACACACACACACACACACACACACACGCACACAATAAATGAATAAAAATGATTCTGTATTTTACAATTTGTCTACAGTGGTCCTACAGAGTGACATTGACCTCACCTCCACCTGCAGCTGTCCGATGTCATCGGTGGCCCACGCCTCATCGTCATTGTCGTAGTTGGGGACGGTGGAGAAACTTCCTGCTCTGTGCTCTGACGTCATCCCGCTGCCACCATTAGCGTTGGCCACAGTGATGCCGCCACCACAGTCCAGGTTCTCCGCGGAGCGAGCTGAGCGGATCCTCGTCTCTGGGATCCGAACAGGAACTGGAGACGTCTCGAAGCTCTCGCATTCCAACACCTCCACGTAGATGATGTACGGAGCCTGAGGAGGAGGAGGAGGAAGAGTAGGAGGAAAAAGAGGAGGAAGAAGAAGAATTTAGATGAAATGATGTGTTAATTTTGTGGCAGTAAATGATTAGAAGCTAACAGTTTCCACCTGTTTTCAGTCTTTGTGCTAAGTTAGGCTAAACACACGCTGATGGATGGTGCTCTGATACCCGATTGTCTGTTTGTGTGTTACCTGTGTGGGGTGTCCTGCAGGTGTGTGTTCAGTGTTACCTTGTCCTTAGAGTTAAGCACCACAGCCTGTGTGTGTGGGATCCTGCAGACGTGGTGCTGGTGCTCGGCGGTGGGCAGCCACACTCGGGCCGGCAGCTTGTGGTTGAGCAGCGACAGCTCTGAAATCAGCCGCTGGGTCTTCTGCTCTTTGGTGGGCAGTGTTGCCAAACGCTTCCCAATGCAGAGCAGAGACTTGACCAGCTCCCTCTGAGGACGCAAACGCTCCGGCTGAAAGAAATACAAGAAACATCAGGCGAGTTTATCAGCCCAAAACAAAACAAATCCATTTTGTTAAATCACACATTTTCAAAAATGACTTGAAAAGAGCTGAAGCTGAATTTATGTTATTTTTTTGTTAGTTTTTAAAGGGAAAAAAAAACTGTTTAAGATTCAACTTAAAGGTCTTATGAACCAAACTGCAGTTCAGCAGTCTGTCCACCAGAGGGTCGACTGGCCCTGTCACCCTAAGGACCACATAGACATGGTGTTCAGTTACCGTGGAGACAGCAGCCTGATGATGAAGCTCCCCATGTTATCTGACGCTGCATTCATTAAACAGGTCTGTTTACAGGTCCCTTTGTGTTTCTTCGAACCTGAACCTTAACATAACATGAACCTGAGCACACCCTGAACCAGGACGCTGTTCTTTAAAATGTTCACTCAGAAATCAAAAATAGATATTTTTCCTCTTACCTGTAGCGCTTTTTATCAGTCTACATAGTTTCGGTTTGAGTTGAGCATTTAATAACTTGATAACTCAACAGCAATGTCTCTTTCCAGAACTCATGACCTGGTGACTCAAGATAGTCCACAGACCTGGTTGTGAGCAGTTTCATGCAGGAACTGTTTCCTTTATGCCAAACTACACCCGCCAACCGTATCACCGCATGGAAGGAAGCATCCATCTACTGCTAGCTCACCTAGCACCACAGAACTAGCTAATGTTACAGCTCAGCTGAGTAGGACGCCATTAATGTTCACATATCGCTCTGTCATGAACACGAGCCTTTTGTCCATGAGCAGATGTCAATCACATTTTTTTTAATATCTCTAATGCAGTATATCACAGTTTAAAATGAATAATGATGGATTTTATCCGTGCAGCTTAGTCCTGCAGCAGAGGCATCAAACTGAACTTTTAACTGTGAAAGACTTTCACTCTGTTGCTACACACACAAGTCATTTTTGGGGCCATTTTCAAACACAACACCTGAATCAAATTATGGTTGAATTAATTTCTCAAAGCAAAAACTCAACCCCATTTTTCTCTGATTTATAACTTAATAAACTGAATCTCTGATACATTTAACATCTGAGAAACAAAAAAAAAGAAATTTTGTTCTGATTGTTTTCTGGAATTTTTGTAAGATTTTAAAACTTTTAAAAATAATAATGGTTGGTTGGTTATCTTGTTTCTGAATGGATACTGAGATAAAAGTTTTCAAAACTTAAGTCTGAATTACTTTACCGACACGTAAACCAACCTCCACTCAAGGAACGAGCAGTTTCAGAGTCACTGCTTTCGGCCTGGAGTCCGAATAGTGAACAGACGAATCTCGTTTTTTCTCATTTCATTTCTCTGTCTGATAAAACCATTTTTCCCTCTGGAGTTCTCGTCGTCACATGAGCGAGCTGCTTTCAGCATCACATGGTTTAAATCCTCATCTAGAGGCCTCCTGCCCCCTCCCTCTTACTCCCTCTGACCAGGATTGAGGAGGAGAGGGAGGGAGCTGACACATGGAAACATTTCAGAGACGTTTTGGGAGGAAATCAAAGACAGGAAAGATGTTTACATGACCCAGATTCTGCAGGAACACAGAAACCTCCAGATTTTACAGTTTACAGTCAGAAGATCATTGCTACAGAGGAGCATTTCAGAAAGATTCATCAGAGTTTCACTGTTAATATTTACAAAAACACGACTTTTTAAAGCCTCAGACTGACAGTTGGGAAATAACTTTATAATCCAACTGAAGGACTGAGAGGAAAGGAAAAAAGGGAAATCTACAACCATTTTTATTTTCTAATGACAGTTATAGTCCATTTGTGTGAAATACCTGCTGATTTCACATCAATGTTTGATGATATTTTTTGTTAAATGACATTAAACTGAATATATTGGAAGTTCAGACTGTTGGTCCCCCTAAAAAAAGACGTCTATTTGGACTGAAGAGAATAATAAGGGCAGTTTCACTATTTTCCAACATTTTACAGACAAAACAATGAATTAAGAAGATAATCAACAATGACAATAATCAGTAAACATGAACAAGCATAAACAGATTGTTAGGAAACCAAATGCTGAGTGTTTGGATGTTTATTTAAAAAGAGAAAATGTAAAATTATTGTAAATGACGCAGCAGAGATGTTATGACAGTTTCAAAATAATGTTATCTGGTCTCTAAAAAAAGAGTTTAGAATTTGGGGATAAGCTGACTTTAGAGAGGATCCCAAGAAGTGGAAACAAACTCACAACAGGAGGAACAACACCCAGAACAGCAAAGAGTGTGTTATTATTTTAACTGTGAGGTCCACCTTTCAACCTACAGGAAGAGGTTGGCGTTAACACTGCCTTTAATAAAAAGGACCATCTTGAAACAGCAATTATACCTTTCTCCTTATGTTAAATCGAGTGCATATGCACATCATATAATTTTAAGCCTTAGAAGGTCAATGTAGACAGCACTCTAAAATATTACTACTTATGGGCAAAGATATATTGGAAATAATGTCAGGCAGACAATCCAAATAAGAACGTTGGTGTTGCTATTTGGTCCCACTATATGTTTGGTGGTTAATTCAGTTCTTAAAAATACACTGATAAATAAAGCAGCAGTTGGTTATTTTGGTGGAAGAAAAAAAAAAAACACACAATAAAATCCAACACTGCAATCAAATTTATTTCCTGTCATTAATGTATCAGGTGATTTAAAGACAGCATAACGACAGTCAGGTTTCCATCCGAGCAGCAGCTTCAAGAAGTTTCCTCAGCTGGCTCAACCTCACTGCTATAAACATCGGAGGAGTTTTACAGCCAAATTTCCAACTTGAGAAGCCAGGAGAAAATCTCACACTTCACTAAATAAGTTCAGCCTTCAAAAGAAGAAGACTTCCAGAAGATTGAAATGGTTTTAGTTTGTCGTGAAACACTGAAAATGTCACATCTGTTCATCCATCAAGGACAAGCCACTGATTATTGATCACTGTGCTGACTGATGTGGGGTTGGTGGGTGTCAGTCTGTAGCCTTTTTTACACTCTTCAAGCTGGGAATTTCACAACCACTATGCTGCTTTGCAAGATCAGCCGCCATATAACAGAGACTGTAAATGATAGTTTTTGACATATTATGTCATTGTTATTTTTCACAAGTGCTGCTGACGCGCATCTTTTATGTCAAACTAGAGGCAGAAGCTACTGTGTTACATGTCACACCTCTTTTGATTTTGTGATGTCAGCATGCTGCCTAAAATCACACACTGGAGTGGCATGATGCCGCTGTTGTTTGGTTCTGTGTAAAAATGCAAAGGTGGCATAAAGAGGGACTTTGTAGCAGCTCTATAGGACCATCTCTGTGTAAAAAGGGCTGGTGACAAGTAACAGTATAACTTCCATGACTGGGGGCGTCAGTAGCTTAGTGGATAGTGCCAGCGCCCCATGTACAGAGGTGATGCCTCGCATCAGCGGTTGTGAGTTCAACTCCAGCTTGCAACCCCTTGCTGCATGCCCCCCCCCAACCCTCTCTCCCCATTTCACACTCTTCACTCTGTCCTGTCCATTAAAGCAAAAAAAAGATGTACTGCGTTCCAGCACATGTTGGAAAACCACAGATTTTGTTAGCAGTCCTAGTAAATAACGTACTGCGCTGTATTCTGAGCACACTAACACTGCAGCAACATGTCCACAGAGAGAAGTTGGACAGTACTGTGGGTCCAACTGTTTCAGTGAGTAACAAACAAAAAGATGTTTTGATGAACAGTGTATTACTACAGCTTTCACTACTGCTGATGTGCCGAGCAGCCATCTTAAATTTTGAGGTCAGGGTTGCTGAGGTTCCTCCAACTTTCTGAGTCAGAAAACGAACTTCAGGGAACATTATAGTTGAAATTTCCAACAGGGAACTTGAAAATTCCGACTTCCTGATGCAAATAGAACATATCATTACAGCTATGGTTAATTGTGATAATGCTAATGCTAATTTCCGCTAGTTAAAACCATCAAAACAAAATGTTCTGACCAGAAAAACGTAATATTCGACTCCTTACAGGGTTTTTTGAAAACACTGAAACAGCCACAGCTACGGCCAGGGCTATACTCTGTGAATCTGAGGTTACGCCATGGTTAAATTACTTAAAGAGTAACTAAACCCTAAAACCATTTTTTCAGCTGATAATCATTGTTTCTGGTAGTATAGTAGTGTTACTGACTCATCCTGCTCAAAATCTTGACAGTTTAGTGCAAACTGTTGAAAATCTACATTTTATTTTAAAAATGTGCTATGGAGTGCCCTCTACAGCTTGAAACCTGGTTACTACATTTGAATTTATATTACATTACATTGGAGGCGAATGATTCTTTTTTGGGGCGAATGACGTCACTAACCGTCCACGCTAAAGCCTGCCCTCCTCCCTTTACTCCTCCCCTTACTATAAAACCATTCTGTCCGCAGTTATCAAACTGATAGCATCGGTCTGACTAGTCCTCACTAGTCTGACGTCCAGGACTAGTCAGACCGATGCGTTGAGAACTGATGAAGCCGCTTGGATAAGAGGCGAAACGTCTTCTAGACAAAATCAAAGTCCAGTTGCCTACGATTTAATTGTTGCCAAAATGGAATTGACCTGGATAAATGAGAATATCCACAGACCAAACTGATAGCGAGTAAATGAAAAAAAAATCACATTTTCTGTGTGTCTGTTATTGTTAATAACTTACTAAAATAATAAGTGACCTCAGACCAAATACTGATGAAAATGAGGTCTCGGTTCTTGTCCTCTTAGACCTCAGCACAGCATTTGATATGATTGACCATGACATCTGATGCCTAGTACACAGTACACAACATTTCTGTCCGTTCCGACAGTCACTATGTCACACTACACGATCGTCCACACCAATCATCTCCAGTTGCCTTTCACAATGTGTGTGATGTCATCGGGTTATTCTTGTCCTATTTTTATGACTTTTACTATTATTTCAGTCACTGTGTCTGTTCATGTGCCAGCCGAAATGTTGTAGTAATGTAAAAAAGCACCAGCAGATGGCAGGAGCTACATTTGAAGTACCGTACACAAACATACAAGTCACTGAATCCTCCACAAGTTCCTGCAAATGTTTCATAATTAAAGCATATCTAGAAAATGAAGGGATTTTCTCTCAACCAAAATTATACAGGGCTTTTAGTTTGAAATAGAAATAGGAAGTGTTTAGTTTGAGAATGCATTAACTTTATCAAGGCAAATAATAAGAAAAAAATATAAAAATACAGAGGAAATAAATGATGGCCCATTTATAATGTAGTCTGTTTCAAATGAAGCTGGCAGCCTCTGCAGTTGTGGTGAGTAAAAGCCCCGCTGCTATTTTTAAATTTTCTTACTTTACCTCCTCTAAACATTGTTTACTAGCTTGATGCTAATGGCAGTACTCACCAGGTTGACAAAGTGCTTCTGCTGTTTCACTCCGGCATTTTTTCCTTTTTACTCTGTGTGGTAACATCCCTAGACGACATATCTAAAAGGCCGTGGTGTTTTTGTCATACATTTGTCTATGGCAGCTTATCGCTCTGTGTTCCTATTGGTCAAAGTGACGTCTGTGACGGGAGCAGTTGTGAACAACAGAAAGAAAATCAAACATGCTAGACTTAATGTCGGAACGTCGTGAGGTGTCCCGGATGTGGCGTCGGTTGTCGTTAATTACGACACACTACACGAGATGAAACGATGGATTATCGCGTGTGACACTCGTTGTTTACAATCCATGCCGACCCAGTACGTTGCTGCGTGGGGCTAGAATTGGGCTGATATCATGTAGGGCTGGACGATTATGACAAAAATAATAATCACGATTATTTTGATTGATATTGAAATCACGATTAATAAACACGATTATTCATTGATTTCAAAACTCCATCAAAACTCAACTTCAAATATAACTTACAAGAACAGCCAAAAATAAATTGGTAACAAGTAAACAAGTAAAAAAAAATAAAAATAATAATAGCAATAAAAACAATAAATAAAAATAAATACTAGGGCTGACCCCAAAAATTCGAAGCTTTGTTCGATGGCACGGGATTCGATTGTGAATTTTTTTTTGAATATTCGGCCTTTTTTTTCTCCTCCCGTTTTTTGGGGGGGACCTTGAATGCAACACCATCTCTGACAAGGAAATAGAAAGTCCGACGTGCAATGAATGGAGACCTATTATCCTGCTTGAACACAGACAGCTAAATTCTTTCAACAACGTGACTCAAAATAATGATAAAATAGATTTTATTGATGTAAAATAATATGTTGATGGTGACTGTGAGGTGGGATGGATTATCTCGGAAAAGGAGAAGTGCTCACTAACACAGATTTAGACAGATTTGTGAACAATATTTGAGGGAAATGGTCTTTTGTGTGTATAGAAAATGTTTTAGATCTTTGAGTTCAGCTCATGAAAAATGGGAGCAAAAACAAAAGTGTTGCTTTTATATTTTTGTTCAGTGTACTTTGCAAACAATTTCCTTAGCTCAACGTCCGTCAACTTGAAGCCAAAATGTTTCCAGATGACTGACGTTGCCCTACAGTGTATCTTTCTTCTCAACCAAAGGCTGTCTTTCTGCCATGTTCTCAATCGCTCGCTCCACATATTGATCTACACATGTCACACGCTTGCTGCTGCTGCACTTAACACAGGTGCATCCACGGCGCTTACATACACGCCGCGCGGCACATTAATAGTTTTTCTTCGATTATAATGTTTTTATGATCGTGAGAAGCCAAAATCGAAATCATGATTAAAATTCAATTAATCGTCCAGCCCTAATATCATGTAGTGTGTACCATGCATTAATCAATTGTTGGCTGGCCTTTCTGTTTGTTAAACTGGTTCAAGGCATTAAAGGAAATAACTTTTACATCAGTCTTGGAGATCATGTGTCTGAGACTCATCTTGATTTTATGATTTATAGTTTTACAATTCTAGGATTTTAAGAATAAGCTGTTTTATTTTTATTACATGTATTTCATGTGACACACTCAGTGCTTATACTGCCCTTGTTGTAAAACACTTGGTGCTTCATTTCTTATATAAAAGGTGGTATATAAACAAAGTTTATTATTATCATTGTTAATATAAAGTTAACATGCGATACAACTTAAATGTGTTTCTTAACCTGTGTTATGTTGGTGGTGTATGTAGGAATCAGTGTTTGCCCTAGGCTTACAGTTTGGGGAGGGGGCAGACAGACACCAACACAAACACTTAAAGGAATTATGGTGTTCACGTGTTTCTTTTAATGACAGCAGTCAATATAACAACTGAACAATTATTTGTACTGTACATCGAACTAAACATCGGAACATTTCTTCTTCGCCATCTTCACCACCCTGTGAGTTTAAAAAATGCAGATATTTTTGTCTGCTTTTCAGGTGGTTGACGCAACATATTTTCTGACACGCTGTCCGCTGGTGGGAGTTTGCTCACCTGTGTGTGTGCGCATGTGTCTGTGTACGCGCACATGTCTGTGTGTGTGTGTGTGTATGTGTGTGTGTGCGCACGCATCGGGGCAGAACTCCGCCGTGTGCGATACAGAGAGCAGAGGAGAATTGTAAATGCACGACCATGCAGAGACAGAAATGACATGGCGCCGTGTAAATAAGATTAATAACATAAGGCTACTTAGTTTGTTTAATAATAGGACAAGGTATAGACCTGTTTTATAGGAAAGGTAACCTTAAATGACTTATGTTGTAATCTGGCCCTCAATATAATGGTAGGGGAAACACTGTGAATGTTTAATGCATTTTAGGGTTAAATTTAGGAGATCAAACTAACAAAAGATAAAACTGGATAAAACAAAACTAACTTCAGAACTTCTGTTTGATTTCTGGTCAGAAACTGATCTGAAAATATTTCAGTTTTTAAAATTATTTCAGTTTCTGTCATTTAGATTTAAATGTTAAACATCTGAAAACGTCTCTCTTTGATGTATAAACTCTGTGTTGTTGTTGTTGTTGTTGTTCTCCTCCTCCTCCTCCTCCTCACTTCCTGTCCTCCCCGTCTCCTCCAACCCTCCGTCTCCGAGGCCACCCTTCACCTGGACGCAAAGGAGCCAGATATCTGATTTCTCTCTGCAGCAGGTTTTTATTTCTTCTCTTTCTGCTACTCTACTCCTTTTAATCTAATGAATAAACAAAACATCTGACTGTGACACAGAGACAGAGGGAAGTCTGAAGTCTGAGAAGAACTGAATGAAAACAGAAGAAGAATTGTTTTTGTATTTTCAGGTGTTTTAAATGTGACATTATAGTCATGGTGCATCACTGCAGTCAAATGTACACTTTTTATTTATTTCTTAGACATTATTAGAGAAGATAAAAATGTTAAATTTGACCTGAAGGTTGTTGAAATACAGATTATTATTATTAGGATTCTACAGTTAAAGACCTACAGTCAATGGTGGAAAAAGAACTCAGATCCTTTACTTAAGTACCAACAAAACTATGTACAAATACTCCATTACGGAATAAAAGAAGGGAATAATAATAATAATAATAATAATACTAATGATAATATTAAGAAGAAGAACGAGAAGAAGAAGAAAAAGAAAAAGAAGAAGAAGAAGAAGACGAAGAAGAAGAAGAAGATTTGATATTCTTTTGTACATCAGCTGAAGGAAACTGTGTGTTTGTATCCTCTGCTACTGTTAGACTGCCACTGTTGGTCTCATCTGTTGTTAGCCTGCTGATTAAGAGAGCCTAATGTTCAATCACAATTACAACACAGCTACCAATGTGCGGAATATTTTAGCTCAAGGCTGTTAGCCTTATTTACTGTTACTACTGCTGTTAACCTCAACTGTGGTTAGCCTGCTGCTATTAGCCTCAGCTGTTGTTAGATTCTCCTCCGAGAATCACCACCTTAATGTGGTGGAGGGGTTTGAGTCTCCCTGTGAACCTGCGAGCTGTGTTGTCCGGGGCTAACAGCCCCTGGTAGGGTCTCCCAAGGCAAAGTGATCCCGGGGGAGGGACCAGACTAAGAGTGATTCAAAGACCTTGATGAAACAGACCTTTCGGGAGCAGAGTACCTCGCCTGGTATGGGGACACCGGGGCCTCCTCCTGGAGCCAGACCCGGGGGAAGAGCTCGCCAGTGAGCGTCTGGTGGCCGGGCCTTAGGCCATGGGGCCCGGTGGGGCTCAGCCTGAAAAGACAACATGGAGCCGTCGCCCTGCGGGCCCACCACCCGCAGGGACAGAAATCGGGGTCAGGTGCACTGTGTGCCGGGCGGCAGGCAGGGGCAGAGCCCCTGGCGTCGCGGACTAGCTTTTGGAACGTGGAATATCACCTCTCACAAGCCCCCGGCTGAGCACCGCCGTGTTGGGGTTCTACCTGGAGAACGAGAGGGTCGTCTCGATGCGACTGCGGGTCGCAAAGAGAAGGTCTCTGATTGTTGTTTGTGTTTATGCACCGAACGGCAGTCCGGAGTACCCGGCCTTCTGGGGGCATCCTGCAAGGGGTGCCGGCTGGGGACTCCGTAGTTCTCCTGGGGGACTTCAACGCTCATGTGGGCAATGACGGAAAAACCTGGAGGGGGTGATTGGGAGGAATGGCATGCCTGATCTGAGCTGTTGATAACGCTGCATGTGCGAGCCACTGGCGGTGGATAAACAGGAAACAGCTGATAGCAGGAATTAGCGAGCAGCTAGTAGCAAGAGGGAAACGCAAACCTGTCAGACACTGTAAAGATGAGCAACTGGGGAGACAAGGAATTGCGCACCCTCCTTACCCTCGCAAACAAAGAGGCCATGAACCATTAGATGAGGGAGACGGTGAAGAACGGGCTGACTTACGAGAGAATCGCTGAAGGACTGACTAGCCACGGCTTCCCTCCCACGTCACTGTTTACGTCACACGCTGAGCTACACGTTTTGTTACTTGCTCACGCCCAACATTGCCCCGCAAAAGGCACATTCTGTATAAGCAAAAGTAGGTAGGTGGCATTTTGCTGCACTCCCCGATTTTGTTTTTATACTTCCAATGCTGAAAGAAGACTGATTGGGCTTTCCTGCAAATTTGCACAACTCCTGTCTAAAAAGGGCTTCAGACTGTCTGCTGTTCACTCAACCAATGTGGTTGTAGGATAAATGCTGTTAGCTTCACGCTAATCACTTAAAATAACAGACCCTATAGGAGAACAAAATCACTGAAATTATGTAAAGAATGATTAACAGTTTGCTGATTTAACACCACAGGCAGTGCTTCATGATGATTTATCTGCAGGGTTCAGTTTGAACTCTGAAGTTTTCTGTGCAGTAGATATAGAAAGTCTGATCTCTTCAAACATTTTGGATAAATGCTGTTGAGATAAACTTTTATTATGTGAAACTGTTTCCCAGCTGAATATTAACTGTTATCAGTCTTGAACTTTCTCTTTTCTTCATGCTAACTTTAGCTGGATAATAAATGGTTTTAAAATAATTGTTGCAGGTTTTCTTTTCATTGTTCCAGAGGTTTTCTTTATCAGGAAGTCAGATGTTTAACAGCATAAAAGAAATTTTATGTTGAGGGTTTTATTATCCGTCTCTCTCTTCAGTCTCTCTCCTGTGCTTTAGTTTTTCCACAGGAGGATCTCTGACTTCTACTAAAATATAAATGAGTGGAAAATATGATCAAACATCAGCAGAGAGGCCAAACAGCAGATGAACAGATGAACTGTTTCCTCTCATTCATCCCTCCATCTCTCTCTTCTCTTCTTTTTAATTGTCTCTTTCAGAGTTTGTCCAGGAGGAACCAAATGTGGCTCTCATCCAATCACATCGCACTCTGCCTCTGGCTCCTGGCCAATGGAGAGCCTCTGTCTGCACGTGACCGAGCCGCTGGCCAAGAATGTGACAACACACACACAGAAACACACTCTGAAAGTAGGCTGAAATTTCTCCTCTAGCTCTTTTTCACAAAGCAAATAATCTCCAGGCATCTTGCAGATTCTCAACTGGCAGCCAGTTGAGCCAACACAAAAACAATAACAACAACCTCCAGTTCAGTTTTGTTCTTTTCAGCACGGACAGATCAGATTAAAGACAAACCAACGTAATTATAACATTTCACAACTGCCTCGTTTGTTCCGGACTTCAGTTTGAGCTAGGGTTGCATCAGCATGAAATTTTCATGGTACAATAACCTTCTCAGGAGATATCGCAGTTTTGTGGTATTACACAGTTACTGTAGTAGTAACTGTGTAATACGATGACACTTAAATGCATGGCAGGCAGTGGAAGAGGAAAGAAATTGGCCTTTTTCGCTAAGCCCTGCCCCTTTGTGATGGTCTGACAAGCTGTCGGAGTAAGCATTACCTAAGCTGTAACTAACTGCACTCCCTGAAGAAATACATTGTATTTTTGGAAAAATGAAATAGTTATTCCAGAGAGAAGGAGATAGAGGAGTCTACAAAATGAGCATGAAGGATATATCCAGGATGTCAAACTGACTGAGCAGCAACAACAGGTTAAAAAGACAAACATAGTTAGAAGCCGAAGCTGAACTACAGGCTACAGATCACAGTGTAAAAGTGAACCACCACTGTCGTGATGTCACATTATCTGTCACCAACACTGGTGATCGCAACAGAAGACAATGAATACAAAGGGAAACTTCGCAAAAATTAACCCAGCTGTGTGGCATCGCAGTGTGAGCAGATGAACGGTGTTTGGCTTCGCCCCATGCCGCTGCCAGCACTTGGACCTCCGCTGCCGGACAGGGGAAGTCAAACAATGTTCATCTGCACACAATGCGATGATGACACACAGCTGGTTGAATATCAGCAAATTTTCCCTGCTTCCCTTCACTGGTTCCTGTATCATCATTAAAAAGCAAAAGCAGCACTGAATACATCCAGTAGGCTATAGCTTCAGTAGCTAGGCAGCTAACCCTACACTTTTCATGGTTTGATTTTGGTTTTAGAACCGGGAAGAAACGTATACAGGGCTCGACAGTGCGAGCGTTTCACTCGCATTTGCGACTAAAAATAGGTGTGTGCGAACTGTAAAAAATATTTAGGAGCACATGTGCGCATAAAAAAATCAGCCGAAGCAGCCTATATTTTTGTCAATAAAAAAATATGATAATCTAACCGCAAATGTTGGAGGAACTCCAGCCACCTTCCCTCTTCCCTCTTCCCCGTGTGACACGGTTATAGGCGGTTTTCCAAGCCACTGTCGGCACAATGAATATCGTGCGCGACGCCAAGGGTAGCGGTGCCGCTTTGTCAGGCGTTGCTGCCCTCTCCATAGACAAACAATGGGACAGCCAGCGCAAAGCGGTTTTACAGCTGATCATGTGTAGAGGCCTTTAGGGACCGTTCGCCACGGTACCGCTGCTGGGCAGGGTGGAAATAAAGCCCTTTTCACAGAGAGTGCGCAAAGCGCAGACCTCCACCGATGAACCCATTCATTGTGTATGTGCTACTGCGGTGCAAGAGCACACTGCTCTGCCGCCGAGCTGAGCGGTTCGTGCCGCCAGCCTGTGCTCGAATTGAAATTTTTTAAATTTCACCGATGACACCTCGGCACCGCACGTCCAATAGCAGAGAAAAGCCTGATGTAGACCTGAAAGCAGTCACCATGGAGCTGTAGCTCCTGAACGAGCCTGTACTCGCCCAAATCCTGTCCTCTGCGCCCCCAAGCCGCGAAAGCTCTGTGTGAAAGGTACTTTTTCAAAACTTGATGATTTTACCTTTCTGTACATTTTGTATACAAATTCATTAAATACTTTTGCTCGTAAATGTCTATTTGCATCACGTTTATTACGGAAAACACATTATTTGATCAATTTAAATTGTGCCCCTAAAGTTCTTTGTGCGCTCCTTACTTTTTCAACTTAGGAGCACATGTGCTCCTTGGGAAAAAAGTTAGCGTCAATCCCTGGTATATGTTAGCTCTGTTGTTGTTGGACCCTGGTCTGAGCCGACCCAATGCTACATTATGATTGGCCAGTCTGCGTCCAGGGTTGTGACTTAGCCAAGGTTCACTTGGTTCTCCTTCTGGTTGCATGGTTTTACCTAGTACTGTAGGTAAGGGAATGTATACAGCATGATAACTAATTCTCATTCCACAGTATATTGTTTCACAGTATACCACAGCAACCATAGATTGATCCATACCTCGCTGCAAAAACAAGAGATGATCTTGGTCCAGATCAAACTAAATCATGGTTTGGTGATGATGATGATGACGACGACTTTATTAAGGACACAGAGAGAGGTTCATAGCATACTACACAAAAAAACAATCATTTATGTATCAAAATACAATATAATATCATTAATCAGATGAGAAGTAGCAACAGGGAATCTATAGTTATTAGCCTTGATGCCGAAAAGGCTTTCGATTCCGTTCGATGGGAATATTTGTATTTGGTTCTCAAACGTTTCCGCTTCAACGATCAGGTAATTGGATGCCTGAACTCCATATACTGTTACCCCACTGCCAGAATAAAAATTAACGGGTCCCTGTCTAATACAGTATTTCTTGAGAGGGGGTGTCGTCAGGGGTGCCCTCTTAGCCCTACACTTTTCGCTCTTTTTATTGAGCCACTGGCTAAGGCGATAAGAGAGGATAAGGACATAACTGGTGTATTGATTGGAAACTCACAATATAAAATTTGTTTATATGCGGATGATATTCTTATGACCCTTAGCAACCCCAAAGTAAGTCTCCCTAAATTACTGCATCTACTTGAAGAATTTGGCTCATACTCTGGTTATAAACTTAATCTACATAAAACCCAAACTTTAACCTTTAATCTGAAACCACATGAAAACATTTATAGGTCATATAAATTTAAACTGACAGATAGTATAATTAAATACCTTGGAGTAAAAATACCGAAAGATTTAACTACCATTTATGACCACAATTACACCTCTATAACAGCTGACATCAAGGCAGACTTAAGCCGCTGGTCCTTATTACCGACAAATATGTACAACCGGATAGACATAATTAAGATGAACGTGCTACCCCGTCTCCTGTATCTCTTCCAGTCGTTATCAATTGAGATACCACCAAAGCAATTTAATGAATGGAATAGGATGATATCTACTTTTATCTGGGCAAAACAAAGACCACGGATTAGATTTCAGACACTACAGTTGCCCAAAGATAAAGGCGGAAGGGCCCTACCCTGTTTGGAAGATTATTACAGAGCGGCACAGCTGCGCTTCCTGGTCGGTTGGTGTGATCTGGAGTGTGACACAAAATGGAAGGAGTTAGAACAAAATTTTATATGTGAACCTCTCCCATCTGTGTTGGGAGATAAAACCCTCTTGAAAAAGTACTTACTGGTAGATAAATTAAGTAATTGGATCGTAACCCCTTTAAATATATGGTACAAAATCCTCAAAGACTCTAAGTTTGAAAGAAATGCAAGACTACTACGCTGGGTAGCATTTGATACGGAATTCACGCCAGCCGAACTGGACAGCAGGTTTACTCGTTGGACAAACCTGGGTATTACTTCATATTGCAACATCTCTACTAGTACTGGTTTAGGTTCCTTTGAGTATCTCAGGAAAAAGCACAATATGGAGAAACAGGATCTCTTCAGATATTTTCAATTGAGAGATTATTTTAATAAAAACATCAAAACTATTGGAGAAGAAGGAATGAACCTGATAGAGATATTTGTCAATGCTTATAAAGGAAATTCGAGCAGAAAACTAATCTCAAGGATTTATTCAGTTCTACAGAAGGCCAGAGATCTCTCCACAATGTATATTAAATCAAGATGGGAAAAAGAAGCTAACATACAGTTAACTGAAGATGACTGGCTAAACATTTGTAGGACATTGTCCACCACCTCTAGCTCAGATCTGTGGAGGGAATTCACCTGGAAATGCACTGTAAGATTCTTTATAACTCCCAGAATCAAAAGTTTACAGACCAATAACCCAGATCAAGGACGATGTTGGAGAGGGTGTGGTAATATGTCAGCTGGCCACTTTCACATATTCTGGGAATGTCCCATTATTTCATCTTATTGGGAAGACGTTATAGCAGCAATCAAATCAATAATAATTTTGCAGCCTGATCTCAGTTTCAGTGTTATATATTTAGGAAACATACCAACTGAAATAAATAAACAAGACAGATACCTATTACAGCTATTATTGGCAAGTAGCAAAAAGGCAATAACCAGGAATTGGCTGAGCAAGGACTGCCCGACAATTTCAGACTGGATAGGAATAGTTGAAGAAATTTACAACATGGAAAGGTTAACATTTTCCCTGAGACACAATACTGAAAAAGGTGACCAATATTGGAAGAAGTGGAGGGACTATATAGATAAGAGGTAATCTTACCACTGAATGAATACTCTGTGTGGAAATCTGTATTTTTTACTTTATTTTGCTGCACTGGGATACTGAAATTTTGCTCTGGGTCGTGAGCCTTTCTCTCTCCGTATAAATACATATTTATTTCATTTCTATTTACTATGTTTTTTACCGGTGACCTTGTGGACTGAACAGAGGAAGGTATTTCGTGTCACTGTGGACTTTAATGGAGAACTGTGGGTGCCTTAAAAGCCCCTAGATCCGATCCCTCAGCCTGATTTCTGCCAGCCCCCCCCCCCCGTTTTTTTTAACAAAAACTGTCATTGTGTTTTGCTGTAGATGACCCTGTCTGATGTACCTGTTCTGTGTGTATATTTATATATCTGTGTTTTGTTTTAGTTTTTCACTGAAAAATCAATAAAAAGAAATTTAAAAAAAAAAATACAATATAATAGATACAATATAAAAGGGGGGGCGGCAGCCTCAGTCAGTCAGTACTAGTCAGTAATCAGTATAAATCCACTCACGTGCAAACTGCAAGCATGGCTGAAGGAGGCGAAGCTGAACTTTTCCCACCAGCGAAAAGGACAAAGTCGGTGGTGTGGGACCATTTTGGCTATCAGAAGAACCCTCTTTGTCCTGACTTTAGAAAGCATCAGAAAAATGAGTGGCAGCAGAAAGACCGGAGGAAAAGCCAGAGCCAAGGCAAAGACCCACTCCTCCCGTACTGGGCTCCAGTTCCCAGTCGCCCGTGTCCACAGGCTGCTGCGCAAAGGACTTCACCATCGTGAAGTTAAGAAACGGCTCTATTAAACTTTTAACGGGTCTACATTAGCCTACACATTTAAACAACTGGTGTGATGATGCGTTGCACTGACAGGAGATGCCTGGTACGTGCTGTCGCTCATGAACGGTCAAAAGAATATTAGCCTACCATTTTTAAGTATAGAGTGCAAAAATAGGACAACGCCTGTTTTATTATGATGATGATTATTATCATCATTATTATTATTATTACCGCGGTAATACCGGTTACTGTGGTATTTTTGCCCACGGTTATCATACTGTCAAAATCTCATACCGGCACATGTCTAGTGTTGGCCACAGCCTGGATGATACTATTCTCTGAGACAGAGAGCCTGCACATATATCAATATATAAGATTTTGTATTAAAGCAGGACAAGTAAGCACACCAACATTTACAAACATTTGGCTGGCACTGCAGTCTCATGCCATCATTACAGGCCAAGCTGAGTCGATCTTTACATCAACTAAACACACGTAAATCATTACGTGAAGCATTAGCTTGTGCATACAACTTGCGACACTGTCTGTAGATATCTCTATGATCACTTAAATTATTTACAATATAATGATAAAGATATTTAATCTCATTACACACTTTAAGAGCAACACCAGATAAAAAGAATTCAGGAAATACTAATTTTCTGTCTTCTTTACTTCTAACTATCCTAATGTTGCTCTTATTGGCATTATATTTGATGTCAAAGTCTGCACCATAGTCAGAGCAAATTTTCAACAGCTGTTGTAGGCCAGCACAATATGGGCAGAAGACTGCCAAATCATCTGCATACATAAGATGATTTATTACAATATTGCCCACCAACACCCTGTGTTACATGCATTTAACTGTTGGGACAAGTCTTCCGTGTATACATTAAAAAAAAAAGGAGACAGAATGCTGCCCTGTCGAACTCCATTACATGAAATGATTCTGATACAGAGCACCCCCATCTAACCTCCATAGACTGATGAGCATACCAGTAAACAAGAATTCTGATTACCTATTTAGGGACCCCTCTACAATGCAATTTATTGAATAAGTTATTGTGATTAATGTGATCAAAAGCCGTAGAGGCATCTATAAAGCAAATAAACATTGTGGAGTTCTTATATTTATCTAAAATGTCCTTTAAAGCAAAAATACACGTCAGTGCCATGTTTACGTTTAAAACCAAACTGGTTGTCAGTGGTAGTGATGTATTTTTCTAGCCTTTTCAGGAGGATTTTCTTTCTTTTTTTCAGATAGCAAGTAAGAGGCAAAGTTTTTTGAGAGCATATTTTAGATGTTCAGCAGTTATCTTACCTGCTCCACATGCTTTATTGTCATCTAAAGCCAAGACAGCACAATTAATCCCTTCTGTATTAAAAACGTCTTCATCATAATCAATAATACACACATCAAAAGTATTTCTCCCAATAGAGTTAAACAGTTAACAATAATGTTTCTGGGAGATTCAATTTGAACCACTGGCTCCATCAATATTTGCCGGCAAAGACATTTTGCAATTGTTCATAGCTCTAATCTCTTTGCAGAAGTCTGTCAGACTGTCATCAGAACCAGCAAAAGGAAAAAGAACAAAACAAAGGACGAGAGGATGTACGTGATGATGAAAGGACTTAGGTATGTCATGGAGTTCTTTTGTGTGCTTGCATCACTGTGATATCAAACTAAAACAAACTGGATCAAAGGTAGACAGTGTAACAAAAACACAAACCTTGGTTCAGACCTTCGGGTGTGAGAAGACCGAGTGTTTCACCAAGTATGGAGCACCCCACAAATCCCACTACAACACCAACTGTCACATGTTCAAGTACAAGGGCTGCCCCCTAATAGTCAACCAGAAAGGTCATTAGTCAGCAATATTTTAGAGATGCACAGGATATTCGGTAGCCGAATATATTCGGCCGAATATATTCAGCCGAAACCATATCGAATACATTCGATATGGTTTGTATCCAGTGACATTTCAGGTATTAGCTGAGCTACTGAGTATCTTTGAGCAGTGAAAGTTATTATTAATTTATTTTTACTTGTAGGTTAGATTTGTTTATATATGCTACAGTGATTTGTTTTCCACAGAGCTCTACGGTGCATTTGCGACTAAATATAGTTTTGTGCGAGCAAAAGAAATCATTCAGGAGCACGCTGTGCGAGTACAGATTTCAACAAGCAGCAGAAACGAAAGGCAAATCCTGCCAGTTGTGGGTTGAACGGGGGTCACAGACCCGCCGTATTCCTGTCAAATATGGCGGCCATAGTGCTCCGCGGCACAAGATAACGGCTTACCGGCGATTGAGAAGCCCGGCATCAGGTCCAATAATTTCCTCTTTGCTGGCATCATGACTGCCCAGTAGTACCTTGTAAAGGTTGCCTAGTTCTACTTTACACAAGACATTTAGTTACGGGAAAAATTTATAATTTTTCATGTTCCGCTGTCAGATTTATTAATACTCTATGGTGAATGTTATCAGATGCCATTTATATGTACACAGGTATGGTATAGACTGAAATATTGTTATTATGTTGATATAAGGGAAAGCGACGCATGGAAAAAGAGGAGGACAATGAGCAGTCGGCATTTGGAGGTGCGTGAGGAGTTTTCCCATCTCTAAGGATCAAACCAAATACAGTAGATTATTTTTGTTCCTTGTGGGATTACCTCAAGACACAACTTTGCTGCCAAGCGGGACGAGTGGTGAGATTGCGTGGTTCTTTTTTTATTTTGTGAACTGCAGTGCTTCATTACGCTCCAACGAACTTCCCTTTAATATATATATATATTTCTTTAATGCCGGCTTCTGGAACTTTGATTGACTGGGGGGATTGTTCGGGTTATTTTTGTGAAGATTGTGTATTTTGAATAACGAGGAAAAAGTGTTTGATTATCAGTGAACTGTTTGTTGAACTGGCGCCCATGCCGTTCCTTGTTTGGTATTATCTCTGTCCGGACGCGGACATGATTTAATTTCTTTCACTAAAGTTTGATTATTAATTCAACTATATTGTGACACATTTGTTAATCTTCTTTTTTTCTGAATGTTTTAACACCACAAGGTGTGAGGATTTGTGTTTGTTTTTGTTGATAAAGCCAAATTAATGAATCTCTTTTGTGTGTCTTCAATACCTCGCACCTGATCCGCCTGAGTAGAAGAGTAGCGTTGTAACTTTTCCTTTGGTTAATTTTATTGCAAGGTGAATTGTTTTAACCTGAACAGCTGAGCCGTGGCGGAACACGGGTGAACGGCTCACTGACGTGTCAGAGGAGAAACAAGCCGTTCACATTTCTCTCTTTGTGGCAGGTAACGGTTCACAAACCTCACCGCACTTTAGGGACTGTTCTTAACTTGTCAGGGGAGGAGAGTGAATGGTTGAGTTTTGGTTGATTTTTATTTTATTTATTTATTTTATTTCGATCCCCCCTATGTTCATCACTTATTGATGCTGTTTTTGAAGTATGAATAAGTCAATGAGTAACTTATTCCATTGGAATATCAGTGATGTATTATAGAAAAATGATTTATCTTTTTATAAATGACAAAAGGCACATCTGCCTCATTTTCGCTGTGGTATCGTGATACTACTCAGAACCGTGATACTTTCACTGGTATCGTACTGTGGGTCCCAATTTTGGTACCATGACAACACTAATCTGGAGGGGGTTCATCTGCAAAAACTAACGAAAAACTAAACAACGACATTCGGTATTCGGCCAAGTGTTTAATTTTATTCGGTTTCGACTACAAATTTTCATTTCGGTGCATCCCTACAATATTTTATTGGTTGCTTAGTCGCACAAAAAAAAAAGTGAAACTCTATAATCAAAACGTATATAACTGGACTATATGGGAATTCAATTAAATTTGAAAGGAAAGACACAGGAAATGGCCACACTCAGCAGTCAGACAGGAGTCATGTTACAAACCAATCACAGCCAACAGATATGTTTCCCTTTTTACAATAATATTCAGTTTGAGAAATACAGAAAAGTTGATCATTTTAGTGCAGGGCTATCCAGAGCTTTACATCTGTCCCACGGATGATAGGCCTACACACTTATAAACAGCCCCTGGAAGAAGATCAGCTCTAAATAGCGCCAAGAATAGTGCCCAGCTGCCGACCTCGCGTTTTCCAGGCGGTTAAAGATGCTGCGTGTGTACGGCCCCTAATTTCCAGGGCTGGTACCTGCGGTTATTCCACAGGCTGATTAATAACATGTCGGGCAGGAAATCCAAGGTGTGGGATCATTTTGAGAAGGTGAAGGACGAACCCAAGGTGATATGTAAACTCATCTTCATTGGTTGACTACAAACATGACGTATCATGTGAAACATGGAAGTAGCTACATGCCCATTAGCCCCTTAGCACAATCATTACTGCTTTGCCGACAGCATCATTAACAGGCGGCTCGCTCAGTGTGTGACGTGCACTTGTAGATAAAATATAGGCCTATATTAAGGAAGGTTCATTAGTACAGTTTTGTATTTCTCTGTAATGTAGCACAGTGTTAACAATGTTACTGATACTATTCTTTCTCAAACCTTCAGCTCAAACCATTGTGTTGCCCCACCCAAAATATATCATTTAACAATTAGATTAATACCATAAACATGTGGGCGACTAGTTGACTAATGGCCCTAAATGATGACTATTGGTCGACTAGGAAAGTTTTTAGACAGAGGCAGCCCTCTCACGTACGAAAACAAACATGGGCGCCAACCAGCTGCTTGTTTGTATGAAGCCACATTTGTGCTGAAAAGGCCAAAAAAGACCTGAGCTTGAATATAAAACATAACCACTTCATCATTTTTATCTATTAGATATCTGTGAACACCAATATAAAATCAGTTCATTCTTGAGTCTAAGCAAACATTTGTGCCAAACCTGAAGAAATCCCGTCATAGCTATTCTGAGATAATGTGTTCATGAGAATGAGGCAGGGATGTACAGTACAGGCCAAAAGTTTGGACACACCTTCTCATTCAATGCGTTTTCTTTATTTTCATGACTATTTACATTGTAGATTCTCACTGAAGGCATCAAAACTATGAATGAACACATGTGGAGTTATGTACTTAACAAAAAAAGGTGAAATAACTGAAAACATGTTTTATATTCTAGTTTCTTCAAAATAGCCACCCTTTGCTCTGATTACTGCTTTGCACACTCTTGGCATTCTCTCCATGAGCTTCAAGAGGTAGTCACCTGAAATGGTTTTCCAACAGTCTTGAAGGAGTTCCCAGAGGTGTTTAGCACTTGTTGGCCCTTTTGCCTTCGCTCTGCGGTCCAGCTCACCCCAAACCATCTCGATTGGGTTCAGGTCCGGTGACTGTGGAGGCCAGGTCATCTGCCGCAGCACTCCATCACTCTCCTTCTTGGTCAAATAGCCCTTACACAGCCTGGAGGTGTGTTTGGGGTCATTGTCCTGTTGAAAAATAAATGATCGTCCAACTAAACACAAACCGGATGGGATGGCATGTCGCTGCAGGATGCTGTGGTAGCCATGCTGGTTCAGTGTGCCTTCAATTTTGAATAAATCCCCAACAGTGTCACCAGCAAAACACCCCCACACCATCACACCTCCTCCTCCATGCTTCACAGTGGGAACCAGGCATGTGGAATCCATCCGTTCACCTTTTCTGCGTCTCACAAAGACACGGCGGTTGGAACCAAAGATCTCAAATTTGGACTCATCAGACCAAAGCACAGATTTCCACTGGTCTAATGTCCATTCCTTGTGTTCCTTGGCCCAAACAAATCTCTTCTGCTTGTTGCCTCTCCTTAGCAGTGGTTTCCTAGCAGCTATTTGACCATGAAGGCCTGATTCGCGCAGTCTCCTCTTAACAGTTGTTCTAGAGATGGGTCTGCTGCTAGAACTCTGTGTGGCATTCATCTGGTCTCTGATCTGAGCTGCTGTTAACTTGCGATTTCTGAGGCTGGTGACTCGGATGAACTTATCTTCAGAAGCAGAGGTGACTCTTGGTCTTCCTTTCCTGGTCCTCATGTGTGCCAGTTTCGTTGTAGCGCTTGATGGTTTTGCGACTCCACTTGGGGACACATTTAAAGTTTTTGCAATTTTCGGACTGACTGACCTTCATTTCTTAAAGTAATGATGGCCACTGCTTTTTCTTTAGTTAGCTGATTGGTTCTTGCCATAATATGAATTTTAACAGTTGTCCAATAGGGCTGTCGGCTGTGTATTAACCTGACTTCTGCACAACACAACTGATGGTCCCAACCCCATTGATAAAGCAAGAAATTCCACTAATTAACCCTGATAAGGCACACCTGTGAAGTGGAAACCATTTCAGGTGACTACCTCTTGAAGCTCATGGAGAGAATGCCAAGAGTGTGCAAAGCAGTAATCAGAGCAAAGGGTGGCTATTTTGAAGAAAGTAGAATATAAAACATGTTTTCAGTTATTTCACCTTTTTTTGTTAAGTACATAACTCCACATGTGTTCATTCATAGTTTTGATGCCTTCAGTGAGAATCTACAATGTGAATAGTCATGAAAATAAAGAAAACGCATTGAATGAGAAGGTGTGTCCAAACTTTTGGCCTGTACTGTATGTACGTACCTACAGATGGACAAACAACCTGAAAACATATTGCCTCTGGCCACGCTGTCGCCTGCACAGAGGCATAAAAAGTATTAATGTGACTCAGGTCTTCATCTTAAAGGATGAAATGAGAGAATATTTATGACGCATTTGTTTTCATTGAGGTTTTCTCAGTCAAAAGCTGCTCAGCCTGCCTACATGGTGCTAATGTTATTGCAACAGGATATCTACGGCCATGCTTCTTGGTTGGGACACAGTGTCACTCATGCTTAGCAAGTCAAATAAATGGCATTCCTGGAATGTAAGACCATGCTGTGCAGAAAGATGTTGCAGTATAATGTTAGTGTTTTCACTCTGACTTTAAATCATTTGACAGACATCAAAGCAGCACTGACACTGACACCTTCTTGTTGCAAGTTTTCAGCAGCGTTGATGCATGAGCAGTGTTGGGCAGTAATGCCTTACAGTAATGATATTACTTTTTCCAGTAACGAGTAGCGTAACAAATTACTATTGAAATTTCAGTAATAATATTACAATTACTCCAAAACCAAACAACTCCTTACAACTAGGGCTGCCAAGATTAGTCGACTAGTCACGATTACGTCGACTATCAAAATCGTTGGCGACTAATTTAATAATCGACGTCATTGTTTATTTTTTGAAGCTTTGTTTTTCTCTCAAAACTGCCGCTGTACCTTCCGCTAACTTGTCTGCCTTTCTGTACCTGACGCACATGCGCAGTAGTGGTAGTCGGGGTCAGCCGTGATGTCACCGGAAAAGTTATGCCCAAACAGTATCATGGCTAGTTGGCAACGGAGTTCAAAAGTTTGGGAGCATTTTACCAGAATAAAAGAGAAGAATGTACAATGCAAAATCTACAAGGCAGAACTTGCCTTCCATAGCAGTATGACGGCGATGCGTGAGCATCTGAAAAGGAAGCACGTTGTGGCTGATTCAATTTCTGAGGGACAGTCGTCTCGGTAAGCTAATTGGCTAGTTAGCTGCTAACATTAACGTCAACAGTGAGCTACTTACTTATAGCTGTAAACGTTAACATTAACAATGACAATTTCATTAGCCTTAGCACACATATGTTATGTGTTTGCTGTAACGTTATAACAGCGATGTCATGTTTGAATCGGAAATGTGATAACGCTAATGTTTTATAACGCTACGTTACAGTGCTAAAAAAAATACATTCCTCTTCAATGGACGACTTTGTTACCAAGCCAACAACATGCACACCTCGGCAAGCAAATGTCCTGACTGAAGCAATCTTGAACATGCTGGTGACGGACATGAGACCCCTGTCCATGGTTGGCGATCAAGGTTTCAAAGAGATGATCAAGCAGTTCAACCCAGAATACCATGATAACTACCTACCAGGCCGATCCCACTTCACCACAATGATGGAAAAGAAATATGATAGACCTTTGAGAAGGTCTCTCTCTGCTTACTATTGTTCCAAATCATCTCATATCTTTAAGGTAAAGCAGACCCTTGGAGCTGTCAAAAGTTTCCTCACCCTGACTGCTGATGTGTGGACCAGTCGTGCAACAGAGGCGTACCTTGGTGTGTCTTGCCATTTCCTGAGTGAAGATTGGACGATGAAGAGCTTCAACCTTGCCACCATGCCTCTTGAGGAGAGGCATACTGGTGCAAATATAATGACATGGATGGAAGAGGTGTTAACAAAGTTTGACATCTTGCCTGCCAAAATAAAAGCATGTTCATGACAGTGGGTCCAATATGGTGGCAGCAATGCGACTGCTTGAAGAAAAACATGGATGGGCCTCTATCCGCTGTGCTGGACACACACTCCAGCTCATAGTCAACACTGCTCTCAAAGAAACCACCATCAGCAGAGCACTAAGTGCTGCTAGGCAGCTAGTGGAGCACTTCAAGAGAAGCAAGCTGGCTAGTACAAAGCTAAAGATGAAACAGGAGCAAATGAATGTGAAGAAAAATACACTGATCCAAGATGTCAGTACAAGATGGAACAGTACATTCCACATGGTAGAGAGACACCCTCCTTCAGTCTGACACAGACAGTCAGAGTGAAAATGAGGAAGAAGCGTCCCAGGAAGACCAAAAGGTCCAAGTTGTGAGAAGTGAAGTTCAGCTGTACTTTGGAGAGGCCACAGTCTCTAAAAAGGATGAGCCTCTCAAATGGTGGAGTGAAAATGAGGGACGTTTCCCCACGCTATCAAAGCTAGCGAAATCTTTTCTGTGCATCCCTGCAACCTCCACCCCATCAGAGTGGATCTTTTCCACAGCAGGGAACATCTGCTCTCAAAAGAGAGCAAGCCTTTCTCCAGAACATGTAGAAATGCTACCTTTCCTGGCTATGAACAAGAGCCTTGTGTAGATTGGGATTATATAGAGTCAGAGTGTAGTAAAGTTGAATACAGTTGTGAGCACTGAGCACAAAATGCACTTTTGTTATATTTGAGTGAGACCAAAACTTAATTTTTGTGGATACTTTCTTTTTAGTTTCAGGTGCCTACCTCATTTGATTTTGTAGCACTATTCAATACTTTAAAATGTAGCTATGTTGATGCCAGAGACAAATGAAGCAAAGAAAAACCTAAACAAATATTTATTTTTGTTTTCTTTAGCCCAGTGCCTTGTTTTCCTTATTTTACTCAGCTGTTTGCACTCTATGCTACATTTAAAGATTTGTTTGATGTCTGAGAAGAGGGAAATATGTTTACAAGTATTTCTTTTTGTTGATATTTTGTATTCTTACTAGTGCATAGTATTCATAGTGCAACTATACATAGTGCATAGTTTTTGGTTCCATTTTACAATGCACTAAACATTTACAGCTAAAAATGTTAAAGGTCAGAGTTGTGCCTTCATTTTATTTTGCACACATCACATTAAAAAATGTCAGAAATTATGCTACAAGCTGCAAAGTTCATTAAAAGTTGAATGAACTATCATCTTAATTGTCTTTATTTTTAGTTAGCACATACCTTAAACACTTCAAGCTGGAAGCTAATGATGGTTATATAAGAGCAGCTGCATGCTGGTGCAATGAGCTGCAATTTACGTATGATCCGATTAGTCGACTAATCGCAAAAATAATCGGTGACTAGTCGATTATCAAAATAATCGTTTGTGGCAGCCCTACTTACAACATTACTTTGTTATCACATCACTACTGACTTGAAATACAACATCACATCAGTGGACTCATTTTAGTAATTGTTATGCTGCTCAAGCACATCATAAAGCAGCAAGCTAGTTAGAAACACTTACCTTAACAGCTGGAAATTAATTTTGCTGAGAGGTAAATTGACAAGAACACTGGTGCTGCAGGCAGTAGAACTACAACTCGTCCTTAAAGCTCTGGTCTGAAACACCTCGGCTACTACAACTGACAGCACAACAACGTGAAGCTCCAGAAAATACACCCCACCAAAGGTGAGCCCTCCTCAGCCGCATAGGTCGCATAGGTAGCCCTACACTGGCTAAACAACCAAAACTGGATTTTAATTGTGGACAGCTGCAGCTACAAGAAGTGATGAGGCTTGTGGTTGGATATGTTGTAGATGAAATGCTGCTCCATGAGTGACTCTCTGTCTTTCAGGCAGAGCCTTGGGAAAATACTGGTCACAGGGAATTGAAGACCTCCAGGTAAATAGAAGCTATCTAGCCTTAGCTACACTTAATAGCAATTCCCCTGAAATTCACACAGAGGCGCACATCTGAATTTTGGGGAGATACTCAATTACCAATTTTATGGGGTGTAACGGAAAAGTGATGTGACAAATTTCTGTTGGCAGGGAGTAATAAGTAAAGAAATAGTAATGAGTAATGAACTACATTTTTAGAGACACTGCACGTAAGTTTGACGTCTTTTGCAACTGTCAGAAAAACATATCGGCATCGACAAAAGGACATTATAATACGATTCTGATGGATCGACAAAATTTGGAACCGGTTCTCATTCTCATTCCTACATCTGATGATGGCACTCCTTACGGTGATTACAATTCATCCTGAGGGGATTACAGCACTCAGGTGTGCAGGAGCTCTAGTTGAAAAAGGTGATCAATGCAGACAGCTGAAGAGTCTTATCACGTGTAACTAACAGGTTCTGTTTCTGACACAAGTGACATCATAAAGAAGGGGAACACAATGTGACAAAGAACACAAAGAGGTGAACAAAAAGTACGACAAGATAAAGGAGGCGAACAAAAGGAGGCTGCAAAGAAAAACGACGCCACGCCCTACACAGATAATTACAGATTTTCCTTCCAGGTTCTGTGAAAATCCCACCAGCAGCATCTGAACTGTCACACTTCAGAGCAACCCTGAAGCTGACTGATAACAGCAGGCTGTATGTGAACGACTCAAATGTAAAACACATACAAGTACATGGGATTTTTGGACTTTTTAAAAGTAAAGTCTTTATTCATAATAATTTTTTTTTTTTTTTAACTTTTTTTCCACTGAAACTAGCAATACATGTTTTATTATTGGCAGTGCTTTCCTGACTTTAATCATTTTCAATCCATCTTCAATTCAGTTTTGTTCTGTGTGTTTTATTTATACACACAGTATTATTTAAAGATAAATAAAGTGTCATTATCGATTATCAAATTTACTTTTATTGTCAAGTGTCAGATGACAAAGAAGTACTCAAAAATCTGAAATCCACAGACCAAACCCTCTGATGGACACAACATCATTCTAATACCAGCTCTTCCCTTTGAGGTGTCAAGTAAAAGTCTGGTCCTTACCTCCTCATGGACAGCCTCCACTTTCGGGTTACTTCCTGTCCGTCGGAGGCCGGAGCCAGGCCCGCTGCTTGCCGTGGTGGCATCTGACTTGGATCTCTGGTGGGTCCTCCTGGATGGAGAAACAAACACTTCCACCTCTCCCTGTACAGGGCTGTCTGGGCCAGCCGTAGAGTAGGAGGGGCCAGATTCCATGTTGCTGCTGTTGTGCCTTCGGTGGCAGCGACGGTGGGTTGGCGAGGACACCGGGCTTTCAGAAACAGAAGCTGAAACTGCACTGTGAGCATCTGGTGGAGGAGCTGAAGGTTTGAGCTCATCAGACAGGATGAGTTTTCGGAGTTTGGTGCCTCTGGAGTGACGCTGGGTGGAGATGTGCATGTCAGAGGAGTAAGCACCCAGCAGCCAAGCCGTCAGCAGTGAGAAGGTTATCTCACCTCTGCAACGGTGGATCTGAGGGACGGACAGAGAGACAAAGACTTTTGATTGTATTTAGATTAAATATTACATTATTCATTTGTTAAATGATACCCTTTTCCACCCAAATCAGTACATATATGCAGGTTTTTAAAATGCAGTAAAACCCACTAAAAACAGCTGATAGACAGTAAACAGGTATGCCTTTCTGTTGTTTTCCAGCACGTTTGTGACATTAAACATGATGCACCAGAAGATGGGCTAGTAAACAGTAGGAAGCAACATGGAGGCCAGTAAAAATATTTTGGTGGTTACTTCCTTTTTATATCTGATATGTATTCAGTCTCTCTTTCAAAATCTGTGCCGACTAATTTGGAATGAGGTTCGAGCGCTGCTTGGACAGGGACATGGAATTTGTGGTGGCACACGACTGACAGAAATTAGTATGTTCAGCCAGGTGTTGTAATTTTATTACTGCTGACTGAAGCTGATCAGCAAGAGGGTTGCCGGTTCGATCCCGGGCTTGGGAGCCCTTCTGTGCGGAGTTTGCATGTTCTCCCCGTGTCAGCGTGGGTTCTCTCTGGGCACTCCAGCTTCCTCCCACAGTCCAAAGACATGCAGACTGGGGACTAGGTTAATTGATAACTCTAAATTGTCCATAGGTGTGAATGTGAGCGTGAATGGTTGTCTGTCTCTATGTGTCAGCCCTGCGATAGTCTGGCGACCTGTCCAGGGTGTACCCTGCCTCTCGCCCGATGTAGCTGGGATAGGCTCCAGCCCCCCCGCGACCCTCAAGAGGATGAAGCGGTTAGAAGATGAATGAATGAATGAATGAAGCTGATCAGAGCTGGGGCCCATATATACCCATAACTACTGCAGAGTCATTTGTCCTGGGACTAAAGATAAAAGCCAGATATTAATGAGTGTTAGTTGTTTTTATGTCCAGTGGGAGAGGGTCTTAAGTTTTCAAAGAGGGCTAGGCAACAGGGCCAAAAAATAAAAACTTATTTCTTTAAGACTGGGGGCTTCAGCCTCATCCTCCAGCTTGTCCTGGTAGCTCCGAGGCATTCCCAGACCAGATGAGATATATAATCCCTGCAGCATGTTCTGGGTGGGCCTCTCTCAGTTAGAAGTGTCCGAAATACCTCCAATGGGAGGTGTCCAGGAAGCGTTTGATGGCCTCATCTGGGTCCTTTTAACAAAATACATTCAGATGTACTTTGTGGTCCTATGACCCATTTCAAGATGTTCTCATGCACTGTTCGCACGTATACCTACATAAAGTAATGAACCAGAATTTGTATATAACCCATGTAGTCCGTGAGCTCGTAAATTATATATAACCCACAAATTGTGAAGGCTGTGTTCACATGACCAATGTGCTGATGAGAGTAAAGAAGGAAGTGTACAAAGAGCAAACATTTGTGTAAGGAGGCAGGGTGGGGTGGATGGGTCAAACAAACACAGGACTTTCCCCCAGGAGACTGGGGACTGTGTCCTGTGTGAAATCAAGTGAACGCTGAGTTATCTTAAAGGCCCTGACACACCAAGCCGACGGTTGGCCGTCGGTCAAAGTTGGAGCATCGGTGAGCTTCTGTCGCCCTAGTTTTTGCAGTGTGTCCCGCACCACTGGCACTTTGCGTCCGCGGCTTTTCAGCTGATTGAGCATGTTGAATCGGCGGCGGAGCTTGTCAGTGAGAGAGATCACTCTGATTGGCTGTTCAGGTTTTATTTCCTCACCACTGTAGCGAGTGAATCTGCCTGTAGTGAAACCAGGGCTAAACGGTGCTCCTCTCCATTTGGATCCAACCGGAGCACCAAGCCCCGGTTTGTTATTCAGGTTAAAGTGGGAAGAAGCAGCTGAGTGAAATGGAGCCTGCGGAGGAAACACCGGGACCGTCTGGATGTAATAGTCCGTGGAGGTGCTGTGGTGCTCTTTTTGCGTTATTTCCTCTCACGCAGGCGCAGAACGTACGTGCTACTTGGCCATCGGATGTAGTCTTTGTAGTGTGTTCAAATGTAACTGACACAGGGCGACGTAACAGTTGGCTTTCATCGCCGTTAGTTCTTTGATGTCGGTTTGGTGTGTCAGCACCTTAAGGTATGCTGTCAAGTTATGTTAAGTACGTAAGTTACTTTGCATTAAGTACATTACGTGACAAAACCCTACCATGTTCCTTTTCCTAAAACTATCCTAACAACTAGGGGCGCTAATTCGTTAGATGTTTACTAAACTACTGTATGAGGATCTGCTGCCCATCCAGCAGTGCTATACCCTGACAACAGAATGCATCTTTTGGCCATGCTTTAAAAAGAATGGGAACCATCGGCCTGCTGTGAAACTGCCTCAGTGACCTCCACCAGTGAGATGGGCAAGGATTCCCCCTAAATCATCTTATCATTCTGCCCCCACTGAAGATATGTTGGTCGGGTTTAGGAATCCCATTTTTTTCACCATCCTACACTGTCCACGGTCAGAGTCAGCAGTTCAGCCTGGAGAGACAAAGTCCCGCCTCTCTCTTCTGAGTCATCTGATGATTTGTCAGAACTCCTAGAGGCCGACCGAATGTTTTTCTGCATGGTCTCTGTAAACTCCTTCCAAACTAGAAAAGTTGTGGTCCTTCTGGTCTACTGATACCTGTCAGTTGAGCTGTTATTAAAGGTGGCATTGCATTCTATGGCCCAAGCACTATTTTCCTCGACATGGGTGAGAATGCTAAAGCATCACAATGTTTGACACCTGACCACCAGTAGCTTCCCTCTCAGGTCTAGCCTGACGGTGGAGGCATGACTTTGTGAGTCTGGGCAAAGTTGCAAAGTATCATGGAGGCATTGATAAACAGTAAAGAGATGGATGGGATTTAGCTCTGAACACACTTATCCAAGTGTTCCATAGCTTTGTTAATAAACTAACACCCTGAGTTGATACAAAGATTAGCTAGCTAACAAGCTTCATGTGATTTCTATACAAAATCATTTAAATGGATCCTTGGTGAAATGATCCATACATAGAACCAGACAGAAATAAATGATGCCTTCTGTTGAGACCTTAAAACCTCTGTTGTTTTCTAAACCAGGTGCCTGGGGACTCACCAGGTACGGTCTGATGGCGTCTCCCACCTCGGTGTCCATGTGCACATACATGTTGAGCAACTGCGGCAGGTAGAAGTCCACCTCGCTGTCGGGGAAGCTGAAGAGGCGGTTTCCAATGTACGCCTGCACCCCTGGCTCCTTTGACTTGTACAGGTAGGAGATTGCCATGGAAACATCAAACAGCTTGGACTGGAACAGGCGCAGCAGCCACGACTGTTTAGATGATGATGATGATGATGCCGACAGCAGTGAGGAGGACTCTGGCCGTGCTGCAGGAGGTGGGTCTTGCTGGTAGGTATCGCCTTGTTTACCCCCATCCTTCCCACAACTCCCCTCCACCTCTTCCTCCTCTTCCTCCTCTTTGATGGAGCTGGTGTCCGGGCTGATGTGCCACTGTGGGCTGGAGCACTCTGTTGAGTCTGTGTAATGTTGTTGTTGTTGTTGTTGTTGATCGTCCTGTTGTTGTTGTTTGTTGTCAACTTGTTGCTGTTCAGGCACTTCTCTGTTTTGCAACTTGACCTTGAGAAGGACTTCCTGGCAAGCCTTCAGAGCAACTTCTGGGTCGATCACTGGAGGCAGAAATCAAGAAGAGGTCAGACTGATCGTAACCATAACATCTGTAAAACCTGAAAGAAAAACTTAGAAACTGCAAACAACAAATAAATGACTCAGCTGTTACAGCTGCTACAAAAATTTGAAAAAAGACTGAATCTGTGGCACTTTTCCTTTAATGTCTTCCTGAGAATCACCACCTCACAGAGTGGAAGGGTTTCGTGTCCCTGTGGTCCTGGGAGCTGTGCTGTCTTGAGGCCCATTTCCACTGAAGAAGTTCCTGTTACTATTTGGGGGGCAGGAACTTTACAGGAACGTCCTCTCGCTCAGCCCTCTCAACCGCCATGTCTCCACTGAGAGGGCGGAGTAGGAAGATTCCTGTAAAGTTACCGGGCTCTGGATGTGACGTAATCGTTGCGCGACCATTTCGACCGGGGCAACGCGGCTATTTTGTCACTTTCTATTGACGTCACATTCTGCCTTGAGTATATATACTCTGTCCTTCGGGGTGGTTCCTGCAGTGGAGACACGCACCAATGGCCCCAGCCCCGTAAAATTACCCCGAAGTTCCTGCGGTGGAAACGGGCCTTAGGTCCCCCAAGACATATTGGTCCCAGTTGAGGGGCCAGACTAAAAGGTGTGGTCACACTGCACTTCTCACAAATATTCAATCTGTTTCCTAATGCCTACTGAATGTGCAGTCAAGGATGGCTTTCCTGGTGTAATCTCCAGCTAGTTTGTGATCACTCAGTATTAATTTAAACAAAACTAGATACAACTGGGCTCACCTCTGTGCAGAGTACCAATCTGGTACCAAACTTCTGGATCAGGACTAAGTGGATTTTTCAAAATACATTGTGTGCATAAGCTAGGCTAGCAGTTTGACCCTGCTTTCAGTGTTTGTGCTAAGTTAGACTAACAGTTTCCCCAGTTTCCAGTCTTTGTGCTAAGCTAGGCTAACAGTTTTTCCCTGCTTCTAGTCTTTGTGCTAAGCTAGGCTAACAGTCCCCTGCTTCTATTCTTCATGCTAAGCTAGGCTAACAGTCCCGTTTCTAGTCTTTGTGCTAAGCTAGGCTAACAGTCCCCTGCTTCTAGTCTTCGTGCTAAGCTAGGCTAACAGTCCCCTGTTTCTAGTCTTTGTGCTAAGCTAAGCTAATAGTTCCCCCCTGCTCCTACTCCTTGTGCTCAGAATCAGCTGAATCATTCGTGTGGTCTCAACAATACATCAATGACAAAATATTATGGGGTTCTGTTACCTTGGTCGACCCCCAGGTCCATCTCCATGGCATCCTCTGAGATGACGTCCAGCGGGGGGCTGGGGCCTCGCGGGTCGCCGGCACTCGACATGCCACTGCTGCCGATGCCCTCACTGGCACTGCTGCCGAGGCTGCCAGTGCTGCCGATGCTCCCGCTGGGGCTGGAGCTGCGGGGGCTGGCGCTGGGGGAGGAAGGCTGCTCGCTGTGGGAAGGTGGGGGCAGCTGCAGCTGGGGGCGGGGGTGATGATGATGATGATGGTGGTGGTGGTGGTGGTGGTGGACTGGGCAGTCAGAGGAGCTTTCAGAGCATGAGGAAGATGATGAAGAAGAGGAGGTAGAGGAGGCGCTGGAGGGGGAGGACGGGCAGGAGAAGGTGGTGGGGGAAGTGGAGGAGGCAGGTGGAAGAGGTGGTACTGAGTGGGAGGGGCTAAGGTGGAGCGGACGCAGAGCCGGGGACAAGGAGACCTCTGTGTCGGCCATTTTGGAGGAGCAGGCCTACAAAGAGAGAGAGAAAGAGAAAATGTTGTCTCTGTGAACTGATGCAGGTTCTGTACTCTGTAAATGTTTCCTGAAATGTTGAACTGTTCCTGTTAAGATTCTCCACTCTGATATTTGTTTAGAAATCCTAAGCAGGTCTGGAAACAGCTACACAAACATCATTTAAAGAGCGTATGTGTCGTGTCTGCAGTAGCTGAGATGAACCATGGTGTGTTTACATGATAGTGTCACTTTGTTTGCCTCCCTCCCACACATCGTTGTGAGTCTGTATGTGTGTGCTAAGTAATGTCCTCCTGCTGCACACCAACCTGTCACCTGAATAACAGTCTGCATCAGAACCATGATCTATATACACAAACAACCCAGTAGCCTTGATATTTTATTATTTATCTTTTCTTGAAGTCGTGAACGAGGCTCATTACGTCTGCAGCAACACGCTGAGAGAAGGGAAACCTCCTGTTGTGTTTGTGTCATCAGAGTGAGTGACGCAGATGACTGGGATCATCACTGTGAGGAGGAGGAGGAGGAGTCTGATTTTGTTTCTATTTCTTTTTCTATCAGTATCCTCCTCTCCTTCTCACAGACTCTGTGTTTTTCTGGTTTCACTTCCAGCAACTGATCCAGTTTCTGTCTGACCTCCTGACACTGAAATCTGTTTCCATGACAAATCTTTGAAAAAAGATTAACCGTTTCTGTGACTATGCCTCTTCCTGCATCTCTCCATCCAAATACAGTTAATAGAGTAACACTCATTGCTTTGTTACTGTTACATAAAAACTGAACCTTACATAAGAGACAGTTCCCCCTGCTTCTAGTCTTTGTGCTAAGCTAGGCTAACAGTCCACCCTGTTTCTAGTCTTTGTGCTAACTAGGCTAACAGTTCCCCCCTACTTCCAGTCTTTGTGCTAAGCTAGGCTAACAGTCCCCCGTTTCCAGTCTTTGTGCCAACTAGGCTAACAGTTCCCCTGTTTCCAGTCTTTGTGCTAAGCTAAGCTAACAGTTCCCCTCGTTTCCTGTCTTTGTGCTAAGTCAGGCTAACAGTTCCCCCCTGCTTCCAGTCTTCGTGCTAAGATAGACTAACAGTTTCCCCCATTCCCTGTCTTTGTGCTAAGCTAGGCTAACAGTTCTCCCTGCTTCTAGTCTTTGAGCTAAGCTACGATAACAGGTTCTCCTCCTTACAGTCATTGTGCAAAGCTAAGCTGGCAGTTTCACCCTGCTTCCAGTGTTTGTGCTAAGCTAGGCTAGCAGATTTCCCCTGCTTCCAGTGTCTGTGCTATGCTAGGCTAACAGTTCCCCCAATTTCTTGTCTTTGTGCTAAGTTAGACTAATAGTTCCCCCTACTTCCAGCCTTTGTGCTGAGTTAGGCTAAGGGGTCCCCCTGCTTCCAGTCTCTGTGCTAAGTTAGGCTTACAGTTCCCCTGTTAAAGCTAACAGTTTCACCCTGATTCCGGTCTTTGTGCTAAGCTAGGCTAACATTCCCCCTACTTCCAGTCTTTGTGCTAAGCTAGGCTAACAGATTCCCCTGCTTTCAATCTTTGTGCTAAGCTAGGCTAACAGTTCCCCCTGCTTCTAGTCTTTGAGCTAAGCTAGGATAACAGGTCCTCCTGCTTCCAGTCTTTGTGCTAAGCTAAGCTAGTGGTGTCACCCTGCTTCCAGTGTCTGTGCTATGCCATGCTAACAGTTTCCCACTGCTTTCCAGTCTTTGTGGTAAGTTAGGCTAACAGTTTCCCCCCGCTTTCCAGTCTTCGTGCTAAATAAGCTAACAGTTTCCTCTATTTCCTGTCTCTGTGCTAAGCTAGGCTAGCAGTTTCCCCATGACCAGTGTTAGTGCTAAGTCAGGCTGACATTTCCCCCCCTGCTTACAGTTTTGTGCTAAAATAGGCTAACTTTTGCAGTAAATTTAGAAGCATAGAAGTTTAAAGTAGCATAAAATAGAAATACTCAAATACAGTACAAGTACCCTGAAATTGTCCCACAGTACAGTACTGGAGTAAATGTACTTCTTCACTGCCGGTGTATTAATATGAAACTTAAAAAAAAATTGACTTCAGATCACAAATCTGTGTCCTTGTAATGACATCACCGTCAGCTTAATTTGATCTGATCACACACAGCTTAGCATGATGTCATCACATGTGTGTGAGTGTGTATGATGGTTTCCAGATGTGAGGCGTGGGTGGAGGCAGCTTTACTCTCTCTCTGTACACACGCACAGACAGACACACAGACACACACACAGACACACACACACACACACACACTTACTGTAGTATTTAAAAGCACTGTTTGTAGCTCTGAAGAAAGATAGATGTTTATGTTGATACAGATAATTTCACATTATTTTGAATGCAGGACTTTTCCTCACAACTGATTATTCCTGCACTGTGGTATTGTTATTTTTACACAAGTGAAATATACGTGAGTACTTCTTCTACCTCTGATGACTTGTTTGACCTTTGACCTGCTGACTGCTGATTGGTTGTCTTGTTAATCACACTGATAATCAGCAGAAACAGAAGTCAATAAAACAAAACAGAAAACAATCAGCTGGTGGGGAGAAAATATTAAACCTTCGGCACAGTTTTATAAACTCTGGAACAAACAGAGTCACAGGAAGTGATCTAATTTCATTTCAGCTGGTCTTTACATTTGTAAATATATATAAATATAAAAAATAAAGGAAAGGGATATTAAACCAGCTCAGTCTTAGATGCTTGGTGACACAGACACATGTTGAGACTCAGATAGATAGAAAGATAGAGTACTGATGTTTTTTCCCTTTGTTTCTATCTATCTATCTATCTATCTATCTATCTATCTATCTATCTATCTATCTATCTATCTATCTATCTTTAAAACTCTCCAGCTAATTCAGAATGCAGCAGCACGTATACTAACAGGAACTAAGAGGCGAGAACACATTTCTCCTGTTTTAGCTTCTCTGCACTGGCTCCCTGTAAAATCCAGAATTCAATATAAAATCCTACTCCTAACTTATAAAGCTCTAAATGGTCAAGCTCCGTCATATCTTAGAGAGCTCATAGTGCCTTATTATCCCACCAGAACACTGCGCTCGGAGAATGCAGGGTTACTCGTGGTCCCTGCAGTCTCCAAAAGTAGATCAGGAGCCAGAGCCTTCAGCTATCAGGCGCCTCTCCTGTGGAATCATCTTCCTGTTACCGTCTGGGCTGCCGTTTCCAAAACGTTGCACTCTGGAACCCGTTTTCAAATCGTTGCGTTTTCAGGCACCCAAAACGCCGCTGTCGTGTAAACGATCGGCCAAAACGCAACTGAAGTTTACCGTTTTCAGTTGAAATCGTTGTCGTATAAACGGGGCCTTTGTGCTCCACTGTCCCACAGGTTAACTCATATCGCAGCGGTGCCTGGACAGCGTGACGTGCGTGGTTGTGCTGCTGCCGTGGTCCTGCCTGATGCCTCCTGCTGCTGCTGTTATCATTAGTCATACTTCTGCTGTTATTATACCCATATGATTATTGTCACATATGTATACTATCAGATGTTAATATATACTTTCAAGTTATTGTACCACAATAGCCGTAATTATTATAATAATATTATTACTTTCATTAATGTTGTTGTAAGCTACTGTCATTACCGTCTGTCCTGCATCTCTCACTGTCTCTGTCTCTCTCTCTGTCTCATTGTGACATACGGATTATTGTTAATTTATCATGTTGATCTGTTCTGCACGACATCTATTGCACGTCTGTCCATCCTTGAAGAGCGATACCTCCTCAGTTACTCTTCCTGAGGTTTCTACCGTTTGTCCCCCCCCGTTAAAGGGTTTTTTTGGGGGAGTTTTTCCTTATCCTCTGCGAGGGTCCAAAGGACAGAGGGATGTCGTATGCTGTAAAGTCCTGTGAGGCAAACTGTGATTTGTGATGTTGGGCTTTATAACTACGATAGACAGATAGATAGATAGATCTATCTATCTATCCATCCATGCCTACACATGACATGTGTGGGCATGACATCATAATCAGCATCCTCCACACTGAATGACTCACTACACACACACACACACACACACACACACACACACACACACAAAGTAGAAGTAGTGTGATATGTTGTGTCATCTTCACTCTAATTGATTTATTTAAAGCCTTGCTTGTTTATTTAGAGAAGTCTGATCAAGCGTCCTCAAGTCATGTCACTCAAGTCAGTGACAGCAACACGTTTTGGTTTGCAAATAAGCCACACCTAGTACAGAATGTGTTATATTGTATTATTATTACTATACTATATTCATTATTGTTGGTATTATCATTATCATCATCAGTAGTAGTAGTAGTGGAATTAATGGTAGTGGATAGGGGTGGGAATCACCAGAGGCTTCACATATTCACATAAAAAAAGAAAGAAATCGAGATCTGAGGACATGCCGTGACAGATGGGGCCAATGAGAACATTGTTGTAGCCTGGAGACCGACAGATCAACACAGATACGTCCGTTTGAACAACAGTAAGATGCAAACAAAAACGCACAAGGAACAATAGCTGGCGTCACTGTTCCCCACTAAAGGGTTTTTTTGGGGGAGTTTTTCCTTATCTGCTGCGAGGGTCATAAGGACAGAGGGATGTCGTATGCTGTAAAGCTCTCTGAGGCAAATTGTGATTTGTGATATTGGGCTTTATAGATAAAATTGAATTGAATTGAATATTATCAAAATATGTAAGTCACACTACAATATTATATTGTGTGTGTATATATATATATATATATAGATATATATATAAAAATATATATATACAGTACAGGCCAAAAGTTTGGACACACCTTCTCATTCAATGCGTTTTCTTTATTTTCATGACTATTTACATTGTAGATTCTCACTGAAGGCATCAAAACTATGAATGAACACATGTGGAGTTATGTACTTAACAAAAAAAGGTGAAATAACTGAAAACATGTTTTATATTCTAGTTTCTTCAAAATAGCCACCCTTTGCTCTGATTACTGCTTTGCACACTCTTGGCATTCTCTCCATGAGCTTCAAGAGGTAGTCACCTGAAATGGTTTTCCAACAGTCTTGAAGGAGTTTCCAGAGGTGTTTAGCACTTGTTGGCCCCTTTGCCTTCACTCTGCGGTCCAGCTCACCCCAAACCATCTCGATTGGGTTCAGGTCCGGTGACTGTGGAGGCCAGGTCATCTGCCGCAGCACTCCATCACTCTCCTTCTTGGTCAAATAGCCCTTACACAGCCTGGAGGTGTGTTTGAGGTTGTCCTGTTGAAAATAAATGATCGTCCAACTAAACGCAAACCGGATGGGATGGCATGTCGCTGCAGGATGCTGTAGGTAGCCATGCTGGTTCAGTGTGCCTTCAATTTTGAATAAATCCCCAACAGTGTCACCAGCAAACACACCCCACACCATCACACCTCCTCCTCCATGCTTCACAGTGCCAGGCATGTGGAATCCATCCGTTCACCTTTTCTGCGTCTCACAAAGACACGGCGGTTGGAACCAAAGATCTCAAATTTGGACTCATCAGACCAAAGCACAGATTTCCACTGGTCTAATGTCCATTCCTTGTGTTTCTTGGCCCAAACAAATCTCTTCTGCTTGTTGCCTCTCCTTAGCAGTGGTTTCCTAGCAGCTATTTGACCATGAAGGCCTGATTCGCAGTCTCCTCTTAACAGTTGTTCTAGAGATGGGTCTGCTGCTAGAACTCTGTGTGGCATTCATCTGGTCTCTGATCTGAGCTGCTGTTAACTTGCGATTTCTGAGGCTGGTGACTCGGATGAACTTATCCTCAGAAGCAGAGGTGACTCTTGGTCTTCCTTTCCTGGGTCGGTCCTCATGTGTGCCAGTTTCGTTGTAGCGCTTGATGGTTTTTGCGACTCCACTTGGGGACACATTTAAAGTCTTTGCAATTTTCCGGACTGACTGACCTTCATTTCTTAAAGTAATGATGGTCACTCGTTTTTCTTTAGTTAGCTGATTGGTTCTTGCCATAATATGAATTTTAACAGTTGTCCAATAGGGCTGTCGGCTGTGTATTAACCTGACTTCTGCACAACACAACTGATGGTCCCAACCCCATTGATAAAGCTAGAAATTCCACTAATTAACCCTGATAAGGCACACCTGTGAAGTGGAAACCATTTCAGGTGACTACCTCTTGAAGCTCATGGAGAGAATGCCAAGAGTGTGCAAAGCAGTAATCAGAGCAAAGGGTGGCTATTTTGAAGAAACTAGAATATAAAACATGTTTTCAGTTATTTCACCTTTTTTTGTTAAGTACATAACTTCACATGTGTTCATTCATAGTTTTGATGCCTTCAGTGAGAATCTACAATGTAAATAGTCATGAAAATAAAGAAAACGCATTGAATGAGAAGGTGTGTCCAAACTTTTGGCCTGTACTGTATATATAGCTAAACGTTTTACAACTACGGTACTTGGATACAAATATGATGGTGTCGAGTCTGACGCCCATCGCAGACATTGTCTGTCCACAACAAAAGCTTCCTCGGGATGACAATGGCTATCACATCACTGGATATAACGTTACTGGGACTAAAAATCTACAGAAGCGCTACCACTTAATGTAACGTTACAGCACTGTGGTGAGGCCAGCAGGTCGACAGTGACTTCAGAGATGGTGAGAGACGTGTTTCATTAAGATGCTCTGGTAAGAATTGTTCATATACCTCTATCTGACTTGACTATCTTTTATTGTTTTTATGGCTAAAATGTTTTAGTGAAAGGGAACTTCAGTTTGTGAAGGAATACTGCATGCTGCGCGCCGTTTTAAAACCTGGCCAAAAATAATGGAGTAATGCACCGTTTGGTAACGGTAACTGAGTTACTGAATTTAAAAACTAACGCATTAGAGTATTAGTTACTGCCAAAACTAACGATGTTACTGTAACGCGTTACTAATAACTAATAATGTTACTAATAACGCGTTACTGCCCAACACTGGTACTTATATATATTTGTCTGAACTTGTCTTATCTGTACTTATCTGTACTTATTAGGGGTTCAAGCTTGAAGGATATGACTGGAAGTTGTGTGCAAATGGTGCTCAAAATACAAAAATGCCAATAGGCCAGATGGGGGTGCTATAATTAAGGTCAAAGAAAATTTGGATTTGAGAGGCCATCCCCCTTGCATCGTATGTCAACTCAAAACTCTTGGTCAGGTGAAGGAATTCTACGAAAACCTAAAGACCCCTCAAGGTCCGCCCACGAGACTGTCCACCATATTGAATTTTCTGAAAAACACCATTTTTACATCTCCTCCTAAGGCGTAGGTCAGATTTGCACCAAACCTTATGTCGAGCATCATGGGATGGAGCTTTACAAAAGTTGCCAAAGACTTTTTGATATGTCATTGCGTTTTGATGATATTGTTCAATGAACTTTAGAGGGGGGTTACTCCTTGACCGTTGAGTCTAGACTTGCACCGATTACAAAATGATTTCCGATTGGCAGAGTGTTTGGATGGCCGAGTCCGATTTCATTTTTTTCAAACCACTTTACAGCACACAAGATATTGCAATGTTTTTTATCTTTGCATTTTAACCAAGATAGAACCAGCTTTTCAATAACCATCTCAAACAAACAAACAAAAACAGTGACACAGGTTAAGAAACATTTTCCTTTTTGCTCAAATATAACTTCAGGTACAGTATTAAAATAAATAAGTAAAAAAGGCATACATGAATAAAAACATGGATAAATAAAATAATAATTCTTGGAGTATAGCATATATAGGTAATTTCTTGAATAGAAAAAAAAGTAAAAATATCTCCTGTGGAAAATTCACACAGGTTTTCAGGACACGCCCGCCAGTAAGCGTGCGGACACATGAATCTTCAGCACACGGATTCACAGTGCAAAGCGGACAATTAACAATCTTCTCCTTCTCGCTTTTGATGTGTGTGCGTGAATGATGAAGGTAAGAAGCCGCCCATGTTTCACTTCCTCACATCGCCCAAGCCGTGAGTTGCACATGTGCGTGTGTGTGCGCTGCTGATGTTACACGATGTCAATCATGCTGCGAGCCGGGAATTTGACCGGCATTTTAAATCGGCATATTTTAGACTGACCGGCCGGTCGCAGCTCATGGCCAATCGCGTGAAAACCAGCCCGATTCTGAGCACTGCTGATAAATCGGTGCAAGTCTAGCTGAGTCAATTGTCACAAACTTGTAGGAAATGACTTGTAGATTATTTTACTAATGAAATATTATGTTTTACTCTAGTTCTCATCACACATCTCATGTTATTTTGAGCTGCAGTGATGGAATCAGAGTGTACTGTAAAAGTAGCACCACTGTGCATCATGTGTTTAGTGTTGTAAATGATCTCTGTGCTTGTTAGAAGCTCGGTTTTAAAAACGTTGGAAATAAAACCCTTGGAACAATTAAATGATTCTACTGACCTATAACAGCATGCAGGCTCCTCTCTTTTACCTGTCACTCCAGACCTTCATTCATGGATACTTTTTTCTTCAGTGATCTGATTGGTCAGAGGTCGGGGTGTTGACAGGTTGTGATAGGATACTCTGAAGTTAACCTGCTCCGGAGCAGCTTAACTGTTCAGCCTAAGTTGCCACTGTGATTTATTCTGGTAAAAAGAGAACCAGCTTTGTAGTACTGAAAACCCTGAGAGTTAACCCCGAAGTTACCTCGCTAACTCCAAATCCTGCTTCATAGTACAGGCCTCTGATCTCACTTATCATCATCATCTCCTTCATTTTATTTCATACTGACAAACTTCTCTTTATATTATTATTATTATTATTGTTGTTATCATTATTATCATCATTATTATTGCGGATTTGTTTACACATTAAACACTGATGCACTGAAGTACTATACAAATATTATATACAAATACAAGTAGTGTGTACAAGCAAGTAAGTACTGACTGATGGGTGAGTGTGTGACATACAATTAAGGGCAAAGTGGGAGGTTTATCACCACAATGTAACAGCTGATTGAAACACACACACACACACACACACACACACACACACACACACACACACACACTTTTTTGGATCATATTATTGATTGTATGTAAGAAGGTCAGAGGGGTAGAAGGGAAAAATCATGAGGTCATATCTTTTGAATTTTGGAAGATTTTAGCAATCTGTGGGAGTTCACATTCTACTGTTACACACTGGTGCGTACTTTACAGGCTGACCCAGAGGTTTTAAACTCTGTTTATACTTAAATTTAACTCTTTTTTAAAATGAGAAAAGAAAATAAAGCATTTAAATTTTAATATTTCTCCTCTTCTGAGAGTCTGGAGGAGATCTGAGTTTAAATTAAAAAGGTAAAGACAATCAAAAGTATGAAAACAAAAACATTTTCTGATGTCGGTTGTGGTGGATGACATACTATAATACTACAATGTAAACAAATACTGTAGTATTGAGAGCTTGCAATTATACAGGAAAACTAAAAGGGAATTACAAAGATAATGCAGGAGACAAAATACTGCACAAAGTTTAATGACGACCCCTTCTAATCATTGGTGGGTAAAAAATATATGTGGCTGTAAGAGTATTATACTAGCATTATAGGAGTGTTGTACTACTGCTATATAAGTATACACATATATATATATATATATATATATATATATATATATATATATATATATACACACACATAGTATTACAGGTTTGTTATACAAGTATCATAGGGACATTGTACAAGTATTATAGGAGTATCGTACAAGTATTATAGAAGTATTGTGCAAGTATTGCTGGAGTATTGTGCAGGTTTTATAAGAGTACTGTACAGGTAATATGGGAATATCATGTCAGTATTGTCGGAGTGGGCTATTGTACAAGTCTTATAGGAAAACTGCACAAGTATTACACGAGTATTTGATTACAGGAGCATGACACAATTATAAAAGGGTGATCAGGAGAATAATATTATATTATATGAGTATTGTATGGTATTAAAGGAATTTATATAAGTATTACAGGTATATAATACAAGTATTACATGAGTATTGTACTAGTATTATTCTAGCATTGTGGGGGCATTATACTACTATGATAGGATTATTGTCCAAGCATTATTTAAGTATTGTAGAATATTATAGGATTCTTGTACAGGTTTTAAAGGAGTACTGTACAGACACTATAGAAGTATTATAATAATAATAATAATATGCTTTATTTGTAAAGCACCTTTCCAAACAAAGTTACAAGGTGCTTTACAACAGCAGAATAAAAAGGCAGAATCCAATAAAATAAGGAGAAGTATTATGAGAGTATTATTCAGGACTGCAATGGCAGTCTTTTATATTTATATTAATATCTAGAAAACATTAAGGATATAAAACAATACCACAAATACACGAAAAATACTGCACATGAAGTAATTTAAAATCTAGATCTTAATACTGTGGTAGTAGCACAGAAATACTCCAACAGATAAGGGGCTGAACTCTCAGTATCAGTGAGTATTACGGACATATTTAAGAGTATATTCGCAGGCAGCAGCAGGAGGAGCAGCAGATGGAAGAGGAGGAGGAGCAGAGCCGCTCCCTCCTGATGAAAACAAGCTAGAGGAAGACGGAGGAGAGCCGGGCTACAGAGGGCCCGCAGCCCGGGGACTGAACACCGGGACACACGGACAATACCGGCGGTTAACGGCCTGGTCGAAACGAACCGAAACATCGAGAGGAAGAAAAGTAACACCAAAAATAAAACGCAGCTGCAGAGGATGAGACCTACCCGAGCACTGAGGCGTCTTCACTCCAGTCTAAATGTGCCGAGACTCGGGCTTTGATCCGTTTCCGTTCCGGGAGTTTCCGGGTTGAATCGAGGTCTTTGATCCAGGGTTTAGTTCGGGTCTTTAGTCCGAGTATTAGTCCAGGTTTTCAGATTCTGTAGAGGTCCATCTGATCGGGGATTTATAGCCTGGCTCTGTACGGATCCGCTCGACTCTGCTTGCTTTAAAGCAGCAGTGACGCAACATCCGTAAAGACAGACGCAGTTCTAAGTAACGACACATCCGGTTAATACTTTCACAATAAAAGTTTATTTGCGAGAAGGGACCATATGGAAGGACAGTGCAAATGATGATTAGTACTGTACATACGTATGAAAATAAGTTTGTCTCAGTATTATTTTTGTGAAGAAATCAACAACCCATGTGTAAATGTGTAATCTGTAAATATGAAACACCTTCCACAATTACCAAAAAAAGATGAGTAAATTTGCAAAAACATGAAACAGATCTGCAAGTACACAAACACATTAAAAAACAGAAACACATCAAGGAAGCACTTAAAACCCGTGGCCAGACCAACTGGACCTTTGCAAAACCTCTTAAAGACCCAGAGCAGACAGAGAGGAAGGGACACAAAAACAAAACAATATTGTCATTCCGTAGGTTGCAGGAGTATCTGAGAACCTCAGGCAGATTTTCAACAAACACCACATCCTTGTGCACTTTAAACCCAGTAACTCACTGAGAAAGAAAGCTGTCCACCCCAAGGACAAAACACACAGACATAAGCAGAGTAATGTAGTGTATGCAGTTCAGTGCAGCCAGAAATGCACAGATTTATACTAAACAAAACAACCACTCCATAAGCGTATGGCACAGCACAGGAGAGCCAGCTCCTCAGGTCAAGACTCAGCTGTCCACCTACATCTACAGGAGAAGGGACACTCCTTTGAGGACAGCAATGTGCACATCTTGGCCAGGGAAGAAAGATGGTTTGAAAGAGACGTTAACGAATCCAACTACTTCAAACTGGAACGACCACCCTTAAACCACTTATCACCCACCTATAATGCAGTCTTGGGATCCCGTCCCAGACGACTTCACACCCATTCACCCCTGGTCCCACCTGACCCTAACGACTCACATGGTGACCTTAATGACTCTGAAACTAAGAGCTCACATGTGACCCCAGATGTTCCTGTACACTATCCCAGCCACTTCGTTTTGCCATGTACGCTGATCCTGCCTGCATTTTACACCCTGCCACCATGTGCTGGATCATCTCAGGGGCATTTTTGCACAGCCTGCACCTTGGGTCTGATCTGCTGTGGTAGACCCTGGCCTCTGTGGCTTTTATGCATAGGGCCTGTTCTTGTGCTGTGATGATTAGTGCCTCTGTGCTGTCTGTCAGTCCAGCATTCTCCAGCCACTGGTAGGTCTTCTTGATATCAGCCACTTCCTATATTTGACGGTGGTATGCACCATGCATGGCTTGTCCCTCCATGTTGTTTGCTCCACCACTACTTTGCCCTCATCCAGTTTCTGTTGGAGGCATTCACTTACCAGCTCATCCTTTGGGGCCATCTTCTTGATGTACTCCTGGATTTTGGATGTTTCATCCTGGATAGTGGCTCTGACGTTCACTAGTCCTCAGCCTCCCTCTTTCCGCTTAGTGTATAGTCTCAGGGTGCTGGACTTGGGGTGGAACCCTCCATGCATGGTGAGGAGCGTTCTTGTCTTGATATCTGTGGCTTCTATCTCCTCCTTTGGCCAGCTTATGATCCCAGCTGGGTATCTGATGACTGGCAGTGTGTACATGTTGATGGTTCTAACCTTGTTCTGACCATTCAGCTGACTTCTCAGGATTTGCTGTGCTTTTTGGAGGTATTTGGTTGTGGTCGACTTCCTTGTGGCCTCTTCATGATTTCCATTAGCCTGCGGGATCCCAAGGCACTTGTAGCTGTCCTGGATATCTCATAAGTTGCTCTCTGCTAGGTCAACTCCCTCAGTTCTGATCATCTTGTCTCTCTTTGATACCAACCAGCCACACTTGCCTAATCCGAATGACATCCCTATGTCCTTGCTGTAGATCCTGGTGGTGTGGATCAGTGAGTCAATTTCTCACTAATTCTTGGTGTACAGCTTGATGTCATCCACGTAGAGCAGGTGGCTGATTGTTACCTCACTTCGGAATTGGTATCCATAGCCAGTCTTCTTGACGATCTGACTGAGGGGATTCAGGCCTATGCAGAACAGCAGTGTTGACAGTGCATCAACTTGGTATATGCCTCATTCGATGTTGACTTGCGCAATTTTTATTTTATTTATTTGTTTATTTTTAAAAATGGGACAGAACATATTAATGAACATTAACAATGTAAATATGTAAGAGATTGTAGCCAAGCGGCTAATTTCCATCCCTTGTCCCATTGGCAGGTAGGAAAGAGAAGAGAGAAAGGGAAGGACATCAAAGCAAGTAGAAGTTTTACAGAGGAGAATAAGGCATGGCATAACAACAACAAGACATAATAATGACAGAGCTGACAGTGTAGCTGAGCTGGGGACAACATTATATAGTTAGTGAAATTCTATTGCACCAATGCCCGTACAGTTATAAAGTGCATGTGCTGAAAATTCATATTAGGAAGTCCATAAAAAAAAATCCACAAAAATTATTTTTGAAGGCAGTTTTACATCACTTCCTGTTTTAATCCAGTTTACTTGACAGAACAGCTGGTTTTGGTTCTGTTTCCGTTTGGACCAAAATATTCAGTTGTCCACACACTCGTCTCTTTATCTGAAGGATTTCCTGAACAAACACTTGATATCAAAAGAGTCCAACTCAAGATAAAGTGAAATAAACAAACATTAATTCTAAAACGGTCACATTTTTTTTCATCATGTGTGATTGCTTGGTTATTTTTATTTTTTGCTTTTCATTCAAACCTAAATCAATAAAAAATATTCTGAAATATATCCCAGTAAAATATTAGTAATTGTACACTCCATATCATGTCACAATTAACTTCCATTATGTTTTATTAAAGACTAACCTACATCACAATATATCATCTCTATGTTTCTATTAGGCTATGTCAATTATTACCTAATTACATGCATATTCAAATATTATATACACTAGGACTATTCCACAATAATATAATGCCTGTAATTGATGAAATGTGATATCAGTTTTCCGTTTTAATAATTCAAACCAGATGAAGAAATTCTGAAACTGACAACGTGAAGGAAGTGGAGACAGAGCGCCTCCCAGTGACGGACAAAGGAAATGACAGATGAGAAGAAAGGAGGGATATGAGAAGGGAGGGAAAGGGAATGTAAAATAAAGGAACAGGGGTGTGGAGATGAAGGCTGAATCCAAATGTTCGTACTTCACCACACTTACAGACTCGCAGACTTTGCAGGCGCGTTACCGTGAAGTAGTGCTTAGGGCTGTCCAAATCCACAATTCAACCAGTCCACAAGGGGACTTAAGCAGACTTTGTGCAGAGTCCCAGAGAGTCTGCTTGGGGTGCAGACTTCAGCAGACTTCACTGATTTAATAATCCACAATTCATTGCAACATGGAGGTGATGTTGTGGGTTTTTCAACTGCCGAAAAAACCTCAACATATCTTCTTCTTTCGGCTGTTCCCTTTAGGGGTCGTCACAGCCAATCATCTGCCCCCATCTAACCCTATCCTCTGCATTCTCCTCTCTCACACCAACTGACTTCACATCCTCTTTCACTGCATCCATAAATCTCCTCTTTGATCTTCCTCTAGGACTCTTGCCTGGCAGTTCCAACCTCAGCATCCTTCTATCGATATATTCACTATCCCTCCTCTGAACATGTCCAAACCATCTCAGTCTGGCCTCTCTGACCTTATCTCCAAAACATCTAACATGAGCTGTCCCTCTGATGTACTCATTCCTGATCGTGTCCATCCTCGTCACTCCCAAAGAGAACCTCAACATCTTCATCTCTGCTACCTTCAGATCTGCCTCCTGTCTTTTCCTCAGTGCCACTGTCTCTAAACCAAACGACATCGCTGGTCTCACCTCCTTCTTGCACACCTTTCCTTTTAATCTTGCTGGTACTCTTCTATCACACATCACACCTGACACTTTTCTCCACCCGATCCAACCTGCTTACACACGTTTCTTCACCTCTTTTCCACACTCTCCGTTGCTCTGGACTGTTGACTCTAAGTACTTATAATCCTCAACCTTATTTATTTCTACTCCCTATAACCTCACCGTTCCACTTGGGTCCTTCTCATTCACACACATGTATTCTGTCTTACTACGACTAACCTTCATTCCTATCCTTTCCAGGGCATACCTCCTCCACCTCTCTAGATTTTCCTCCACCAGCTCCCTGCTCTCACTACAAATCACAATGTCATCTGCAAACATCATAGTCCATGGACATTCCTGTCTAACCTCATCTGTCAACCTGTCCATCACCATAGCAAACAAGAAGGGGCTCAGAGCTGATCCTTGATGCAGTCCCACTTCCACCTTAAACTCCTCTGTCACACCTACAGCACACCTCACCACTGTCCTACAGCTCTCATACATGTCCTCCACCACTCTAACATACTTCTCTGCCACTCCAGACTTCCTCATACAATACCACGGCTCCTCTCTCAGCATCTTGTCATATACTTTCTCTAGATCTACAAAGACACAATGTAGTTCCCTCTGACCTTCTCTGTACTTCACCATCAGCATCCTCAAAGCAAATACTGCATCTGCAGTACTTTTTCTTGGCATGAAACCACAATGCTGCTCACAGATGCTCACTTCTGCTCTTAGTCTAGTTTCCACTACTCTTTCCAATAGCTTCATTGTATGGCTCATCAACTTTGTCCCTCTGTAGTTGCCACAACTCTGCACGTCTCCCTTGTTCTTAAAAATCAGCACCAGCACACTTCTCCTCCATTCCTCAGGCATCCTCTCACTGTCTAAGACCTTGTTCAAAAACATAGTCAAAAACTGCCACCTCTCCTAGACACTTCCATGCCTCCACAGGTATATCATCGGGACCAACTGCCTTGCTGCTCTTCATCCTCTTCAATGCCCTCCTCACTTCATCCTCACTAATCTCTGCTACTTCCTGCTCCACAATGGTCCCCTCTTCTGCTCTTTGTTCTCTATCATTTTCCTCATTCATCAACTCTTCGAAGTACTCTTTCCATCTTCCCATCACACTTGTGGCACCTGTCAATACATTTCCATCTCTATCCTTAATCACCCTAACCTGCTGCATGTCCTTCCCATCTCTATCTCTTTGCCTTGCCAACCTGTATAAATCAGTCTTTCCCTCCTTACTGTCCAACCTATCATACAAGTCGTCGTGCCGTATGCCCTTTTTTGGTCTTTGCCACCTCTACCTAAACTTATGAATGTGTAAAATAGTTATTGATAGTTAGGCTTATTAAAAAGTTACTTCAATTGTGTAGGCCAGAAATAAAATTCAACCACATCATGATACAGAGATACGTGGAAGTATAGGCTGTAGATGGACTAAAAATGCCTTTTATTATTGCGGCCTATCAGGCTGTGCAGTGTAATAGCCCAAAAAATTGGCCAAAAAAACAAAACAAAAACAAAAGAAGATTTCCAATGTAATTAATACCCAATTTATTGAATTATAGTCCTGTCTTATTTACAAACATTTATGTTTCTGAACGCGTGTAGCCTGTTATATAGAAATGTATTAATACATTTTTGTTTGGTCACAAAAAATGCTATACATGGGATTTATATCTTGTTATCCCCAGGAACAGATGAGTAGGCACGGTAAATCTTGTATGAATATGATTGCAGCGATAGTTGAACGTTTCCATGGCAACGGGTAAAACGGTCTCGAGGGCTGTCTATCAGCCGCTTGCAGTCTCTGCCCACACAGACTTTATGTGATAACAGTAAATACGTCACACTGCGTAAACCTGAAGTCGGCGAGGGCTCAGTCTGCAAGTCCAGAGGGTGGACATTTGGATGCAGCTGAAGGGAGAGAAAAAAAAGAAAGAGATGGAAAAGGAAGGAAAGAAAAAACAAGAAGTAACAGAAGGAAAGGAAAACAAGAAATGCTGAGAAAGAAAAAAGGAAAGAGGGAAATAAAAAAAGGGAAAAGGAAGAAAAAAGAAAAATAAAGTGGGAAATGACAGATGAAACTAAAAGGAAAGGAGAAGGAAGGCAAAAGAAAAAAGGACAGGGAAAGAAGTAAATACAAGGAAACAGTCAAGAAGTGAAGGGAAAGGAGGTGACAGGAGAAGGAAGGAACTACATGAAAGGAAATTAAAGTAAGGAAAGGAAGTGACAAAAGGAAAGGACATGAAAAGAAATAAAGACAATCAGTGAATAGAAATGAAGAGAAAGAACAAATGAAAACAAGAAGAAAAGACAGGGGAAAGAAGTAAAGAGGAAAGTAAGAGAAAGAAATATAAGAAATTGAAGAAAAACAAAAACAAGGAAATGAAGTGACAGAAGGAAGGGAAAACAAGAAAAGCTGAGAAGAGAAAAAATGAAAAAAGGGAAATAAAAAAATAAAGTGGGAAATGGCAAATGAAAAAAGGAGAGGAGGAACGCAAAGGAAAAAAGACAAGGAAAAATGTTAATAAAAGGAAAGGAAGACAAGAAGCGAAGGGAAAGGAAGTGACAGAAGGAAGAAACTACATGAAAGCAAATAAAAGTAAGGAAGGAGTTACAAAAGGAAAGAAAGCCACAGAAGGGCATGAACAGAAATGAAGACAATCAATGAAAGGAAATGAGAAAAAAGAAACTAACAAAACACAAAATGATGAAGAAAAGAAATGAAACAAAAAAGAAGTAAAGAAGAAAGTAAGAGAGGCAAAAACCAAGGAAAAGAAGGAAAGCAAAACATGGAAATGAAGCAACAGAAAGAAAGGAAAGGAAAACAAGACAAGAAAAGCAGAAGAAAATGGAAGAAAGTAAAAAAAGAGAGGGAAATATATAAAACATAAAGGAAGAGAGATTAAACTGAAAATAAAAAGAGGAGGAAGGCAAAGGAAAAGGGGACATAGAAAGGAAGGAAATGACAGAAAAGGAAAAGAAGCAAAGGGAGGAGAAGAAAAAAGGAGGAAGAAAAGGAAGTGACAGGAGAAGAAAGAAACTACAAGAAAGGAAAGAAAAGGAGGCGACAAAAGGAAGGAATGAATGAAAATAAGGAAAATGAGTGAAGGAAAAGGAAGAAAAAGAAAAAAGAAAATGACATGAAATAAAACAAAAGGAAGAAAAAGGAGGAAATAAGAGAAGGAAAAGAGGACAAGGAAGGCAAGAAAGACAAAAACAAGGAAAGGAAGCAACAGAAGTAAAAGAAGAAAGGAAAAGCAGAAAGGAGACAGAAAAGGTAGGACTGAAAGAAAAGAAGCGTCAGAAAAAGACTCTGTTTTCTGCCAGTGAACATCACTTCCTTTATTCCAGTCAGTCAGCGTAGGAAAATAGATTCACATTAATGTTCTGGCTTCTGTCCTCCATCACTTTACTGTTTCTCTTCAGAACAAACAAACAAACAAATAAATGAAACAGGCTCCAGGAAAACAAAGTGGGGTTGAAGCAGTAACTCACACAGGTAAAGTAAAGGTGCATTTCACTAATTATTATTGCGGCTTCCAAACCAAAAGGCAAACAGGGGAGGTTTTTTTTTTTTTTGGACTGATGTTGACGCCCCAGCCTTTAATTTAATTGAGTAAAGTGCCAAAAAAACAAAAAACAAAGTAAAAACAAAAACAAAAAACACAAACGCCAGCTGACAAAAATGAACTTTTAGCGTTAGTAATATACAAAAATAGACAGTCACAGGGAAAACCATGCAGGAAGCTGACAACGTCTTTGAAAAAGCAAAGATACTCTGAAAAAATCTTCATAGCAACAGTAAGAATAATAATAATAAAAAATCTGCACAACAACAAGCCGTACAACTGTATGAAAGAGCAAAGGCAGACGAGAACAAAAAAAATTATCAATATGAAAATCTTTTTTTTTAGATTTAGTAGAAACGATGGATAAACTACTTGATTGTGATTCTCTTATTTGCACAAAGGGAACATAAAATGGCAGCATGAATGCTGCTGTTTGATGTCTGAATCCCACTCCGGTTCGCATCTAGGGACTGCTGAGAGGACTTCATTACCGAGAGTTCCCGAGTCCGAGAGGTAGCAAAAAAAAGGTCAGGGCTAAATAAATCTAATGATTCCTTCTCATCTCAACATAATCTGGTGTATTCTGTTGAATACTCTGAACAGGGATGTCAACGGTTAACTGTCAGTTGGTTAACCACCAAGAAATTTTTTGAGAAGCTTCTGCATGCCTGTCTGTAGGTTAATTCTGCTACTCTTTAGTTTACTGCACTTTGCTCCACCCGGATCTGGTGGGAGACAGACAGTCAGCTGCCCACTTCCCACTCTCCGGTCTCCACTGGTTAGGTAGCCTTGGCTGCTCCGCACTGCGCACCAGGTGGTTCAGGTGGGAGTTAACTATCGGAAACGCTCATTCTGCAATTACTAATGTGGTCCCAACCCAACAGCGGTGCCATGGAAACATTGTGCTCACCCTCCAGATTTTGAGCCACAACCCCCGTTTAACATCACTCTAAGATTCACGATGAGATGAGTTGAAACAAGCAACTACTTGCAATCAGCCGTTCTGCAACATTGTAAAAACCTGCTGGTTCACACCATGGCAACTAAATGAGACGGTATATGATCTCTATGCAACAACTCTCTGTACTTGTTAGGATTTACAGCTTTTCAGGCTTATTTTGTGGCTGAATATAATTTGTGACTTCTTAAAATATGAATGAGAATAGTGATAGTAAGATAGTGGCTACAGTTGCATTTGTAACAGTGATGAAACGATAAAAAACAGACACAAAACCGGCATCAGATGGACTGAATTCATAATTAATACTCCACATAAATATAAATAACCAGCGCCAATTAATAAGTCAGTAAATGTGTGTGTGTGGGCGCGGCATAAACACATACAGTGAGATGCTGCAGCGACCCACCATCCAACACCGGCACATCGTGAGGATGGAAGCAGAGGGCTAGGCAGGGATGAAGCACCTGCTGCAGCAAGCGAACATGCCATCAGCGATCATTTTGACTTGACCAACAGACTTCACTACAAGCTGACTGGCTGTTCAAACAGGTGACGTGCTTTACATTCTAAAACCAGCTGCCGGCGATTTGACCAGCTGAGTTGCAGGTAAAATCATCAGTGTCGAGCTCAGACCTGCCAGTTAACACTGCTGCAACTTTTCTCTGCAGCGTTCTAAAACACTTTTGTCTCATTGCAAATCTTTGATCTGAACTGGGCTTAAGCTCTGTTAGCATAGTTAGCAGCATCAACACAGTTAGTGGAGCTAACATAGTCAACAATGCTAAAGGGGTTTCGCGGCTCAAAATGATGCTGCTACCTGGGGGGAGACCGGAGGCTGACCACAATATTTCCACAACAATGTCATCCCACTACAGGATGGCATTACAAGTGGTAATCAAGAGTGAGCAGTGGAACTCGCTAACTTGGCCCCCACCCAATTCGGGTAGTGCGCAGTGTAGAGCAGTCAAGGCTAATGTTAGCTAAGCAGTAAAGACCTGAGGGTGGGCAGTTTCTGCATGTTTACACAGCTAGCCAGTTGTCAGTCAGCAAAGCCAACAGAAAATAAAAGGCCAGACATTTAAATTACATAACATTAAAATTTCATCACCTCTAAATGGTTAGCGCTTTAAACTAAAGCACTAAAGCTCACTGAGTCAATGGAGCACTGTAATAAAAGGAAATTAACTGGTAGTTGCCGGTTAATAGATATCGGGCTGGCACAAAATGAACCAAAACTGACATCCCTGATTCAGAACATCAAATGTCTCAAAATCAGTTTGAAAATGAGAATTTAGTAACTGAAGTCAGGAAATTAAATAAACACTTTGAGTGGGTTTCTGACAGGAAACAAAGCTACTTTCAGTTTAGACTGGGAGTTAACCATCATCGCACATCGCACTCACTGCTGTGTTTGACCAGGATCAGCTCGGTCGTACAAATGTCTCGTCATCACGTCACCAGAACTGTTGATTCTTTAAACAGCTCATCAGACTTCATCAACTCATTTAATTAATTTGTTTTGGGTTTTTTTTAGAACAACAGAAGTGCTTAAAAATGTTTTTTTTTTAATTTTACTTTGCGAACAATAAAATTAAATCAAAGGGTACTGAACTGAATCTATTTTATTCTCTAAATCTGATGTGTTAGTGAGTGCTCTGCACTTTCAACCCGTCTGGGTCATTCACATGTTGACTTCATCTGAGGCTCAATCAGGTCACATGACAGTCAAGTGAGAGTCATAACAGCTAAGTCAATCAAGTTGATTTGATTAATGTGACTGTAAAGACTCTGTTGACCTCAATGACCCTCAGCCAAAAAGAGGTTAAAATGTCTGAGAGCCTGTTGACACCTGGTAATAATACATGTTTTGGGTGATCCGATCACAAGTGGACGACGCTAAATACAAGCATAAACAACCACCAAGAGGTCTTATGATCAGATCACTCAAACTACTTGCCGAGGTTGTCAGAAGCATTTGACCACATATCTTTTTTGAAGTAAATGCTAATGCTTCCAAAGTGTTGCATTACCATCCATCGTTTTGTCCTATGGAAGGAGACATGCTGGATTCTGCTGACAGCAATATCTCCAGCTGCACCCACACAAATGCTAACGTGTCTTGTCAGACTGTGGATGTAAATGTTTGCAGGGGCTTATGACTTTCTAGTGTAAATGATGTAGCCACTAACAAAATCTGAATACAAGTTGGAAATGCATGATAGATAAGAGGTGAATGCTTGTTAATACCAGGTGGAAAAAGGCTCTCTGACTCCCCACCAGTCAGTACAGAAGAGCTAAGAGGCGTCTTACAGAATAAAACAAATCTTTGTACGCTCAGAGATCTCTTGACCTGGACGACTGAACCTACATGTTTACAAGCTGAATAAAAACATTTGCAGTAAACTGTTTTGTTGAAATAATCTTTGATGAGTCCTGTGGTTGAATTAAAAGGAAATGAACGACACTTAAGGCTGGTCTGCGCATCATTTTAAAATCAGCAAATCATGTTTATGTAACTTAAAGATGAAGTGAGATCAAACAAACAAATCAGTAAAAGTGATGTATGTAGCACCCTTAAAAACCACAGCACAGGAAGTGACATCAGAGGACGCTGTGTCATCGAGTCTGATCCTTTAAGGTCAAAACACCGCTACCCGAATCCCGATCCTTTAATCTTTGATTATCTGACCCGTTTCTGGTTTTGTTTTTGAGCAACATTGCTCCACAGTGAAAGATTCCCACCACCACCTTTGCTTTCAAACCAGGGTTCCTACTGCAGGTCCAAACTGGGCCGAACTGGAGTTTTCCCGCCTTCACTGGCTGGATCTGAACCATTTCCCAACTCTTTTTAGATTTGGACTTTCAGAGTGCTGTGAAACACTCTGCATGGAACTCCACATGCCCAGTTCATCCACTTAAAGCAAGCCAAACTAGGCTTTCTTGTTTTCACATTGACTGGTTTTACTTTAAGATCTGGACTTTCATAAGTGCTGCTGACCTTCCAAGCTTCTTCCAAATATTCCCACTGATTCTGAAGCAACTGCTTCGGAATGCCCAACTGGCCCTGTCAGTCCAGTTTAAGGTATACACTGGGGCTCTCAAATTCATTTTAGATGTTGACTTTTAAATTTAAGTTGCTACATGAGCATATAGCCCAGGACGTAAGACAACCTGGGGCTTCATGCCATCTCCGACTGCCCATGAACCATTTCCTGGTCTTTTTTTAAATTATTATTCTGACATCCACTATGCTGATGAACTTCCAAGCTTCTTCCAAATATTCCCACTGATTCTGAAGCAACTGCTTCGGAATGCCCAACTGGCCCTGTCAGTCCAGTTTAAGGTATACACTGGGGCTCTCAAATTCATTTTAGATGTTGACTTTTAAATTTAAGTTGCTACATGAGCATATAGCCCAGGACGTAAGACAACCTGGGGCTTCATGCCATCTCCGACTGCCCATGAACCATTTCCTGGTCTTTTTTTAAATTATTATTCTGACATCCACTATGCTGATGAACTTCCAAGCCTCTTTGAAAGTTCACACAGATTCCAAAGAAAATTCCAACTGGCCCAGTCAGTCCAGTTTAAGGGCCAAACTGGGGCTACTTGCGATCATGGATTTTCTCTAACCTCAAACTTATTTTACAACTTAACTTTTTCAGTGCTGCTGAACTAACAGACTTCTTCCAAACCCTGTTCTGCAGGGAACATCCACTTAGCCCAGTCCTGCCCATTAGTGGACCAGGGTCCCATCTTTGACTTTCCAGATCTAGATTGGATCTTAACTTCAACAGTGTTGCTCATCTTTCAAGTTCCTTCCAAACATCTGCACAGTACAAGTAGCCCAGTTTACCCAGTTCAAGAGCCAGACTGGGCCAAACTACGGTTTCATGCCAATTACGACTTCCCTTTAAGAATTTTTTGAAACTCCTTTTGAATGTAGATTCCCACAAAGCTGCCGGACTTCAAGTCCCTGTTCAAACTTCCCAAACCTCCATTGTCCCCAGGAAATAGAACATGTCCAGTTATCCCGTTAAGTGGTCCAAACTGAGGCTTCCTATTGCTGACTTGCACTGAAGCCTTTCTTGAGTTTGTTTTAGATCGCTCTCACAACTTTTTATGCCCAATATATTTCCAGTTTGCAGTTTGCCCAGCTTAGCACAGCAGATCCTGCAGAAGTAACCTCAGGTTTCACTCTGAACTTTTTCTATCAACTCTAGATTTCTAACAAGACGCTGAAAGCATTACTTCACTTTGATATCAGGGCTGAGATACACTGCATCTGTGTTATGTCTTAGGTTTCCGTAATGTCACACCTCACTGCAACTTTTCAAACAAATTGTGGAAGTCTGATGTTAAAAAGCCAATCTGACCGTTAGAAATTAGAAATCCAGTCAGAAAGTGAGGACTGCAACCTGTTGGACAACATGACAGATAATTTTGCTCTCATTTCTTTGACCGTGCAAGGGTAAGGCTTCAGTGTGTTTCAAATGAAGTTCTTATCAGCTCATCAAGTCAACAAATCTGAGATAAAGACCGGTGTCAGGACCAACAAGTCCCACATTAAAAACAAGTTCTAAGTCAAAACCAACACGTCCCAAATCAAAGCAAGTGAGTCAAGATTCAGAGTCAAGGGTCAAGTTCAAATAGAGTGGCTGTCGTATTATCCAACAGCATCTGAGACCACCTTTCCAATGTCAGAATGAAGTCAACTCCAAAGTCAAGATCAAGTTTCTTACCAAGTTCCTTGTCAAGACCAACAAGTCCCACATCAAAACCACCAAGTTCCAAGCCAAAAATATGTTAAGACAAACAAGTCCAGTCTAGAGTCAAGATCATCAACCTCCAAGTAAAGTTCAAAGTGCTTTTTGTCTGGCGAATGGAGCGGGAAAAATTGTCCAGATTTACTACAAGCTATAACAACATCCAAGAGCTGTATCGAGCCCTGAGCAAACCTCAGAAGCAGCTTGCTGTTGCTCTGAAAATAGGTTGGAGGAGTGTGAAGCTTTGCTAAAATAGAGCCAGGGTGAGCTGTTTTTCAAACAAATGACAAATTGCTTGGCCTACTTGCTGACACACGGAGCAGCTTAGGACATCTTCAGTGCGAAAAACGGAACAACCTGATGTTCACTCACTTGTTTGTTTGCATCTCGTACAGTTAGGAGGAGCTGACCAACTTTCCCCAGTCAGAATTAATTATGAAGTCAAAACCAACAAGCTTAATGCGAACAAGACAAGATTCAGTCAAGAGTCATATTCAGATAAAGTGATTGTCATATTACCCAACAGCACCAAAGAACACCTTTCTAATTTCAGAATTATATATACAGTCAACTCCCAAGTCAAGAACAAGTCCCTAATTGAGTCCCAAGTCAAGACCAATAAGTCAAGATTCAACACCGAAAGTTACATTAAAAAAGTGCTTGGATCATCCAACAGCACCATCGACCACCTTTCCCATGTCAGAAGTATGAATAAAGTCGACTCCCATGTCAAGAACAAGTCCCTTACTAAGTCCCAAGTCAATACAACTAAGTCAATATCAACAAGTCCAGAGTCAAACCAACAAGTTCCAAGTCAAAACCAACAAGTCAAGATGCAGAGTCAAGTTCAAATGAAGTGCTGTTTGTATCACCCAACAGTCCTATGATCACCTTTCCCATGTCAGAATTAATAATAAAATCAACTCCCAAGTCAAGAGCAAGTCCCGTACCCAGTCCAAAGTCACTACCAACAAGTCAAAAATACAGAGTCAAGTTCAAATTAAGTGCTTTTTGTATCACGCAACAGTCCTGAGACCACCATTTCCATGTCAGAATTAATAAAATCAACTCCCAAGTCAAGAACAAGACCCTTACCAAGTCCCAAGTCAATACCAACAAGTCCAGAGTCAAAACCAACAAATTTTAAGTCAAGACTAACAAGTCAAGACACAGAGTCAAGTTCAAATGAAGTGCTTTTTGTCTCATCCAACAGTCCTAAGACCACTTTTCCCATATCAAGTCAAGAACAAGTCCCAAGTAAAGACAACAGGTCCACAGTCAAAACCAACAAGTCCCAAGTCAAGACCAACTAGTCCAGTCTAGTTCTCATACGAATTAGTTAAGTAGAGGTGTACTGATGCCTTTACAGAAGTGCTTCTTGTTGCAGTTGCCCATCAAGTGAATTGTTGCTTTAAACGTCTAGTTCAGTCTCTCCAAATCCCTCCAGTTACTACAACTTTAATATAACAGAGTGTTTCTCTCTTTATTCATAAACTCTCTGTTGAATACTTTAAACAAGAATTATTATTCTGACCAATAAAAATAAATCTGACACTACTGAGTCAGCCTCCAGCCAAGTGCAAGGATGAAGCAGAAAGTTACAGAAATATTTGTCAATGTATTTTCTCAACACATATCACAATAATTTCATAACATACAAAGACTTCCTCTTTCTCTTTTTAAATTTTAACAGTGCAACTTTTCATTTGTTTCAGTTCTGTCTGAAAAGGGCTGAGGCTTGGCGGTTAAAGGGAGACCAAGACATCTTAGTTGAGATGTTTTTCTACATTTTCGCACTTCACTTAAGTGATAAAAAATGACTTATTAGCATCATTAGTGCTCCTTTTAATTATTAACTACAAGTAGTGCTGTAAGCTAGGCTGCACTCACGTGGCAAAAGACAAGTGGTTAGACTCACTTTCCCATCATGCAACAGATATTGTTTTAACAGTCAATTTTTTTTCTGGCCACCCTTTAAACGACCTGAAGCTCTCGTTGTCACAGGACGGAGGGAAACGCACACACACACACACACACACACACACACGCACATATTCACACCTTGATGTGTGAGCATTGACAGAAAAAACGCTTTTTTTTTTTTTTTTGTATAGATCTGCGATCACAGGATGGAAAACAGTGAGGGCCGAGCCCTGCAGTTTGTAGCACCAACAATGAAGAAGATGCCCTCGGACGGAACGAGAGGCAGTTTGGCAGAAGGTGAAGAACAAATGTCAGCAATGTGACGTTACCATGAAGATAGAGGGTCAAACTCCACCAATGAAGAAGAAAAAAGGAGGAGAAAATGATTTAAACAGTTGGAAAAGTTAATTTTTCAGAATATTCCTGGTTGACGAAGGAGGTTAGGAATTAAAATTTAAGGTGGTTTTGTGGTGGTGGTTCTGTTGGTTCTGTGCTTCAGTTTTCTTAGTGTGTTCTTTACTGTTTGTTTCATGTTTCATGTTGTGTCTTTATGCTGTCTTGCTGCAAAAAGAATTTACTTTTGTGGGACAATCACAAGATCTGATCAAGATTTTATTGAAGCTGCAACAATTATCTTTTAATTTGTACTTTTATTTTAAAAAACTCATCATGTTTTATTGGTTGGACGTTGGATGCCACTTTCTGGTACAGAAATAAATGAACTCTGCAGATGTTTAGTCAGTTAAAGTTACAGGAAACTTATGAATGTGTTTTTATTTCACCACAATCTATACAAAGAGCTTATTCCAAATGGAACAGAAGAAGCAAATTTGTGTGTAAATAAAAAACAGGTAACCATTTAAACTCCTGTTTTTCTGTAACTTTAAATGGTTGTAATAATGAATCATATGTATAACAACACACATTTATGGATGGAGCACAGATCTAAAAGATTTAACGCAAAATATTTTTCCTAAAGAAACAGCAATTTGGTTGAGATGGAAATAAATGCATTAAATTCTAATAAAAATGTAATTTTTTCAGTCTTTGTTGCTTTCGGGTCATTTATTCACCCAAAACATTCCATCACAAACCTGTCCCAGCCAGACTGAAATTCCTGCTTTGCAGGGGAAAAATTGTGATGTTATGACTACGATACTACATTTTATCTTTTATAAGGAGCTGTTTTTGTTTCATATTCTGAGGATGGGTCACTAAGGTATAGCTCCATCGTTGTTAAAAGTCAAGAACCATACTTTATGTCAGTTTTAATAAATAAATGAATTAAAATAACAAAATAAAAAAAATAAAACCTTTTAAAAATCAAACAAGTTTCTCTTGCATATCTGCTTTTTTGGACTATAATAAGTCTACAAAACCTACTCTGATCACTGCTCTCAACTCTGTCAACGTCATCTAGACAACAAAAATCAGTCCTTCACCACAGTGAAAAGTGAGTGTCTTTGAGCTTGAACTAAACATTAACGTCACATTCCAAAAATGACTTCAAGGTGAGCAGAAAGGTGAAAGGAAAGTCCGAAAGACCGAAATCAGAAATGAACATCTTAGATCTTCAGACATGGTAACGTCACACTGCTAACCCAGACAGTGCTTCAGTGGTGAGTGAGAGAAGGTGGTCAAAGAGTTAGTGCAAAGTGTGCATGGCAACATACAATAACAGTTAAGCTAGGCTAGCAGGCTAATCCTGTCCACTCAGTGCTACAGAAGCTATTTTTCTGCAAATATTCCTCATCATTAACACATACTGGAATTCTACTGCATGTCTGTGCAGATGACTTTGTGCTTTGCTCTCTGTGCCTGAGCTGAAGCCATTTTCTTCAGAAGGAGATGACAAACTTCTGCATTTCTGGGTTTGTACCTCAGACATTTGTGTCCTAGGGGTGGATAAAGCTGGAGGCATTTTGTGGACAAGTAAGTGCTAATGTCAGACATTTAAGTTTGGCATCTTGGGAGATGAGGAAAATGAAAAATTATAAAAACACTGTCGGTTCTTGCTGTGGTCGGTGGGGCTGGGTATCAAACCCCAATGCATGAGTCACAATGAGTATTAAAGACTGTAAAAGTACCTGGTCAGATTTATAATCTTGTTGATGAAGCTGTTGATCAGATAGTTCCTTATTTGTTTATCCAGCTTGAGACTGCATTTAATTCAAGGGTTTTTTTTGTATTGACACAAAATTCAACATTTGAGAGTTCTGGCTTTCTTTAGGTGCAGGTAATACGATGATGTACATGTTTTCTGTCATCTGAGATTATGTGGGAAATGTACAGTACAGGCCAAAAGTTTGGACACACCTTCTCATTCAATGCGTTTTCTTTATTTTCATGACTACTTACATTGTAGATTCTCACTGAAGGCATCAAAACTATGAATGAACACATGTGGAGTTATGTACTTAACAAAAAAAGGTGAAATAACTGAAAACATGTTTTATATTCTAGTTTCTTCAAAATAGCCACCCTTTGCTCTGATTACTGCTTTGCACACTCTTGGCATTCTCTCCATGAGCTTCAAGAGGTAGTCACCTGAAATGGTTTCCACTTCACAGGTGTGCCTTATCAGGGTTAATTAGTGGAATTTCTTGCTTTATCAATGGGGTTGGGACCATCAGTTGTGTTGTGCAGAAGTCAAGTTAATACACAGCCGACAGCCCTATTGGACAACTGTTAAAATTCATATTATGGCAAGAACCAATCAGCTAACTACAGAAAAACGAGTGGCCATCATTACTTTAAGAAATGAAGGTCAGTCAGTCCGGAAAATTGCAAAAACTTTAAATGTGTCCCCAAGTGGAGTCGCAAAAACCATCAAGCGCTACAACGAAACTGGCACACATGAGGACCGACCCAGGAAAGGAAGACCAAGAGTCACCTCTGCTTCTGAGGATAAGTTCATCCGAGTCACCAGCCTCAGAAATCGCAAGTTAACAGCAGCTCAGATCAGAGACCAGATGAATGCCACACAGAGTTCTAGCAGCAGACCCATCTCTAGAACAACTGTTAAGAGGAGACTGCGCGAATCAGGCCTTCATGGTCAAATAGCTGCTAGGAAACCACTGCTAAGGAGAGGCAACAAGCAGAAGAGATTTGTTTGGGCCAAGAAACACAAGGAATGGACATTAGACCAGTGGAAATCTGTGCTTTGGTCTGATGAGTCCAAATTTGAGATCTTTGGTTCCAACCGCCGTGTCTTTGTGAGACGCAGAAAAGGTGAACGGATGGATTCCACATGCCTGGTTCCCACTGTGAAGCATGGAGGAGGTGTGATGGTGTGGGGGTGTTTTGCTGGTGACACTGTTGGGGATTTATTCAAAATTGAAGGCACACTGAACCAGCATGGCTACCACAGCATCCTGCAGCGACATGCCATCCCATCCGGTTTACGTTTAGTTGGACGGTCATTTATTTTTCAACAGGACAATGACCCCAAACACACCTCCAGGCTATTTGACCAAGAAGGAGAGTGATGGAGTGCTGCGGCAGATGACCTGGCCTCCACAGTCACCGGAGCTGAACCCAGTCGAGATGGTTTGGGGTGAGCTGGACCGCAGAGTGAAGGCAAAGGGGCCAACAAGTGCTAAACACCTCTGGGAACTCCTTCAAGACTGTTGGAAAACCATTTCAGGTGACTACCTCTTGAAGCTCATGGAGAGAATGCCAAGAGTGTGCAAAGCAGTAATCAGAGCAAAGGGTGGCTATTCTGAAGAAACTAGAATATAAAACATGTTTTCAGTTATTTCACCTTTTTTTGTTAAGTACATAACTCCACGTGTTCATTCATAGTTTTGATGCCTTCAGTGAGAATCTACAATGTAAATAGTCATGAAAATAAAGAAAACGCATTGAATGAGAAGGTGTGTCCAAACTTTTGGCCTGTACTGTATATATTACTTTGCAGGATTTGCTTATACAACCACGTGTTAAAGTACTTCAATTTGTCAGGTATTTTAGAACAAACATTTCTGTCTGGTTTGTCTTTCAAAAAGTGTCTTATATCACAATATACTAAAAAAAATTACAACAGATTTTATCCATGTGCCTGACCTCAAGCTTCCCTCATAGATAAAGTCTTTTACAGTAAAATATGAGAGTAAAATAGCAGAAAAAGTTTTGTTTTAGTTGCACGAATCCAATTCTGCTTGCATGCCCTCAAATGTTGCAGATGGAGTGATGCTCAAACTTGTTTTGTGTTTTTCAAGATCTTTCATCGTCAATAATCTTCCACACACTCCTGATTGTACAGTTTCTCAAGAATTTCTGGGGCTGTTTTTTGGAATTGTTGCGGCCTGGAATGCCTGATTTCATGACAGCTTCAAATAAATGTTGTTGTTTTTTGTGATGAAATTGCAGGGGCAAGGGAAAATTTCAAAAACAGTTGTACACTCTGGGGCATTGGTGGCTTAGTGGTAGAGCAGGTGCCCCATGTACAAGGCTGTTGCCGCAGCGGCCCAGGTTCGAATCCAGCTTGTGGCCCTTTGCTGCATGTTATCCCCCCCCCTCTGTTTCCCCTTTTCATACTTACCTGTCCTGTGCGTTAAAGGCAAAAATGCCCCAAAAAATATCTTCCAAAAAAAAAAAAAGAAATTGTTGTACACTCCACTCTGTCATTAAACCTGTTAATATCTGGTAGTGTTAGCTAGTTAGCCATCTCCTTGTATGTGTGACTCTGTGTTAGGCACAGAGCTCTGGTCGGCAGCAGCAGTCTCATGATAAAGAGAGAGAGGGTTGCTAACTTTCCGATAATCTTCCTCTTCCTTGCCTGTGTGCCCCTTGTGTTTGTAACCTCTCTAAATTCAGATTTTTTGCAGTACCATGAATGCACACTTATTGTGTGCACGCTCTGACATTGTGGAGCACTAAACGGTTTATATATTCCAAAAAGTCTCCAAATAAACAGTCCAGCTCGGAAAATTAAAAAATCAAAATGTGGGGCAGGTGTTTTAATCGCATGCGGGGGAGCTGGGTGAATCGATGCACTGCACACAGCTCTACAATGAAGTGAGATTTTAGCCGTTTCAAATAGTGAAATTTGCTGTAAAGTTACTGTAAAGTTAAACTTTTAAAGCAACAATAAAAGGTTTGATAAGAGACTGAGGTAAATAAGAACCAGGCTGAAGGTGCCTTTTTAGGAAAACAGGCCTTTAAACTACAAACATGACTGCCCCCCACCACAGACTTGAACCCGACATTAAGTGTTTTTCATTAGTTTTAAACGATTTCATTAACGACCTCACTAAAATACAAAAAAACAAGTCTGAATTAAGGTTTTGATAATTAGCCTCGACTAAACAAATGATTGACTTTCATGTGAACGTTTTTCTGTAGCTGATGAGGGCCTTGAAACTCTCCCTGTCTCACACAGACGCAGACACAGACAGACAGACAGACAGACAGACAGACAGACAGACAGACACGCAATCAGAAACATCTACTAAACCAACACAAACACAACAAACCAAAGCTGTTTAGAACAGAGGAACTCTTTAAAGAGGAGAGCGGAGCCGAGCTTCAATTCACATTCAATCCAGGACTTTGTTTTCATTTCCACTTACTCTTTGTTGACTTAATTAACTTTTACAGGCTTGAAAACATCCAGATTTATTGTCCAACAGTTGCAGCACAGCATCCTAAAATCTTATTTTGTTTTATTTGTATGAAGTGAAGTGAAGGTGAATTGAGGCAGAGCTCCGTTAAAGAGGTCATTTTTTCATATTTAGCACAAAGAACCTTTACAAGGTTCTGACCCGTAGTACCTTCTGTGTCTATCCACTCCAGGCTGAACTTCATCTGGGGCTTGATTCAATCCTGGAGACATGTCTCCTTCCCCTCTTCCTCTTCTCTCCTTCCTTTACATCACTCTGTTCTTTTATCTGTGTTTTTTTTTTTTTTTTTTTTTTTTTTTTAATAAATCGACTGATCTGAAGCAACGCAGCAGACGACCAAACCTCAGCACAGAAAATGACAAGTCTGGAGATAAAGGATACAAGGAGGCAAGGAAGGAAGAAAGGAAGGGAAGATGGGAGAGGAAGAGGTTTGATTTCAGGTCAGGCCACCTGAGGAGTCGTTCTGCTGGTTTCAGTCGACACACAGACAGACACACAGACAGACAGACATGCAGATAAAGATTCACTGGTTTCTAACAGCATCCAGTCTGTTTACAAGTGCAATGAGAGCCGATGGAAGGACAGAGTGTTGAGGTTTGGCTTCATTTATCCTCCTCGATTGGCTCTCTGCTGTTGCCAATCTGGGATTTCCACCAATAAGGGAAGAGGGGATGTAAGGGGGTGGGGTTTTGTCGCAGGTGAGGTAAAAGCTGAGTGAGGGCTGATACAAAGGATGAGGAAGAAGAGTGATGACAGCTAGTGTCCCTCTTTCTTTGAGGAGGTGCTGCTGCCCTCTCCTGCCTCCTCTTCCTCACTCTTCCCTGCTGTGATGGAGCAGATGGAGGAAGAGGAGGCAAGAGCAGAGGAAGAGGTGGAAGGCAGCGGCGGGTTGACGTGCAGCTCCACCGGCGTCAACGTTATCTCAACCTCACCCCGCTCCTCGTGCAGTGTGGGCAGAGGAAGAGGGGGAGGAGGAGGAGGAGGAGGAGGAGGAGGAGGGTGGAGGTGTGCTGCAGGTAGAGGAGCGGTGCTGCTGCTGTTATTGCTTGGCCTAGGAGCTTTTTGGATGACCTCCACCATTGGGGTCCGTCCCGACGCCGCGAGCTCCCAGCTGGGGTTCCCTGGACTCTGGAACAGCAGCAGCGGCCTGCTGTGGCGGTCAGCCTCCACTGCGCCACCTGGCTGACACTGCACCACTACCCCGCGGTGCTCCACCAGCTGGTGAGCAGGGTCCGACACTGCTGGTAGCTGACTGACAACTAGCCCCGGCTGGTCCTGGATCACCAGCTCCAGCACCTGCTGCGAGGAGGAGGAGGAAGAGGTGGAGGAGGAGGAGGAAGCTTTCTGGATGACGCCACCGGTGAGGGAAGTGATGATGGGAGGATGGGAGGGAGGGGCAGGAGGGGGAGGCTTCGGAGAAAGAGCAGCAGGAGGAGGAGGAGGAGGCAGGGTGTCTTCCGGTCGAGGTTTTCTTGGTCTGCCACGTTTCCGTTTCACTGGAGGAGCAGCAGAACCACCAGACACACCCACAGGGCCACCGCTTGATGCCACCACCTCCAGGGGGCGCTTGCTGGCGTTCCCTCGTGCTTTCTGGACCACTGAGGTGGGGGCTGCAGGGGTGTGCTGCTGCTGCTGCTGCTGAGGAGGAGGAGGAGGTGGAGGAGGTTGTGGCGGGGGCGCAACCTTCTCCCGCTCGTACGACAGACAGCCCTGAGGCAGGATCATCACTGGGACGGGCCCGCCCTGCTGCTGGGGCAGCGTCGCCATGGCAATGACCTTCACCCCACCACCACTAGCGGCAGCAGCAGCAGCTGGGCCTCCGGGTCCAGAAGCCCCCCCGACACCTGAGGCGTCTTTGGGAGCCAGTGAGGGGGGAGAGGAGCGGACCGATAGCTGGGTCTTATCAGGGATGGAGCTCCGAGGGAGGATTCTGGGTAACTGCTTCATGAATGCCTCCACCTGTATCACATCATATCACAGGTAATCATATTACTAAACGAACTGTTTATTGATAACTGTGGAGAAAAAACAGAGTAATAAAGTCTGAATGGTGCTTTCTGATAATTCTACCTACAAAGATTGAAATTAAACAGCACACAAACACTTAATTACAGCTGCAAGCAGTGATGGACGCACCCATAAGCCTTCCAGCATGTCAGGGTTACTTGTGGGACGCCAGCCGACGTGGCTGTGGGACACTGCATGCATGGCATGATTTAAGGCCCATTTATACTCTCATTATGTACAAAAATAGATATGTCCATTTCAAAGCTTGTAAACATCACTGCCCTCATACTTCCACGTGTCCTAGAAGTTGGCATTGATACAGCCAATAGATGGCTTTAGAGAGCGGAGTCAAAAATTTCACACAACAGCAAACGAGTCGACAGTGGAGGAGGTGGCAATAATGAACCTTTAACCTTGTTAACTCCATTTGGACGCCGCCGTCCGTGCTGCCTCCCTCCTCTGTTAAATGAGATCTCACAGGCGCACTACGTCATCAAACCATGTGATGTTTGGTATCACCAGATTCAGGGAGCTCTCGGCTTCCTGAATCCGGCATCGTTTTTCTTTTATTCCTTATGGTTTTCGCACCAGAGCAGCCTAAATACACAAAGTCCAAAATCGTGATGAGTGGTGACAAGCCATGTCATGCCGTTTTTCGCGGGGAAAAGTTAAAGGATTACTCGCGATCTCATGCCAAGCCGTCTAGGAATACATAGCTGGTTTATAAAAGGTGAGATCTCAATCCTACCACTAATTTTTGGCTGAGATATACCGCCTAGAAAGTTTGATCACAACTTTCACATTTCAAATGGCTTTATTTGGTGATATTTTGTGGTGTTTTTGTCATAAACAACATCAGCTATCATAATCACACCTGATTTCAATAAGTTACGATGTTTGAAGCTGGCTGAGTATTGTTTGATCACTGACAGTACTGTTTTGAAGCGGAGTGAGCGCTCTGTCATTTGGAGCTCCGCCTGGATCTTTTCATGGAAAAAACACTGTAGAATGGTCATACTTGGAGCAATCTTCTTCAAACTTAAACAAATGTCCATTTATAGTGTGCCTACAGCCTCACAGTGTCATTTACCTGCTCAGATGAAGCCACAGACAGTTATTCATCCTGAAAATCATTTTTTATTTTAGGCAAAATCTTCATCTTTTTACTGACTTCAGAGGCCCATTACTCTGTCTCTGTATCACCTAGAGTGTTTCTAACACTTTCACAAGAAACTTCAGAGAGTTTACTTTCTGGCAAGATCTCATGCATGCATGTAGTCAGAGCGGTTCAGAGGCTACAGTCATTTTAATTTGGGTATGTCATTTTAGGCGTTATCGCTAAAAAATGGGGGTGGAGTGCAAGAGGTTTTAAACGGGGACAGCGTTGTAGACAGCAGTATGTGGATGGAGAATTCTTTTCACTATATTATGGATTCATTCTGTTAAATTTCTTTGTCGTCTCCTACAGTTGTGTCTGGCTTGAACTACACTACTCTGCCTACAGGATCTGCGGTGGTACTGCTACATTTTGTCTGTATCTTTAAGCTCTCAGAAAACGTATACAAATACAGACGAAATGAATGCAGAGTATGAACACAAGGCTTCATCCATCTGTATAACTAACATTAAATGGGCCCTTAACTGTGTGGAGTATGTGGCACTGGCAATGAGGTATTGCAAATTGTGTACACTTCCACTTCCACTACATATCGCTAGAAAACACACACTGATTATATGTCATGTTGCTGTACATCATGTGTTGACCACACCATGTAAATCAGATGATCTTCACATTACACTGACATATAAAATTTTCTGTTGCGAGTTGGTGGCACTCTGACTATAAATAAATAGGCATGCAGATGTCTTCAGACCAGGACTCCTATCGAACATGTTTGTTCTTTATTCTGCGTAACATTGCAAATATTAGGACCTATCCTGTCCCAAAAAGATGCAGAAAAATTGGTCCACGCTTTTGTTACCTCTAGGCTAGTTTACTGCAATTCCCTATTATCAGGTAGCTCTAACAAGTCTTTAAAGACTCTCCAGCTGATGCAGAATGTGGCGACACATATACTGCCAGAAACTAAGAAACGCGATCATATTTATCCTGTTTTAGCTTCTCTGCACTGGCTCCCTGTTAAATCCAGAATTGAATTTAAATTCTTCTCCTAACTTACAAAGCTCTACATGGGCAGGCTCCATCATTCCTTAGAGAGCTCATAGTGCCCTATTATCCCACAAGAACAAGAGCGCTGTGAGAATGCAGGGTCACTCGAGGTTCCTCAAGTCTCCAAAACTAAACACAGGAGCCAGAGCCTTCAGCTATCAGGCTCCTCTTCTTTGGAATCATCTTCCTGTTTCAGTCTGGGAGGCAGACACCATCTCCACATTAACACTAGACTTAAGACTTTCCTTTTTCATAAAGCTAATAGTTAGGGCTGGCTCAGGCTTGTTTTGGACCAGCCCCTAGTTAGGCTGACATAGGTCTTGTCTGCTGGGGGACCTCCCATAATACACAGCGCCCCCCCCCCCCCCTTTCAGTTTCTGAAAAGTTGGTTCTTCCTCATATGTTAACATCCACATCCTATTACTGCATATCGCTAACTCGGCTTAACTGCATGTCACTAACTCGGCCTCTGCTCCGGAGCCTTTGTGCTCCACTGACTGGCAGGTTACCTCGTATCGCAGCTACGCCTGGATGGTGTGACATGGTTGGGCTGCTGCCGTGGTCCTGCCAGATGCCTCCCACTGCTGCTGTTATTATTAGTCATACTTATACCATTATTATACACATGATTATTATTATCATACATATACTATCATATATTAATATATAATAACAACATATGATACCGCAATTACTGTTATTATTATAATATTATTGCTAAAATTAATGTTATTGTAAGTTATTGTCATTACTGTCTGTCCTGCATCTCTCTCTCTGGCTCTGTCTTTCTCTGTCTCAATTTCTCTCTGTCTCTGTCTCTCTTTCTGTCTCATTTTGTCATATGGATTATTGTAAATTTATTATGTTGATCTGTTCTGTATGACATCTATTGCACATCTGTCAGTCCTGGAAGAGGGATCCCTCCTCAGTTGCTCTTCCTGAGGTTTCTACCATTTTTTTCCCCGTTAAAAGGGTTTTTTTTGGGGAGTTTTTCCTTATCTGCTGTGAGGGTCTTAAGGACAGAGGGATGTCGTATGCTGTAAAGCCCTGTGGGGCAAATTGTGATTTGTGATATTGGGCTTTATAAATAAAACTGAATTGAACTGAATGAATTGGGGCAGACTGGAGCATGTACACTGGAGTTACAATTCACTTCCTGTTTGGTGGCAAGACATGGAAATTTGACGCCTCGACACATGGGTCAACCAGGACTCAAGCCAATCGTAACTTTTCATCTCGAAGGTCTTTAGATGGCACAGACAAAATTAGATAGGGTTCCTTAAAGCATAACAAAAGCATAACAAAAAATACACTAAAATTGCAGAGTCAATATAAATTGGCTGACTTCCTTTTGGGTTCAGGGTATGGCTTCATGAGACTTTTTCTCAAGTCCTGGGATGTTACGTGTGCCTCCTAATTGACGTACATCTAGGTGAAAGGTATTATGGGGACTACTGAGCCACTTAGTCAAACCCGATCATGAGACCTGTAAAATATTATATTTTTCACCAGCGCTGATGTACGTGCAAAGTTTCATGAGTTTTTGAGCACCTCTAGAAAATAAGACACACACACACATATATATATAAATACATATATAAAATAAAAAATTAAATTAAATTAAATTTAAAAGTAAGATTCACTGCACGAAATAATAATAATTCCTTCACTTTCAAGAGGGTCCTACAGTTATCAACCTACCGCAGGACGCAGAGAGGAGGAAGAGGACGAGGTGGGAGGAAGAGGAGGAGCATCCAAGGAGGAAGGTTTGGCTGCTGCAGCTGATTTATCTCCAGGCAGGGGCTTTAGTGAAGAGGAGGAGGAAGATTCAGTGTGTTCCTTCTACAGACAGACAGACAGACAGACAGACAGACCAACAGGAAGTAGTGAGCAGCAGTGACAAATTATCAATAAGTGATCAGTGTTTGAACAGAAACACATGATCACCTTCTGATCAGCAGCTAGGTCGCTCTCAGCTTTGGAGATGACGGGTGTTTTCTTGATGACCTTGTGGGGTTTGGCTGGACCTCCTGCAGACAGACAAACAGACGACTCAGCCGTCAATCATCCCTGAACAAACATCAGTTTTACAACGATTCTCTTCTAATGCTATTTATTAAACTACCTTTTAAAACAACAACAACAAAAAAAAACTTGTAACACAGTCTTCTTTACAGTGTCAGTGTTTCCCCATTCCCCATTTCCCCATACCATTATATCAGGGGAGCACCCCGCCCCCCCTTGAAGGTCAAGTTAATTTTATCTAATTAAATTTTCTAAATAGCGCCAGGTCACAACATAAGTCATTTAAGGTTACCTTTCCTATAGAACAGGTCCATACTAGTGCTGCACGATTCGATAAAAATGTGCGACTGCGATTTTAGTGGGCAATATTGCGATTTGAGATTACGATTACAGTAATAATAAATAAATGCTATCATGAGTCTTGCTTGATGCAGTCAATCAATCAATCAATCAATTTTATTTATAAAGCCCAATATCACAAATCACAATTTGCCTCACAGGGCTTTACAGCATACGACATCCTTCTGTCCTTAAGACCCTCACAGCGGATAAGGAAAAACTCCCCAAAAAAAACCCCTTTAACGGGGAAAAAAAACGGTAGAAACCTCAGAAAGAGCAACTGAGGAGGGATCCCTCTTCCAGGACGGACAGACGTGCAATAGATGTCGTACAGAACAGATCAGCATAATAAATTAACAGTAATCCATATGACACAGAGAGAGAGAGAGAGAGAGAGAGAGAGAGAGATGCAGGTAATGACAGTAGCTTACAACAACATTAATGAAAGTAATAATATTATAGTTATAATTCTGGTTACTGCGGTACAATATGTTGAAAGTATGTATTAATACCTGGCAGTATACATGTGTGACAATAATCATATGTGTATAATAACAGAAGAAGTATGACTAATGACTAATGATGGCAGCAGCAGCAGGAGGCATCTGGCGGGACCACGGCAGCAGCACAACCACACACGTCACGCTGTCCAGGCACCGCTGCGATATGAGTTAATCTGAGAGACAGTGGAGCACAAAGGCTCCGGAGAAGAAGCCGAGTTAGTGACATCCAGAATGGCCGGGTTAGCTAGATGCAGTAATAGGATACGAGAGAGAGAGAGAGAGAGAAGGAGAGAAGGGGCCCGGTGTATTAAGAAGGGTCCTCCGGCAGACTAGGCCTAAGTCAGCCTAACTAAGGGCTGGTACAGGACAAGCCTGAGCCAGCCCTAACTATAAGCTTTATCAAAGAGGAAAGTCTTAAGTCTAGTCTTAAATGTGGAGACGGTGTCTGCCTCCCGGACCGTAACAGGAAGATGATTCCACAGGAGAGGAGCCTGATAGCTGAAGGCTCTGGCTCCTTATCTACTTTTGGAGACTTTAGGGACCACGAGTAACCCTGCGTTCTCAGAGCTCAGTGTTCTGGTGGGATAATATGGCACTATGAGCTCTCTAAGATATGACGGAGCTTGACCATTTAGAGCTTTATAAGTTAACAGTAGGATTTTAAATTCAATTCTGGATTTTACAGGGAGCCAGTGCAGAGAAGCTAAAACAGGAGAGATATGATCTTGTTTCTTAGTTCCTGTTAGTACACGTGCTGCTGCATTCTGAATTAGCTGGAGAGTTTTTAAGGACTTACTAGAGCTACCTGATAATAGAGAGTTACAGTAATCCAGCCTTGAGGTAACAAAAGCGTGGACCAATTATTCTGCATCTTTTCGGGTCAGGATAGGCCTAATTTTCGCAATATTACGCAGATGAAAAAATGCAGTCCGTGAGGTTTGCTTTAAATGAGAATTAAAAGACAAATCTTGATCAAATGTTACTCCGAGGTTTCTTACGGTAGTGGCAGGGGCCAGAGCAATGCCATCTAGAGAAACTATGTCATCAGATAAAGAGTCTCTGAGTTGTTTGGGGCCAAGAACAATAACTTCAGTTTTGTCTGAATTTAACATCAGGAAATTGGTGCTCATCCAAGTTTTTATGTCTTTAAGGCAATTATGGAGTTTAGTTAATTGATTGCTTTCTTCTGGCTTCATCGATAAATACAACTGAGTATCATCCGCATAACAATGGAAATTTATAGAGTGATTTCTAATGATGTTACCTAAAGGAAGCATATATAGAGTAAACAGGATTGGTCGAGCACAGAACCTTGTGGAACTCCAAAACAAACTTTAGTACGTAAGGATGGTTCATTGCGAACGTCAACAAATTGAAAACGATCAGATAAATAAGATTTAAACCAGCTTAGTGCTGAACCTTTTAAGCCAATTAAGTGATCCAGTCTCTGCAGTAGAATTTGATGGTTAATTGTGTCAAACGCCGCACTAAGATCTAATAAAACAAGTACAGAGACGAGTCCTTTGTCTGAAGCAATCAGAAGGTCATTTGTAATTTTAACTAGAGCTGTCTCAGTGCTATGATGCACTCTAAATCCTGACTGAAATTCCTCAAATAAATTATTATCCTGGAGAAAATCACACAGCTGGTCTGCGACTACTTTCTCAAGGATCTTTGACATAAAGGGAAGATTAGATATTGGTCTATAATTGGCTAACACCTCTGGATCCAGGGTGGGCTTTTTAGTAGAGGTTTAATTACAGCTATCTTAAAAGACTGTGGTACATAGCCTGTTAATAAGGATATATTGATCATATCTAATATATGAGTGTGAACTAAAGGAAAGACCTCCTTAAGTAGCCTAGTTGGGATGGGGTCTAAGAGACACGTTGATGATTTGGATGAAGAAATCACTGCAGTCAATTCTTGGAGAGAAATTGGGGAGAAGCAATCTAAATATATATTAGGTTTTACAGCTGTGTTTGAGGTTAGATAGGTACTATCTGAGGGCAGGAGGTCATGAATTTTGCCTCTAATAGTTAGAATTTTGTCATTAAAAAAGCTCATAAAATCATTACTGCTAAGGGCTAAGGGAATACAAGGCTCAATAGAGCTTTGACTCTCAGTCAGCCTGGCTACAGTGCTGAAAAGAAACCTGGGGTTGTTCTTATTGTATTCTATTAGAGCTGAGTAATAGTTTGCTCTGGCATTGCGGAGGCCCCTCTTATAAGTTTTGAGACTGTCTGTCCAGATTAAACGAGATTCTTCCAGTTTGGTTAATCGCCAATTCCTTTCAAATTTTCGCGATATTTGTTTTAACTTACGGGTTTGACAGTTATACCAAGGAGCGAACTTTCTTTGCTTTTTTAACTTCTTTTTAAGAGAAGCTACAGAGTCGAGCGTTGTTCGTAGCGAGCCTACGGTGCTATCAACAAAATGATCAATTCGGGAGAGGTTAAAGTCGGCACGGGAAACCTCTTTTACTGAAGGTATTGGTATTGAATTTAACGACGAAGTAATCTTTTCCTTAAGTTTGCGACAGCACTATCTGATAAACATCTAGTATAGTAACTGTTGCTGAGTGGCGTGTAATCGAGTAAAAAGAAATCAAAAGTAATCAGATAATGATCCGATAGCGAGGGATTCTGTGGAAAGACTTTTAGGTTATCAATTTCAATTCCATACGTCAGAACTAGATCGAGGGTATGGTTAAAACAGTGAGTAGGTTCATGTACACCCTGACTGAAGCCAATGGAGTCTAATAATGAGATAAACGCGGTAGCCAGGGAGTCATTATCAACGTCGACATGAATGTTAAAATCGTCTACAATAATAACTTTATCTGATTTAAGAACTAAACTGGATAAAAACTCTGAGAATTCAGATAAAAATTCAGAATACGGGCCAGGAGCACGGTACACTATAACAAATAAAAGTGGCTGCGAGGTTTTCCAGGTCGGATGTAAAAGACTAAGAACGAGGCTTTCAAATGAATTATAATCTAGTTTAGGTTTAGGACTGATTAACAGGCTACAGTTAAAAATGGCTGTAACTCCCCCTCCTCGGCCGCTGCCTCGAGGAATGTGGGTATTATTATGTGAACTCATTTAGACTGACATATTCATCTTGACACAGCCAGGTTTCAGTGAGACTGAGTAAATCAATATGATTATCTGATATTAATTCGTTTACTAACACTGCTTTAGACGATAGAGACCTGATATTCAACAGTCCGCATTTAATTCTCCTGTTTTGTCTTTCTGTCACAGAAGAAGTTTTAATTTTTATGAGGTTGTTACGCACAACTCCTCTTTGTTTAATTTTAGATTTAATTTAGGCGGTCGGGGGACAGACACCGTTTGTATAAAACTATTAAAACTATGGCTGGGTAACATGTCATCACTGGTCAGATTTGGGAGGGGTCCAGAGAAAACTACAGAGTCCGACATCGTTTTTGCGTATTCACACACCGAAGCAATATTAATTTTAGTGACCTCCGATTGGCGTAACCGGGTGTCATTGCCGCCGACGTGAATAACAATCTTACTGAATCTACGTTTAGCTTTAGCCAGCAGCTTTAAATTTGATTCAATGTCGCCCGCTCTGGCCCCGGGGATACATTTGACTATAGCCGCTGGTGTTGCTAACTTCACGTTTCTCAGAATAGAGCTGCCAATAACCAGAGTTTTATCCTCAGCGGGTGTGTCGCTGAGTGGGGAAAAGCGGTTGGAAACATGAACAGGCTGGTGGTGAGCCGTGGGCTTCGGCTTGGAGCTGTGCTTCTGGCGGACCGTGACCCAACCTCCCGGCTGAACGGGAGTTACCGGAGGACAGTTAGCAGAGGCTAAGGCTATGCTATGTGGCTCCGCACCGGCTACAGGGGACTGGCTAACTACCGCAGCTGCTGAATGGTTTTCCATGGTGCGGAGCCGCGCTTCTAATTCACTAAGCCTCGCCTCCAACGCAGCAAATAAGCTACACTTGTTACAATTACCACTGTCGCTAAAGGAGGCAGAGGCATAACTGAACATTTGACACACCGGGCAAGAAAGAGCAGGAGAAGGAAAGGCCATGGCTAAGCTAATGTAGCTAACAAGGCTAAGAGCGTGCAAACAACAGCTAAGAGATTAGCGAGAAAGTCGTAGAAAGGAGGAGAGCTATAGGTGCTTAAACAGAACCAGTGTGGGTTATGACTTGAAGTAGACGTAAAAGCAGCGTTAAAGCAACTGAGGTGAGAAAGCAGGCAAGTGGAATTCACCAGAGCAGTACAGAGATGCTGTCACAGAAACAGCGGAAATGACACAACTCGCTTACCGCAATACGTCAGCACGTCATGCAATAGACAAGAGATAGTGGAAGTAGCATTAAGCTAGTTAGTCCTACAGACTCAGTGTTTCCCCTACCATTATATTAGGGGGTAGTAGGGATGGGTATCGTTAGGATTATAACAAAACTACTACTCTTATCGGTACTGCTTATCGATCCAGTATTTTAATGGTACTCTTATCGATACTTTTTAAGAAGAAAAAAACAAATCAAGAACATAAATTGCTTTATTTTCTCAATTCTCATTATGCAACAAAATAGTTTTTTAACAAAACATTTTACTTTTTACAACTTGAAATGTAAAATACATAAAATAATAGTGTTGTCACAGTACAAAAATTGGGACCCACAATACGATACCAGTGAAAGTATCACGGTTCTGAGTAGTATCACAATACCACAGCAAAAATTAGGCAGATGTGCCTTTGTTATTTATAAAAAGATAAATCACTTTTCTATAATACATCACTGATATTTCAATGGAATAAATTACTTACTGACTTATTCATATTTCAAAAACAGCATCAATAAGTGATTAACATAGGGGGGATCGAAATAAAATAAATAAATAAATAAAATAAAAATCATCCAAAAATCAACCAGCCACCCTCATCCCCTGACAAGTTAAGAACAGTCCCTTAAGTGCGGTGAGGTTTGTGTGCCGTTACCTGCCACAAAGAGAGAAACGTAAACGGCTCGTTTCTCCTCTGACATGTCACATACCAGTGTGCCGCCACGGCTCGGCTGTCCAGGTACTTTTGGACAGTCATGACATCAACAAAGAGGAAAATATTGGACCTGGAGCCAGGCTTCTCCGTCGCTGGTAAGCCGTACTTGCACCGCGGAGCACTATGGCTGCCGTATTTGACAGGAATATGTATTCCTGTCTGTGTCTGTGACCCCCGTTCAACCCACAACCAACAGGATTTGCCTGCTGCTGGTTGAAATCTGTACTTGCACAGCGTGCTCCTGAATGATTTCTTTTACTTGCACAACACTATTTGTAGTCGCAAATGCAGTAAAATGCTCCCACCGTACAGCTCTCTCGAAAACAAATCACTGTAGCATATATAAAGAAATCTAGCCTACAAGTAAAAATATTAGGTATTCTAGGTATGTTAGGTATTAGGTATATGGGGGGTGGGGCGATCCCACGCACCCAGCCCAGGCTATAATTGTGGTTATATTCATGCATTTAGAAGTATCTGAAAAATACACAAATAAAATCCCAAATTTGAAACCCTATTAAGCAAATATGGTCGCAAAATAGCTAATTGTTATTAACTCCACGTGTTGGCTGCTAGCATAATGTTACAAACCTGGACTGGACGTAGATGAACTAGCTGTGCTAGGGCAGTCAAACCCTGTACAACTTTATGTCTGAATATGATGCACTTTCGCAAGGTGTTTTGACAAATTACTAGTGTTGCCGCCCTTACAAGCAAAACATTTGTCACACTTGTGACAACGCGCTGTGTCTGCATCAACTCTGGTAATGTAAAGCCACACTTTTGACCGTTTGGCTCTCTCTGCCATCGTTATCAATCTAAAAGTAGGATACGATCTTGAGTTGGTGTATGCGCTGTCTTGTGTGTGTGTGTGTGTGTGTGTGTGTGCGTGTGTGTGTGTGTGTGAGAGTGCGTGTGTCACTGGAACAACAGCCCCGCCCCCTGCTCTCCACTCACACACAGCAGGCAGCCAGGGTGAGCGAGACAGATCTCTTGTCTTCAGGGAGAATAGCGAAAATCATGATACAATGACAGATAATTGACGAGTTGGTGAGATAAATGTGCAAGATAAGGTTTAACTTGTTAAAAAAAAACAAAAAAAAAACGCGACTGCTCCAGTACCAATAGCAGAACGGTTAACGTCAGAGCTTATCAATACTACGGTCTTGAAGAATGTAGCCCCAGGGCTCGTTCAATACCGGGGTTCGGTACCCATCCCTAGGGGGTAGTGTTGCATGGCTGGTACCAACGATAGACCGCGGTACTAAAACACCACGGTACATATGATACCATAATGTTGGAGTACCGTAGTACCACGGTACCTCATGGTACCACTACTGTGGGATAAGTTCAAACAGAGATACTGGATAAAGCGAGATACCCCACTCAGCTCACTTCTTGATCCAGTGACGTCAGCACCACGCCCCCGTAGGAGACTTGCGGCAGCTCTGAATGTATTGTCGTCAATGAGGAAAATGAACGTGATCACAATTTATGGTCAATTCTTTCGCCCTAAAATCACTAAAGTAAATATTGGATTCATTTTCCACAAGCCACACATCTTACCAACATTCTGACACTAAAGCTGCATTTTTCATCCGCACAGATCAAGAGAAAGTTAACTTTGCTTGAGTCTCAGAAAACAAGTTCTCGCGAGATCTCGTGATCTTGATGAACAGGCAGTAAAATAACAGTTAGCTTATAAACAGTTACTTACTGCTAGTAATAAATAAAAAAATGCCCAAGCTTTGTGCAGCAACAGGCTGCAATAATAGGAAGAATGTATTTTCATTACACCTGCTTCTCGATCCGCATACACAGACATCCACAGATCCTCTGTTCAACACGGTGGTTGTGGTGGTGGGGAGGGGGGGAGGCTCTGATTGGAGGGAGAGCTAACCACGCCCACTTAGGAGACAGGAAGAGTAACTGTTTTCTTAACATTGGATAAGCCTACGGCGGGGTATCTCCTTTATCCAGTATCTCTGGTTCAACGTCCAATCGCAAGAGGGTGGGTGTCCATGCGCCGTCCAATAACAGCGCGCGCTGGCCACCTGGCACTCAATATGCTGCTGCAGTGGTTTGTTTTCCAGTGACATTTCAGGTATTAGCTGAGCTATTGAGAATCTTTAAGCAGTGAAAGTTATTATTTATTTCTTTTTACTTGTAGGCTAGATTTGGTTATATGATACAGTGATTTCTTTTCCACTACAGAGCTCTATGGTGCGAGTATTTTACTTGCATTTGCAACTAAAAATAGCTTTGTGCGAGCAAAAGAAATCATTCAGGAGCACGCTGTGCGAGTACAGATTTCAACCAGCAGCAGAAACGAAAGGCGAATCCTGCTGGTTGTGGGTTGAACAGGGGCCAATACGGTGGAGCACTATAGCCACCACAAGATAACGGCTTACTGGCGACCGAGAAGCCCAGCTCCAGGTCCAATAATTTCCTCTTTGTTGATGTCATGACTGCCCAAAAGAACCTGAACAGCCGAGCCGTGGCGGCACACAGGTATGTGGCTTGTCAGAGGAGAAATGAGTTCGGTTGAATTCGGTTCGGTACTCTGTCTTGGACCGGGTTTTTTTTTGTGTGAGACCGACCGGACCGCAAATGTCATTTTACAGCCTGTGTCTGCCTCTTCGCCAAGCGCACAGCCAGCAGGAGAGAAAGGGGGGTGGGGGTGGGGCGGGGACTGAGCTAGGGGGTGCGAGTGCGCATGCGCCAAGGCCTCTACTGTAGCCTGGAGTTTGTTTAACAGTGAAGGGGAATCGGACAATTTAGTCTCTAAGAAATCAAAGAATGCACCAATATGGCAACACTTTGGCTTTGAGCCAGACGAAGGAGGCAACCCTTGTTTGCACTGACTGAGTAAGCTAAACCTGCAAATTTATTTGTAAGGATTAAAAAAAAAAACGTGTTACCGTCACTCTGTTGTCCTATGGTCGTTTTTTATTTTAAATGAGTCAATTGCGCCTCAAAGTTGCGAAAATTGGGTATTACCGACTTGATGTGGCTTTTCACAAAAACCTGACCATTTTTTTTCCCCTCATACTGACCCAACCCTGCTGTTCACATTTCTCTCTTTGTGGCAGGTAACGGTCCACAAAACTCACCGCACTTAAGGGACTGTTCTTAACTTATCAGAGGAGGAGGGTGGCTGGTTGATTTTTATTTTATTTAGTTATTTTATTTTGATCCCCCCTATGTTAATCACTTATTGATGCTGTTTTTGAAGTATGAATAAATCAATAAGTAATTTATTCCATTGAAATATCAGTGATGTATTACAGAAAAGCGATTTATCTTTTTATAAATGACAAAAGGCACATCTGCCTCATTTTTGCTGTGGTATCGTGATACTGCTCAGAACCGTGATACTTTCACTGGTATCGTACTGTGGTCCCAATTTTGGTACCGTGACAACACTATTGGGGGAGCTAATGCCGGCCGCATTTTTCTGACCAAACCTGATCCGAGTACGAGACAATTATGACTGAGCCCGGCCCGAACACGACAGGAAAGACTTTCTGATTTTTAAGTCCAAACCTGTCCCAAACCCAACGCAGTTTGTTATCTGACATAGTTATTGTTATGGACAGTGTGTAAATGACCATCAAAAGGCTACTGTTACCCACAGTCATACACGCTGCTCACACAGCAGCACAGCACGGCACTGTACACACACTCAGTTGGAGCGGAGCCTGTGTTGCATTCAGGATCTGTCACGTAAATAACAAATTCTACCACTTGAATAGGCCATAGCACAACACAGCAGCATGTCAAGTGGGCCAGCCACATTTTCCAGACCGAACCTGACCCGAGTCCGAGACAATTATGACCAAGCCTGGCCCCACCCCGACAGACTTTCTGATTTTTAAGTCTGAACCCAACGCAGTTTGTTACCTGACATAGTTAGTGTTATGGACAGTGTGTAAATGACCATCCAAAGGCTTATAATTACAGTCTACTGATGTATAAGACTCTCCACAGTATGAACAGTGGTTACATACAAGCCTCAAAACTAGCCACAACTCAGCCCTGAGCAGAGTGACTGTCCACTATTAACCAATCAACAGACTGCAGTGTTCACAGCTCCACCTTTAAGTACCAGATCTGTGTGCTAGGTACCCCAACAGAGGGGGGGGACCAAAAATCGGTACGATACGGAATGGTTCCATGGGTACCATCCACAACTTTTCACAGTGGAAACAGAAAAAAAGCATACCGAACTGAACCGTACGATACTGCTCGGTGGAAACGGGGCTATATACGCACCAATGGCACTTTATAAACAAAAACAATGACATGAACATGTCACTAACAATCATTTACCGTCCCTGTTATATAGCAGCTGATATTGTCCTCTGCTCTAAAGGTACGGAACTCCTGGACCTCATTGTTTTCACTATTTGTGGATACTATGGTCGCTGTTCTTCTTCTTTGAGTTAGCTGCTAACTGCTGCTAATCTCCTATGATGGGTCGCACACATAACACATCACCAAAACGTCACACTGTCCATGGTTGCATCCTGCTAGGTGTCCTTTTTACAGAGACATTGATTTGCTGCTGTAACTACCTCTGCTGCCAGCTTGAAGTTAGGACGACTCTGTTGCCCCATTTCGCAATCACACCTTTACATAGAATGACAAGGCGGAATAATGGTGAGACATTCCTGCCATGAAGAAGCAGTGGAAAAGGGGCTGAAAACACACACACACACACACACACACACACACACACACACACACACACACACACATTCTTTCACTTCTATCTTTGTGAGGACCCTCATTGACATCATTTATTCCGTAATCCCCTCACCTACAAATTGTTACCTGAAACCCTAAAACCAAGTTTTAATCCTCAAACAGGTCTTTAAAGAGGTGAGGGTGGGCTAAAATGTCCTCAATTTTCCAAAAAATTTCCCCACTCAAAATACATATTTTGGCCCTCATTATGTGGCATGTACAAGTACAAACACACACACACACACACACACACACACACACCCCCCCACACCCACACATACAGACTCACCTGCCAGCGCTGCGGAGGTCACCAGCTCGGCCTGGCTGCAGCGAGGGTTGACAATGTGCTCCTGGATCAGGTAACGAGCGATCTCCACCACTGTGTCGAATGAACGCTTTAAGATCTTCTGCGCCCAATCACAGATCAGCTCACATGCCGCCTCTGTCACTTCCTGCTTGTACGTCTGGACCAGCTCAGTCAGCTCTGCCTGGAAACGAAGAGAAGGAAATGTTAACTGTGTTGTTACATATGTGTGAGGAACAGTTTCTACAGGTGAAGCTCTTTTCTTTGTCTGTTCAGCCATTACGGCCAATCTGTAGTCCAGTTTAAATCTCTTCAGCCGAACCTCTGATTCGAGACGAGACACTGCAAAGAACTACCTCAATACATAGAGCCTAGTCACTCCACTGTGGTTTAATAATGATCGGTGGACAATGAAAACAAATTAAACATCCAAGTTTACACAGCATTCTCCAGTCAAGAGAAACTGTGGGACATCCACTCATTTCATTCTTCTTCTCTTGTTCAAATAGTTAAAATTGAAGGAAAAAAGAAGAACATCAATATAACAGCTGATTATAAACTTTTGAGGTGCGTGTTAAAAAAGTATCAGAGAAAGTGTGTGTGTGTACCGGGTCATTCTTCAGGTCCAGGTTGGGCAGCAGAGGCATGTTGAGAACTGTCTTTCTCCTGATACCGCTGTAACAGTATGTATTAGCTGGACAGGTCAGGGAATTCAACCAGCAACCTGGACAGACTCATAAACCACATCACCACCACGAGTCTCATATGATTCTATATTAATACACACAAACACTCAGTATCATCACTTAAAGGTCCAGTGAGTAGGATTTGGTGGCAGTGAGGGTGCGGAACTGAAACTCTCCAAGCGTGTGGGAGAGCTACGTTGGCCAACACAAAAACATGAATGGCCCTTTCTAGAGCCAGTCTTTGGTTTGTCTGTTCTGGGCTACTGAAGAAACCCCCTTGGCGGACTCCATGGAAGAGGACCCACTCTGTATGTTGGCTCATTCTAAGCTAAACAAAACATAAAGATTGTTATTTTCAGGTGATTTTACAATTAAGAAAAAACACTATATTCCATTTCTGCCATTATAGCCCCCTAAAATCCACACACTGGACCTTTAATCATATTATATATTACTCTTTTATTACTTGATGCCCCGCCCGCACTGCCCCGGGTGATTTTGTGGATCTCTCCTCTGTCTCTTTCCTGTCAACACGGCTTTGACATCCCTTTTGAGAAAAAAAATGCAATGACATTCTGGATACTTATTGAGCAACATCGAATGAGACGATGCATACATCACCAGTGGGGGGTTTGATTCAAGCCTGGCATGAACTGCTCGGACAGGCTATAATGATAGTTTGACACCAGTCTCTCACCGGCCAACCAGGAGACTTCATCAAACGCCCGGGCAGGGATCGGTACCGAGATCTGGTATTAAACAACCCAAGGTAAATTTAATCAACACCGTAATAACAGTAAGCTCTGCCATTACTGGCGTTACTTTTTAAAGTTTCAGTTTCAGATGAAGGGAATATAACTTCAAGATTGCTCTAGTTAACGACAGCTGCGCTTGTTACTGTGGGTAAGTGCGATAAAACCTCTGTCAGCCAAGCCAATACTTTATCAATACATGTGATCAGCATGTAGAAAGACATAGGACCCTATTTCAGTCTACTCTGTCCACAGTCTCTCATTCGTGCTTGCGGGGCTAACAGCAAAGTGTTAAAGACAAACTAAAATGAAAACTGTCTGTATGTAGGCTAACACTTTATCTGAACATGTACCCGAGGCAGCCGACCTGCAGACAGTGAGTGTCCTCAGTAGAACAGGGACAGAGAGCAGGATGAATGACTGATACTGATGTTTGTCTTCATGCTGAGATAACGTGACTTTCTTCACTCAGTATTGTGATGTCAGGAGGAATATTTATATTCCAGTGAGGTATTATTGAGTTTATATTGTGACTTTGTTGTTGTAAACATGACTGTTACTGCCATGGACTGTATAAAACTATATCCTGTGTATCTGACCTATAAGGAAAACGTCAGGAGGTGGGGTGTGTGCATGTGTGTGTGTGGAGGAGAGGAGAGAGGGAGATGCTGGTAGAGAGATAGTGTGTGTTATTAGATACTGTTAATGTCACTTATTACGCTTCTGTGCATTGATAGCTCTTTTTAGTCTGTTTCTGCATCATGCTGAGGAGGACCATGCCTGTATATAAATATATATATATGTATATGTATGAAAAAAAAGGTGGATCGCTTGCTTGCTGCTAAAAATGTGGCCCATCGACATGATCTGGTTTTGAAATGCGGCCCAGTTGAAATAGTAATTGAATAGCCCTGCTGTAGTTTGTTTGTTTGTTAGCTATCTAACAACACATCAAAAATAATTGTAAGCCAGTCTTGTTCAGTGAATCAGTTTATCATGTACACTCAAAAAATATTTAGGCCTAATATTTAAGATTGTTTGCTTATAAATACATAAACCTGGTTGTTCTATATTTAAAACACATTGGGTTTATTAATGCTATTAAATAAATAACATTACTACTTATTATACTCATTATTATTTCTTGAGTTGGTTTATTTATTCATTTCACAGCTAGTTATACATCCTTAGTCCTTAAATTAAATTCATTATGGACGTGGACTTGATAAATCATTGCTTTATTTTATGGCCTTGCTGCCCTGGCTTTTGGCCTTTGTGCCCTCAAAAAATTGACAACAGGAAAGGCCTAGTGGCCTTGCCCCTAAAATGATGAAATTCCAGGCCTGCACAGCACGTAAAAAAGAAGCAAAAATAGCCGGGCAAAAACCAAACAAGAGTGAATCTGGAGTTAGCTTTTACTCGCTGGCAAACATGTTTACAAACAGTAACCGAAAATCCTGCAAACTTTACCTTTGTGCTTGCAGTGGAGGTGACAGCAATGAATCAGCATCTGTGTAAAAGTTGGCAGGACTGCAAGGTTGAGACGTTTGACAACATGTTATGCATGTGACCCACTGAGGGAGACTTAAAAAAACATTAATAGCAGTTAGCAGCTAATTTAAAGAAAAAGAACATGGGCCGAAAATGTCCGCAAACTGAAAAGACAGTAAGGTACAGGAGCTCCTTACCCTCTGAGCAAAGGATGAGATCAGCTGCCATATAAGAGGGATGGTAAATAAATGTATAAATGTTATCGACATGTTATACTGGTGTTATTGCTTATAAAGTTCTGCCAATACTTATGGTAGTTATATATACATATATATACATACATACATACATACATATATACATACATTGATTTTTTTGTTTTTTTTTGTTTGTATTGTAAATTGTTTGCTTTTGTATTATTATTATTTATTTATTTATAGATTATTTTTCTAATTCAGTGGCTTTACACTTGTTCTTGTTACAAATAGTTTTTGTTTTGTTTTCTTCTGCTATTTATTTATTCATTCATTTCTTTGCGTGTTCAAAATAAAGATTACTAAACTAAACTAAACTAAAACTAGAAGCTGACACTGTTGTGTTACCAGAGAGTACTTTGATTACTTTTTGCAGTAATGAGTAACCTAACATGTTAGTTTGCTGTTTGAGTAATCAAATACCTAAGTACATTTTCTACAAGCCATCAGTTATTTCCATTACTTGTAGAACACGGGTCCTACAGTTCCGAAACAGCAACGACTGTCTTTTGGTTCTAATAACGGAGATAATGTTAAACCTATCAGTCTGAAAGAAGCCACAAAGCTTGTGGCTCGCTACGTGGTAGAAGAAATACTGCAATTGTCTATGGTGGAGTCTAAAAACAGGTGGAGGAGGACTCGCTGACAGACAGGTCAGACTCAGGACTTGCATTATGCCTGGTACAGACTACACGACTTTTCTGCCCGTTCTGACAGTCACTATGTCACATTACACAATTGTGGAGTCATAAAATCGTCCCGTGACTTGGCCGACAGACATGACACACTACACGATAGTACTCACCAATTATCCCCGGTCATCTTTGACAGCGTGTGTGATGTCATTGGGTTATTCTTGTCCTGTTTTTATTATTTTGACTATTATTTCAGTCACTGTGTCTGTTCATGTGCCAGCTGAAATGTTGTTGTAGTCACCTAAAAGCGTCAGCAGATGGCAGGAGCTACATTTGAAGCACCATACGTAAACATTCAAGCTACTGTATCCGCCACAACCAAGTTCTTACATATATTTCACAATAAAAGCCTATTTAGAAAATTGAGGGATTCTCTCAGCCAAGGTTATAAGGGGCTTTTAATTTGAAGGAAAATCAGGAAGTGTTGAGTTTGAAATGACGATGCAACGCGTTAACTTTATGAAGACAACGCAAGCCGATAAAAAGTAAGAACACAAAGATACAGAGGGATTAATAAATAACGGACCGTCTATAATGTAGTTTGTTTCAAATGAAGCTGGGAGCCTCTGCAGTTGTGGTGAGTAAAAGCCCCGCCGCTATTTGTTAATGTTATTACTTTATGTCTGGCATGAGGATGTACCATTGTTTGCTAGATGGATACTAATGACAGTAACATTAACTCAGCGGGTTGACAAAGTGCCTCTGCTGTTTCACACCATCATTTCCCCTTTTTACTCTGTGTGGTAACATCCCTAGAGGAAATATTAAAAATGCTGGGGTGTTGTTGTCATACAGTTGTCTATGGCAGCAGATCGTTCTGTGTTTCTACTGGTCAAAGTGACGGCTGTGATGGGAGAACTGGATCTCAGTGAAGGGCAAGTGGTCCATAACTTTAATTTTGGAGACAAAAATGTAGGCTTAGCGCCCTGTGGTCCATTGCCCAATAGGAAATGTAGAATACTCAAAAGTACTTTAAAAGTGCTTGAGTTATTTTTCTCAGGGAGTAACATTGAAAGTACTTTTAAAGTAACTGAGTTACTTCACTCAGGGAGTAACGCAGTAAAGTAAGTGGTTACTTTTTTAAAAAGTAACGCAGTAAAGTACTTTGATTACTTTTAAAGTAACCCTTACCCAACTCTGTGTGTTACACGGTATGCTTGTCATGCCTGTTTTGCTTTGAGAACACCAGCGACACACTAGGGCAACATGACACCGCTATTATTTGGTTCTGTATAAAAAAGCAAAGCTGGCATGAAGGAGGGACTCCATCATGTCCCTATTGCATAATCTCTGTGTATTTGTACTTCTATTCTTATTTTAGTTGTATGAAAACTCATTGGCAGCACAATGGTGTGGTGGTTAGCACTGTCGCCACACAGCAAGAGGGTTCCTGGATCGATCCCAGGAGGGAGACCTTCTGTGCAGAGTTTGCATGTTCTCCCCGTGTCAGCGTGGGTTCTCTCCGGGTACTCCAGCTTCCTACCACAGTCCAAAGACATGCAGATTGGGGATAGGCTAATTGGTGGCTCTAAATTGTCAAGAGGTGTGAATGGTTGTCTGTGTCTTTGTGTTAGCCCTGTGATACTCTGGCGCCCTTTCCAGGGTGTACCTGCCTCTTGCCCAATGTTAGCTGGGATAGGCTCCAGCCCCCCACCCCCACCCCACCCTCAAGAGGATAAGCAGTTACAAAAATGGATGGATAGAAACCCTTATTTTACTTTTATTTACTTCTTTGTTTTAAGGGGTCATGGTATATCTTGTGCGTCCGTCCAGCAGGTAAAAGGATATTTGGACTGTCCTCTGCCGCCGAGCCGTCGGGCCTTGATGTTGGGGAAAATGTCTCTGATGATTTTCCCAAAGTTGGCGGCGCTCAGAGGGCGATGCTGCAGGTTCTCACAATATCTCCTGACATAGACAGGAAGACAGTCAGAGATTACATGACCCAACCAAAAAACTCTGATCTGATGATGATCTGAATGTGTGTGTCTCTGACTTGTATGTCTCGTAGACATCCTGTTTAGGCAGGCAGGTGTCTGAATGCTCCTCCAGGTGACTGCGGATCCAGTTACAGGTGTGAAGCTGATCAGCTGTGTTGAAGGAGCTGGAGTCGCCACCACTACACACACACACACACACACACACACACACACACACACACACACACACACACACACACACACACTCAGTATGACACACACTTCAGTATTCATGTCCTTTAGTTAAGCCTTTGAACTCTGCAACAGAAATGGTCCACCAGTGCCTGGTGCCAGTGATTATTCTAACGCTTGGAGAATTAATATTTAGCACTACAAATGAGTAAGTAGTCTTTGTCTGCTTTGTATTACTAGCCTTAGCACAATAAGCCCATTAGTCTCGGTGTCTATGGTGGTCGAGAGAGGTCACAACACATGCAAACACAAGTTTTTTGTTGAATACAGCGACTCACGCAAAAAATTGGCATCTCTTCTATTTTCAAGCTTGCTTGCCAAAGCAGCGTGACTCGAGCAGCACGTAGAACGGATGTGGTGTGAATGCTCTAACCTGTCAACATGCTCGCCAAAATGAAAATGCTGGTAAACAGCGACTGTTTGCCATTGCTATGCAAAGCATCGCTTGCAGTGTAAATAAGGCCTCAGTACGCCACAGTTTATTCCACACTTCTGAAGCTGCTCCTCTTTTTGTAACCACGGTGGAGTCAGTAAAAAATTTGCTTTCATCCATACTTGTTGTTGCCGTGGGCAGGGGCGAAAATCCCATTTCATAGTTGGGGGGGAACACTAAACAGTAAACTTTTAGAGAATAATTCCAGGGGGGGACAAGGAAAAAAAGTTGTAGCCTGCCTGTCTTTTATACAGCATCTTTTCAGGTGTGTGGAATGGATCCTTCCTCTCTGGCTGGCTACAGGAGCAAACCGTTTTTTTTTTTTGTTTGTTTGTTTTTTTACCGACTGTGAGATCATAACTTTATTAGTAATTTACCAGCCCTTAGTTAGGCTGACTTAGGCCTAGTCTGCCGGAGGACCCCTCTATAATACACCGGGCCCCTTCTCTCCTTCTCTCTCTCTCTCGTATCCTATTACTGCATCTAGCTAACCCGGCCATTCTGGATGTCACTAACTCGGCTTCTTCTCCGGAGCCTTTGTGCTCCACTGTCTCTCAGATTAACTCATATCACAGCAGTGCCTGGACAGCGTGACGTGTATGGTTGTGCTGCTGCCGTGGTCCCGCCAGATGCCTCCTGCTGCTGCTGCCATCATTAGTCATTAGTCATACTTCTTCTCTTATTATACACATATGATTATTGTCACACATGTATACTGCCAGGTATTAATACATACTTTCAACATATTGTACCGCAGTAACCAGAACTATAACTATAATATTATTACTTTCATTAATGTTGTTGTAAGCTACTGTCATTACCTGCATCTCTCTCTCTCTCTCTCTCTCTCTGTCATATGGATTACTGTTAATTTATTATGCTGATCTGTTCTGTACGACATCTATTGCACGTCTGTCTGTCCTGGAAGAGGGATCCCTCCTCAGTTGCTCTTCCTGAGGTTTCTACCGTTTTTTTTCCCCGTTAAAGGGGTTTTGTTTGGGGAGTTTTTCCTTATCCGCTGTGAGGGTCTTAAGGACAGAGGGATGTCGTATGCTGTAAAGCCCTGTGAGGCAAATTGTGATTTGTGATATTGGGCTTTATAAATAAAATTGATTGATTGATTGATTGATTGATTGATAACTTTGAAAAACGCTTGAAAGAAAAGTAACCAAAGAAAATGTGTAACACTGAGTATTTCGTTTGTTTACAAGGTTTTTTGAATTTTGAAACCTGTTTGATTGACCTGTTCGTAATAAATTACTTTTTTTGGACTTTAAACATTTATCTCAGCATTGCAAGTTATTGATAATGAGAGAGTCAAGACTCAAGCCAGCAGCAGCCACATGTGGAAAAGTGGATATACAGTGAATGTCTATACTTATGAGAAATGGCTTAACAACTAAACATTTCCTGCAATTAAACTTGTAAACTGGTTTATAAACAGTGTGCTGTGAGATCTGCCGCTGCGCACCTCACAACCATGCGTAATAGTCACGCGTAATGACCGCTTCTCGTCGGTTAAACTGCATGTCTTTCATGTTTGTCTCACTAACAGGTGGAGAGCCTACAGACAGGTACCCATTGGCTACGAGCCGCTCCGTCACAACCGTGCGTAATAGTCGCACGTTATGACCGCTCCTCATGGGTTAAACTGCACGTCTTTCATGTTTGTCTCACTAACAGGTGGAGAGCCTACAGACAGGTACCCATTAGCTACAAGCCGCTCCGTCACAACCGTGTGTAATAGTCACGCATAATGACCGCTCCTCGTCGGTTAAACTGCACGTCTTTCATGTTTGTCTCACTGACAGGTGGAGAGCCTACAGACAGGTACCCATTAGCTTCGAGCCGCTCCGCCACTGACTGCTCTTGTCCTGTCCTCTCCCTCTTCTTTCTCTCCTGTCCTCTCTGACTATCACTAAACTCTGGCTTTTGAACAATGCAGGAGAAATGTTGCAGACATTTTATATTATCAGCCTGGGCCTGGGGCTTGTTGTAACAGTAAATGGGATGTGTTGTAACTTGTGTAAGTTAAACTATGTCTGCGTGAGTGTACATCTTACCCTGCGATGCGCGATGTGGGCAACCGGGTCCAGCCACACGCTGCTACTGCTGCAGTTGCTAGCCCCGCTTGTTGGAAAGAGTGTGGGATATACCACTACTAGGAATGAGAGGGGGGGACTAAATCTTTTAAGATTTAAATAGCACTTGCGTGATTATAATGAGCACTGCTTACATTGTGCTTTTAATAAATACTACTGCATTGTTCAAAAATTATTAATTGTGTCTCAAATTATTCTAGGGGGGTACAGCTTTACTTGTGATGGGGTCATGTCCCCTGTTCCCCCTGGGATTTCCGCCCCTGGCCGTGGGTAATAGTATGACGTCAATATGTCAACAAGTTGAAATATTATGAGTATCACAATATTAATTTTTCATATAATATTAAAAATTACACCGGTATTATTGTGAGTGAGATGATGGCACACTCCTAGCTCTTACATATCAGCGTATCATGCATCCGTACTTCTAGGAACAGGAATTTCCTGAGGCTACTAATAGAAATCCCAGCATAATTACTGCAAATGACATTTGCACGGCACAGGTAACAAGGCACAAGGTAATGAAAGATCATGGCATGACAGGGAAGAGAGAAGCCTTAGGCTTTTGCTGTAAAAAGAATGAATGTTCTGGCTACTATGGTTCTTATTTTAGATTGATATATACAGAATTACGCAAACAGCAATCTCCTCTGGCTATTACGGGGAAATTCCTGGCAAAATTCTGCTGCAATTATGGCAAAATTGCACAACACGTAAGGTAAGGTAACGAATTAATGACTTGATAATGTTGGAGAAGACAGAAGTCTTTGCTTTCTGCTGCTAAAAGAATAAATGCTCCATCTGTTATGGTTCTTATTTTATATCTATTTAAACAGGATCATGCAAACGACGATCTCCCAGTCCATTTTTAAAGGGTTAACCAGCAGTAGGTCTGACCTTTTGTCTCCAGAGCTGGGTCCAGAGGGCAACTGGAGGTACAGGTACAGCTTGTCATTGTCGGAGAAACGCTGAACATCTTGCTGTTTAAACAGAACAGAACAAATCAGACCTGTGCTCTGATGTGCTTCCTCTGCACACCTCTCCACTGCACACGTCACTGATGTCATGCTTAATCATCAACTGTTGGCTCTTACCAGGATCTGATCCACTTTGGTCTGAACACTCTTCCTGCAACACAGAGAACACAGCAGTCATCCACACAGCGAGGGCGTACAGAACAAATCTTACATCTGTGACAAAGGTCATGATCTGATGGACTCTGAAACATCCTTAGCAAATTTACACTTCTTGTCCTGAAGCAAAAACATCATTCAGTTTTAGTCAGAGCCTACTGACAATTCATGTAAATCAGGAAGTTTCCACAAGACAGCAGCCAAAAACAGGAATTTATTCATTTTAAAAATCCATTCGTTTCTTTAAGACTTTGAATTTTTTATGTCAAGGGTAGCGGTGCTGCTTTGTCAGGTGTTGCTGCCCTCTCCATAGACAAACAATGGGACAGCCAGCGCAAAGCGGTTTTACAGCTGATCACATGTAGAGGCCTTTAGGGACCGTTCGCCACGGTACCCCTGCTGGGCAGGGTGGAAATAAAGCACTTTTCACACAGAGCGTGCAAAGCACAGACCTCCGCCAACGAACCCATTCATTGTGTATGTGCTACTGCGGTGCAAGAGCACACTGCTCTGCCGCCGAGCTGAGTGGCACGCGCCGCCAGCCTGTGCTCGAATTGAAATTTTTTTAATTTCACCACAACGCGCTGTGACGACACCTCGGCGCCGCGCGTCCAATAGCAGAGAAGAGCCTGACGTAGACCTGAAAGCAGTCACCATGGAGCTGTAGCTCCTGAACGAGCCTGTTCTCGCCCAAATCCTGTCCTCTGCGCCCCCGCGCCGCGAAAGCTCTGTGTGAAAGAGGCTTAAGCTTAAGTCCTGGAGAGTTTCAGAGGACCTGGAGAATGTTTTAGGATAGTAATAACATTATATAAGATAATCATATTACAAAGATAATATATATAAGATAATAACATTAAACACAAAATTAAATTGCAATACTTCTAACTTGATGATTTTACCTTTCTGTACATTTTGTATACAAATTCATTAAATAATTTTGCTTGTAGATGTCTATTTGCATCACATTTATTACGGAAAACACATTATTTGATCAAATTACATTGTGCCCCTGAAGTTCTTTGTGCGCTCCTTACTTTTTCAACTTAGGAGCACATGTGCTCCTTGGGAAAAAAGTTAGCGTCAAGCCCTACCCAGGGGTGTTTTTGGAGGCCACATCAACATCAGAAACATGGTGTCTAAATCTGAACAACTTGTAAAACTCCTTGTTGATTCCAATCTTGATTACCTGGGGCTCTCAGAAACATGGTTGGCTCAACTACATCCGCAGGCATTATGAATGTTGCAGGCTATAACACATTTTGGAGGGATCACACACAGGGTAAGGGAGGGGGGTATGTTAAGAATACTCTTAAATGCAAACAAATTGAGTTTTACAATAATGCCCTGGAATGTGTTGGAGTAACCATTACACTCTCTCCACAGATGTTCTTCAATGTTATTGTATTTTATACAACAGTTAGTTCCGACCGAGTGTGATTGGATGAGAGGCATTCCGTGAGTGCTGATATAGAGTATAACATCACTGGGACTTGTAACAGTAAAATCACTCTGGTCACAGGTGTTATAAATATAAATACAACCGTTAATTAACCAACTGTCACATTCGCTACACTGACGCAAACTTACACTATAGCGTTACACCAAGAAGATGGATGTTTTCCCCAGGCTGGCTGGTAAGTGAAATTTTTTACCAGCCAGGCAGATATTTTACCAGCCAACCAAATAATTAATAATTTAAAGGGAAAAAAGTCAAGTCACTTAATGCTGCCGGTGGATGAGACTGGGGGATGGCAGCAGCGGGAGCAGCAGCAGCAGCAACATTAACCTCCGTCTCTTGGTTGTCGGTCGGTAAAATCTCAGCCTCAGCAGGTTCTTTTGCTTTAGTTTTTTTGTGGGAGGCTCCGCAATACCTGGCCAGCATTGCCACATTATACTTTTTCTTACTTCTTCTTCTTCTACGAGGGTTCAGAGCATGGATGAGCCAGGCCTGCGCAGATTCGATCACTGGCGATTGGCGCACAATGCATGCTGGTTAGTTTTGTGTCCGACTTCATCCCGACTTGCTCTGACGTATTACAAAAGCCGACGGCGATAAAACCGCAAGAGCAAGGGACGCAGTTTTTAGAGCCAGGCGCTGCAGTTGCTCTCCACCGACTGCACCGCCTGGCTCTCACCTGATCTAACAGCTGATTGTTTCAGATGTCTACTGTATAATAATATTGGACTTTTTTAATTATTTAAGTATTTAGCAACACAGAGACTGGTGGTCAGTGGGATGTGAGGATTCTTAAACTAACATCTGTACAGATGTGAAGCCCTGACTGTATCTAACTGATCTTTAATGTAAGCTGTTGTCTTGTATTTTTTTTCCTCTGAAAATATGAACCTCATCCACCTTATTTTTCACGGAAACACGGAGGCAAAACAGAACGCAGCCAGCTTCCGTTTTTTTGTGCAACACTTCCGGTCCAGCACTCTGACCACTGTGTAAATGGGAATCGCCTTGTTGTTTACCTTGCTGAGTTTAGCTATATATATGTATATATCACATTTTTCACGTCACTATATCACCGTTTAGATTAATCTGTTTGTAAAGTCTATAAACACAATGACTGACCAAACATTAGTATTTTCTCTGTCTATAATTAATAACATGGTTATCGTAGATTAGCTGGGCTAACCGTTAGCTGTTAGCCGTTAGCCGTGTCTGTAATAACTCACTAAACTCACAAAGTGGCCCGTGAAAAAAATATTTTCTCCAGCGGATGTCTTAGTTACAACATGATTGAGCTAACTGGAGTAGTTTCATGTCGTGTCCGACAACGGGAGGCTTTTAACGGATGACGATCCTGATGTTAGCTTTGCTGCTAGTGTTAACGTTAGCTGTCCCTGTCAGCTGCAGCCACTGATGCTTTCTAGACATCGTCATTTCCCAAAAATGAATAAATACCACACATAGCAACACAAAACTGCTTTGCTAGCTCAATCATGTTGTAACGGCTGGATGGTTGATGCGTACATGCTGATTCAGGTGCTATCAGAGCCGATCCGCGCATCACTATGGCTTAATGATCAACTCAGTCAATTAAAACAACCCGTCCTGTGTTAGGAGTGTATGTCGCTGACAGAAAGAAAGAAAGAAAGAAAGAAAGGGAAAAAAAAATAGAAAAGCAGCGTACACCTCACATATTTATTTCTCACAGTTGCGTTTGGCTGGCATGCAGAAGCACCGTCTGTATGTCTGTGTGTCGAGGGCGCGAGCCGCAGCTTCAGCTGCTCAGATAGAGAGGCTGTGTAGCCCGGTGTGTTTTTTCACTGATTCGGTTCTGCAGGTTCTCTGCTGGTACACTGGAGACGGGGATCAAGCAGTTTGTCTCACTCGGGATAGATTGTGCTTTTTTGGTTCATAGTTTATGATTGACGTGCGATTTATTCGCGTTTAGAGGGAATAAATTTCCGTTATAACAGAAACGTGGGCACAGTTATCTAACGTTATACAAAATGCACAGCCTGACTAACTAACTAACTAACTAACTAACTAACTGATTGACTAACATAAACAACTGAAAATTGAAAAAAAATTAGCTTGCACTGTTAGCTCCGGTAAGGGAAAGCATGAGGGAAAGCGGCTGACCAGAAGTCATGCACAAAAAAACGGAAGTTGATCACTATTTACTTCCGTGTTTGAAAATAAGGTGGATAGTCAAACACAGTTTATTTAGCCTGTGTAGTTGGGGGGACAGGTCAAACTGATATGATGCTGATTTACAGGAGAATTCATATCAAATAGAGTATAAACCATGAACATAAACTACAGATCACCTGTAAAGCATTTTAATAAATTAATCTATCATAATTAAAACAACTGGAGACTGAGAACAAACTGATATATGGGTCTGATCACTTTTTTAATGAACTGACATCATTCCAGACAGGATGTAAGTGTGTCTGTGACTTCCTGTACAGACTGAAGGCTGCTGGAAACGGTCAGGAAACTGTACAACTTCACCATGGTTTTTTGTCACCACCCCCCACTGCGGCTGCCTGCTCTCATCTACTTTGCAGGCGAGGCGCAGTTCATCTCGAATGAGCCTATTAACAAAGTAGCGGAGTGAGAGAGTGGTACATCCTGTCAGCCAAGGGGTTTCCTATCTGTGCAGCTGAGCACCACAGCACCTCCACGGACTATTACATCCAGACGGTCCCGGTGTTTCCTCTGCAGCCTCCACTTCACCCAGCTGCCCAACAAACCTGCTGCTTCTTCCCACTTTAACCTGAATAACAAACCGGGGCTTGGTGCTCTGGCTGGATTCAAACGGAGAGCCGGGGCTAGCTGGGAAGCTAGCGGCGGCTAATTGGCTGTGCCTCCCTCCGGTCATGCTGCGGCTAACGCTCTGCTAGCCTTACAGCTGCGCCTTGCCAATGTGCCTAACAACAGCTATCCACCTCGGCGCGCTGTGTTAATGTCATGACTGACGCATTTACATGACCAAATATCGTCTCTGCCTGAAATACACATTACTCTGCCAGGAAACCAGCTGATACCAGCATCGTTCTCCAGTAACAAAAAATGCATTTTTCACTGGTAAAAAAATAACTCGCCAGAGTGCCGAGTGGTCTTAAAAATTTACCAGCCAGAGACAAACTCTACCTGTAATTGGCGAGTGGCGAGTGTTAGTTTTGGACCCTGGGTCTAGAGATATATGAGGGCTTGATCAGATTTTTCTTTAAAAAACATTGTGATCAACTAACTGTGCCTTTAACTTATATCATAAACGTATTGCTGGACGAATGTATGTTTCCATCTGCCCTGAAGTCAGCTATCATCACTCCAGTTTTTAAGTCTGGTGACAGTCAGGGGGTAACTAACTACAGACCTATTAGCATACTGCCTGTCATCTCCAAAGTGTTTGAAAAAGTAATAGCAGAACAACTGAAATTCCACTTTGATAGTGAGACGTTAATAAATCCTATGCAGTTTGGTTTTCGAACACACTACTCCACCGAAACGGCTTGTTGTTATTTCCAGGGGGGTGTTATGGGGGCTGTTTTTCTGGATTTACATAAGGCACTCGATACCGTTAACCACTCCATCTTGCTCTCAATACCTGCCAATTTCAACTTCCTGTGAATACACTTAAATGGCTAACATTATATCTGTCTACCCGCTCCCAAAGTGTTATAGTTAAAGATAAAATATCCACCTTTCAAAACTGCAATATAGGAGTGCCTCAAGGATCAATAGTTGGCCCACTCTTATTTTGTACGTACATTAATGATCTCCCTCAGGTATCTGATGAGGTTGAGATAATAATGTACACAGATGATACAGTCTTACTCACACATGGGAAAAATGCAGATGCAGTAGTGGCTAAACTATCTGATGTAATAAGTAAAGTAGCGAAGTGGCTCGGCCAATCATGCCTTACCTTAAACACAGATAAAACTGTGTCCAGGTACTTTACTAAACAGCATAAACATAGATTATGGCCCAGTGTATACATAAACGGGCAAAAATTAAAAAAATGTTGAGGAATTTAAATAGTTGGGAGTCATTCTTGATCCTAATCTAACCTTCACTAAGTATATAAAAAAAAACAGCTCAAGTAATGAGGCTAAATAATTCAAACTTCCACCATATAAGAAATTCACTAACAACTGAAGCTGCCAAAACTTACATGAAGGCTATGATCTTGTCTTATATGAGGTATTGCATGCCATGCTGGTCCCAGGCAAGTCAAACTGCCCAAAACTCAATTAAATCATTATACAGTCAGGCTCTCAAAATCCTAGACAAGAAATCATGACAGTATCACCACTGTAATATTCTCACTAAATACAATATGCTAAGCTTCTACAATCTAATCACCTTTTCTGATCTGCACTTGGTTTGCAAAATAATTAACAGTGCTGCCCCTCCTCCCTTGAAATCCTATGTGCAGCCTTGCTCTGAGCTGAGAACTAGAGCTCTCAGGTCCACATCTAGAGGAGACTGTAATATCCCACAGCGCAGTTCTGCATTTGCACAAACTGCCTTTTCTTACAAGGCTATCAAGGAGAGGAATAGGCTTCCTACCAACTTAAAAAACATCCCTGGTTATAATCGTTTTTGTCTTGAAGCTAAAAAATGCTTCTATCTACCCAATCTTGGCAGCATTAACTTGAACCTGGTGACACTGTCTACGATTTCTAACTGGGCCAACATGGGGTATATCTAATGTGCAGACATCTAGGGTTAACTTCATTTTATTTCTTAATTGGATGTCTTGTAGTACCATTATTGCTAGACTTGCACCTATTACAAGTTTTTGGGCCGATACCGATTTCCGATTTGCAGAGTGCTTGGATGGCCTTTTCCGATTTGGCCAATTATGATTTAATTTTTTTCAGCACACAAGATATTGCAATATTTTCTATCTTTGCTTTATTAGAACATTTTAACCCAGATACAACCAGCTTTTCAATAATCATCTCAAACAAACAAACAAAAACAGTGGTTAAGAAACATTTTCCTTTTTGCTCAGATATAACTTCAGGTACAGTATTAAAATAAATAAGTAAAAAAGGCATACATAAAAAAACATGGAGAAATAAAATAATAATTCTTAGTGTATAGCATTTGTGGGTCATTTCACAAAAAAAAGTAAAAATATCTCCTGTGGAAAATTCACAAAGGTCTTCAGGACGCGCCCACCAGTAGCGCAGACATGCGCATCTTTGGCACGCGGACACGTGCATCTTCGACACGCAGGCACACGCCTCGTCAGTTTCAAGCGGCACAGTGCAGCAGGGAGAGCTCCGCAATTCAGTTTAACATGGACAATTAACGACTTTCTCCTTTTCTCTTTTGATGTGTGTGCGTGAATGATTAAGGTGAGATGTTTCACTTCCTCACATCGCTCAAGCCGTGACTTGCACATGTGCATGTGTGCGCTGCTGATGTTACACAATGTCAATCATGTGGTGCGCCGGGAGGTTGACCGGCATTTTAAATCAGCATATTTTAGACTGACCGGCTGGTTACAGGTCATGGTGGATTACGTGAAAACCGGCCTGATTCAAAGCACTGCCGATAAATCGGTGTCTAATTATTGCTGTATAGAACTGTCTCTGTAACTTTTCTGTATCACATACAGTACAGGCCAAAAGTTTGGACACACCTTCTCATTCAATGCGTTTTCTTTATTTTCATGACTATTTACATTGTAGATTCTCACTGAAGGCATCAAAACTATGAATGAACACATGTGGAGTTATGTACTTAACAAAAAAAGGTGAAATAACTGAAAACATGTTTTATATTCTAGTTTCTTCAAAATAGCCACCCTTTGCTCTGATTACTGCTTTGCACACTCTTGGCATTCTCTCCATGAGCTTCAAGAGGTAGTCACCTGAAATGGTTTCCACTTCACAGGTGTGCCCATTTTCTAAATAGGCTTTTATTCTGAAACATTTGTCAGAACTTCCTGTGGAAGATACAGTAGCTTGATAGTTTACTTGTGGCGCTTCAAATGTAGCTCCTGCCATCTGCTGACTACAACAACATGTCGGCTGGCACATGAACAGACACAGTGACTCAAATAATAGTAAAAGTAATTAAAATAGGACAAGAATAACCCGATGACATAACACCCGCCGTAAAAGACGACCAGGGATAATTGGTGAGTACCAGCGTGTAGTGTGTACCAGGCATAATGCAAGTCCTGAGTCTGAAATATGTCTGTCAGCGAGTCCTACTCCACCTATTTAGACTCCGCCATAGACGGCAGCATAAACAAACTGAAAAAGTGCATTCAGTAACAAAAAAATAAGTTTAAAGAATTTTGGCTTATGGTTTCATTCAAATGTATATATATCTCAAATTAGAAGAGAGAGAGGGAGAGAGAACGCGCGTCTGTGTGTGTTGTCACGGTACCAAAATTGGGACCCACAGTACGATACCAGTGACAGTATCACGGTTCTGAGTAGTATCACGATACCACAGCAAAAATGAGGCAGATGTGCCTTTTGTCATTTATAAAAAGATAAATCACTTTTTTATAATTCATCACTGATATTTCAGTGGAATAAATTACTTATTGACTTATTCATACTTCAAAAACAGCATCAATAAGTGATTAACATAGGGGGGATCAAAATAAAATAAATTAATAAAATAAAACTCAACCAGCCATCCTCCTTCCCTGACAAGTAAAGAACAGTCCCTTCATAAGTAAATAACAGTCCCTAAAGTGCGGTGAGATTTGTGGACCGTTTACTGCCACAAAGAGTAATGTGATCGGCCCGTTTCTCCTCTGACACGTCACATACCTGTGTGCCGCCACAGCTCGGCTTTTCAGGTACTTCTGGGCAGTCATGATGTCAACAAGAGGACATTATTGGACCTGGAGCTGGACTTATCCATCTTGCGCCCCGGAGCACATGGCCGCCGTATTTGATAGGAATATGTATTCCTGTCTGTGTCTGTGACCCCCGTTCAACCCACAACTGGCAGGATTTGCCGTTATTGGACGGCGCATGGACACTCACCCTCTTGCGACTGGACTTTGAACTTATCCCACAGTAGTGGTACTGTGAGGTACCATAGTACTACAGTACTCCAACATTATGGTATCATATGTACTGTGGAGTTTTAGTGCCGCGGTCTACCGTTGGTACCAGTATACCGTGCAAAACTAGTGTGAGAGAGAGTGTGCGCGTCTGTTTGTGTGTGTGTGAGAGAGAGTGTGCGTGTCTGTGTGTGTGTGTGTGTGTGTGTGTGTGTGTGAGTGTGTGAGAGAGAGAGAGAGTGTGCGCGCGTCTGTGTGAAATTATGACCGAGTTAACAAGTTGTTTTCCGACATGAGGGGGTATTCTTGAATTCTCCCAGTCAGAAAGAGTTTTTCTGAGTATGCCGACGTCACTTGAACGCAGCATTCACTGCAGGCCATTCAGGTCTCATAGTGGGAGCGGGGCACTGCCGTGCTGACAAAATTATATATGTTATCGGGGCTATTCATCATGATATCGGACTTACCGGAATGACGTAATAATTTCCTGTTATCAGCCCGATAGTTATAGTGCACCCCTAATAAGAACCATGATGATGGGACATTCTGTCACTTCACAGTTGTCCAAAACATGTGGTTTGTGCCAGGCGGACATGATTGCCAGTACTTTTTCATTATTGCAAGAAATTCCATTGACTCATTCACAAGTCAAAAATGTGTTTTATCTGAAAGAAACATGCAATATTTACATCTAAGATCATAGAAAAATAGTCAACCAAGTGCAATGATGTCCTCTAAGATAAGATTTGCCACTTTGTTTGCAGTAAACAAAGTTTGTTGTTGTTTTTCAGTTTCAGTTATATATTGGGGGGACATTTTGGGCATGGGGGGGGGGGACTATACGGTGACTACGGCCCTGTCATGCATGCATAATTAAGGCCCATTTATGCTCCTTTTACGTATGAAAATGTATACGTCCATTTCAAACGATGTTACCGTCACAGCCCACATACTTCCATGCGCCCTTTACGTTGGCATGGCATAGTCTGATACTAAGGTTGTGTATTGCCATGACAGTAAGCAATCCTCAAGTTAAAAGACCTGCAGACATGTGTAGGCCTGGTTAAATTAAACTAATAATACATGAGCTAAATTTTTACTTTAGTCTAATATTGATGATGGTGGGGCCTCATATTCATTAACACACCAAAATTATTACATGATGCCTGCTAGATTGATGCTTGGCTTTAGAGGCTAGGCTAAGCCAAGCTAAGCACAGTGTGCTAAAGTGACAGAAGATGTTTTATTCCATAGCCTAGCTTAATTAAGCTATCGTTGGGTTATAATAGACAGTTACACACATTGCTATTTATAATTGGGAGAAATAAAAATACCACTCTGTTGCAGACTGAGAGGACCGAGGTCCACTCTCATGGGGGTTAGTGTCCTCTGGCTCAGAGCTGCATCCTGGCACTGGTGGCTCGAACATGTAGGTCTGCGGTTGCAGAAGACAGTTCGGAGATGCATCCATTTTCCTGGTAGCGGTGGTGACTTTGATTGACAGGTGACACTTGGTAGGGGGCGGGGTTTTCGCGCATTCGGCGGACACGCCCACAGCATTTGGGAGCAGAGACAGAGGCTGATTTTTACACAACTTTGAAGCCTAATTTCATATATTTGCCGATTTTTTTAATCGTTCAAATTTGACAGGGTAGCTTACAACACCTTTTACTGTGGTATGTCAAACTCAGATGATATTTATTCTCACTTTACACGGACTTTAACCAATATATCCACCAGGAGGCAGCCCAGCTTCAAACGTTTATGACAACAACAAACTCAAAAACAAACATGGCAACTGTGGAGGAGATATTGATAATGTACCTCGTGCAAAAAAGACAAAAACAGAGGCAGCGTTGTAGGAGGCGGTGGCTGGTGAGGCTGTTAAATACGTCGCAACTGGAGGACGGAGAATTCTTTTCTCTAGTACTGCCGATAAGAGAAATTGAATTGTTATTTCTTCTTAGTGTCTCACGAGAGCTACGTATCGGGTAGTGACAGCAACACTGCCTCCGCAGTTCCCGATGGTACTGCTCCGTTTGGCCCGTATCCCTAAGCTTTATGGAAACGTGCAGAAATACAGACGAAATGAACGCGGAGCACGGACAGAAGGCTCCGTCCGTATCCGTATTTAACATTGAGCATAAATGGGCCTTTAGGCTACAGTTGTCTGGGTGCGCAAAGGTGAAGTACGCTGGTCTTGTCATACAAAGTTTGACGAGTGTCAACTGGACAATATGGAGATGTTTGCATCTTGAAAGCCGGACTACAAATGTGGATAGACAGGGAGAAACACACGCAAGCCTAAGACGTGGTAAGATACGATATTCCACACTATATGAAGTGACTGATAACAAGATCTGTATAATGGATTGTAAAGAAATTTGTCAGGTTTTTATTTGGTAGACAATCAATCTGTATTTATAGCATGATGGGATGACAGCACAATGATGTGTGTGGTATCACTGGAAAGCTCTAGTCCTGCGCTTTCATGTGATATGCGTGGCATTTCTGTGTGAGCCTGCATTCGCGAGTAATCCATCTAAGAGTAACGTGTGTGCAAAGCTGTATGAAAGCTCTGTTATACATCATTTTAGTGTAAATTTATCATTTTTTTCCGCTGTGAAAACATTGGACTACTGACAAGTGCTTGGTCTTGTTGGAAAGCTACAATGCCGCACGTGATATGCGTGGCTTCTCGCTAAGATGCACGGTCGCGAAGAAAATCAATAGAGAAGAACAGGTATGAATTTGGACGCACTATTCGTCGTTTGGGCCCATAGGGTTAACAATGTTAGCATCAGAAACCGTGCTTACATTGCTAACAGAGCTAACACTGAAGGGCTCAAACTGAGCAGCACCAAGGTGACCTCTGGGAAGACCGAAGGGTAGGCACAATTTTTCAACAGCAATGCATTAACCGACAACTAACCGGTTAAAAAAAATGCAAAATAATGTGAAATAGGCTCTAGTCTGGCGCTCCCTTATCTCAGTGAGCTCTACGGCATTTTGAAGCACTGTCCTTTGATGTTTTTTGTTGTAAATATTTACCCTTTATCTTTTTCTGTCTTGCTCTCTCTCTCTCTCTCTCACACACACACACACATTTCAGAGTTTTCAGTTTTGGCAAGATCTCGGCCATGATTTGCCAGTACTTGTAGTTCTAGGGTCCTGGCGTCTGGAAATTAAGTGATCGTCTGGTCAGACAAAACAGCTGTCACAGCCCATCTCTGCTCCACCAACCTCTCGAACATGTCGTAAACAGAGTTCCACCATGTTTTTGTTGACTGGAGCAGAGTGTGCTGTGGCAGTTACACCTGGGCCTGTTTTGTTTTAAGTCCCATGGTGGCGGTGTGGCTGTGGTTAAAGTGCTTTACCAGCCTCGCTGCAGCAACGATTATGTGACTGATGTGTGCGCTGAAGCCATCATTGATAGCGAGTTGCAGCATGTGTGCGAAGCATGGTCCAGAGTGCCTGGGGACACGTGCTGGGGAGTTGGCTGCCACAGTGTTTCTGGCATTGTCATGGATTGTCATGGAATGCATTATTTCCTGTGAGACAACAAAATGAACTTACGAGATGTTGCTCTTGAGTTTCTGCAACAGCATGCTGGGCTCCGTGTCGCCCTCACCTGCCTCCAGACTGCCATCCCCCCGCCGGGAGGCTTCGGCTTGCTGGTGCCGCTCTGCCTCCGACATCTAGACCAACTAACCAGTGCTAAGTCCCACCATCTAAGGAGACAAAAACACACTCTCAACTACACTGCTGTTGTGACAAATATACTTTATATCATAGCTTGTAGAACTGAAATACATTACTTGATTAATCAGTTCACAAAAATTCATTATCAGCAATTTAAATAATCAAATTACGGTCATTGTTTTAGGCTGGAATGAGCCCAGCTTGTCAAATGTCAGTTTTCTTCCATATTTGAGAACTGAAAATCTTTTTGGACTTTTAATTGGAAAAATCAGAAGACATTTGAAGGCATCAACCTGAGGACTAAGAACTTGCACTGGCTCCTTTTTTTTTTACAACTTTCTTACAGTTTGATGATTAATGAGTCAATAAATAAATAATTGTAAATTGCAGCTTGATAATGTGCTTATAAATTTTGTTCAAATCCACACAATTTTATTTCTGATTCTAGTGGAGAACTCAAAGTTTCCACAGATACCAGACTTGTCAGGATGAATTTTGGGATAATGACCATATATGTAAATTGAATATTTAGCTGCTTTTTGCACACTGTATTGTATTATACATTTTGTTTAAAACATATTCCATTTAAAAAGAGTGGAGAAAATATCTTTTACTTAAGTAAACGTGTTAAATGTTAATTGGTGAAGTAACTAAATCTGTCAGATAAATGCTGTTCAGTAAAAGATACAATAATTCCATCTAGAATGTAATGAAGTGGATGTATAACGTGGCATTAAAAGACTCAAATATAAAGTACAAGTACCTCGATGTTGTACGTAAGTACAGTACTTGTGTAAATGTTCATATTTACGTTTCACCACTTGATTTGCACAACCAGGACGCTACTTCAGGAACAGGTGAATTGGGTTTTGAAGGATTGATTTGATGTAAAATAGGTAATATAGATGCTGGAAAGAGAAGCTGACTTAAATGCACGAGTTAGTTGGGTCGTTGGTTTCAACATTGAGACAGTAACACTGGTGTCAGACAACAGACAGACAGACAGCCGGGTCACTCCCACCTGTCTCCAGTCACTGCAGCACCTGAGCGGCGCAATGAATTTTAACATAAGACGACATTTTAAAGCTCAGGTTTCAGCCCAACACGCGCTGTCAGCCGGTAAAAATAGGCCCGCTGGCTGCCGGGTAGTGACACATGCCGGCTGTCACGGCGCAGTTAAACGTTACGACTACTACCGGAGCGGGAGGCATGTTTCTGGGGAGGAAAACACAGCTCGTCGCCGGCCATACTCGGTACACACACGGCAGCTACTGTTAGCCGGAGATGTTAATGTGCCAGCGGCCGAAATGTGACAGCCGTTCCCCGTATGACATGTTCGATTGCCGTGTTTACAGCGCGCAGAGAGCCGGTGGTCATGTGCCTGCCATTTACTATTTCAACACGCACACACACTCGCGCGCATACTGTGACCCAGCTCAACATGTTCCTGCCGAGCTAACTGGCTAACGGACAACACAGACACCCTCTGCATTAGCTGACCGAGGAGGTGACACTTCAGCGCGTTACCTGGAATTAAAACAAACAGGGTTAACAGCGCTTATACGCCGTAACCGAGAAAACTGGTTCACACGGAAAAACACCACATTGGTCTGGCTAACATTTTCCGCGTTCCTGTGTGGCTAGCTAGAAGGTCGCTGCTATCCCTGAGAGGCTAACTAGCTAACTAGCCTAGCTGGTTGCTATCAGATAGCATTAGCTAGCAAGCAATGAAACACCCCTTAAATGTGTTTTTACACGCTATTCGTAATTTCAAAATAGTTCCCGATAAAAGTTTATTTATTCTGTTACTACTGTATGAACAGTTCGGCTAGTCCCATTTGAGTATTTATTTTAAAAAAGAAAAAGAAAGTACCTGAGCCAAGATACAGCAAAAATCCCCTTTCAGATTTTTTTGTGATTGGACGGCTTTGTTATGTCTGCCTGACTACAAAGCCAACGTCTATTCCGACTGGTTGACTGTTACAAATCTACCCGGATACCAAAAGCGGGTGAAATTTCATTCGTCGATCAGAATTATTTTTCTGACAGGGATTTTTCTGATTGGACGCCTTTTCCTGGTCTGCCCAGTTACAAAACAGATGAATTTATTTCGCTAAATCTGCATAGCAACAGCGGCCTGTTTGGACAGCGAAAGCGAAAGTATTCAAATACATGTTTTATAAATACGTAGTTAACATTTCTGTCTATTAAATATGTATGATTATTATACAGTCTAGATAAGAACAAACATTTTTAGAGGCTCTGCAGAAGTAATTATATTTTTATGTTGTTTTTTTTTGTACAGTTTTTATTTTTATCAATGTAAAGCAAATTTCTTAAATCGTATGTTGTCAAAGAAACTTCTGATATACAGTTTTGTTTTTGGTTAATATTTTAAAGACTTGTTAAATCAAACACACTTTGTGAGGAAAAACTGACAACTATTTTTGACAGGAATCTGAGAATTTATTGTGGACTGCAATTAAAAACAAATTTAATTGAAAAAAGTTATTTGAAAAAAATATTGTTCTAAAAAATGTCCGGTTTCTAGAAGACACCATCAGCCTGAAATGGTTAAAATGTACACATTACCACAGGATGTTCATGTGAGAGGAACAGTAATGTCCAACTGAAAGTAAAATACACTGCTAAAAAAAAATAAAGGGAACACATAATCATCACAGTGTAACTCAAAGTCAATCATACTCCTGATATCAACCTGTCAAGTTAGGAAGCAATACTGATTGTGAATCAGTTTCACCTGCTGTTGTGCAAATTGGACAGACAATAGGAGGACGGGAGATGCAATTACCAAGACGACCCCTAATTAGGAATGGTTTTGCAGGTGGTGGCCACAGACCATTTCCCTCTCTGTGTCCTTTCTGGTTGATTCTTGGATAGTCTGCATTTTTCCAGTGCCTTCACCACTTGTGGTATCATGAGGTGGTATCTGCAGCCCACAGAAGATGCTCAGCAGGGCTGGACTGGGACAAAAAATCGGCCCGGGCATTTTGAGCCTAGTCCGGCCCACCAGGTATTGATGGAAAGACAATGAAGCCTATGAATGAAAACAAACTTTCTTGTGACACCGCTTGTACACTGTCTTGTTGGTGTATATGTACTTGTCTAATAAATTTAAACCTACACCATCCTCCCAGTCCCATTATTCTATACAGTACTTACTTAGAAGAACCCAAAAGGCTGCTTAGTCTAGTGAACCTCCTGAACAATGAACGTATGGTGGGATCCTGAAATTGGACAGTGAGGAATAGAGGTGAGACATGATCATTGATGAATATTAAAATGAATAAATGACAGATTTAGTCATATTTTCATAGACTGTGTACTCACCACATCAATAAATAGCACAGCAACACATAATACTTCCTCAAACATGGCAACCTTTAAAAAGTGAAGGGATATTTTAAATTGAATGGAAACATGCCCACAATAAAAAAAAAATACAGGTAATTATTATCCATAAGAGTTTGCTGTTACATGTCAGTAAAAAAACAACAACAATAAGATAAAAACACAACTTATCTAGAATAAAGAGGATATTTATGTGTAAAAGACAAGTAGTTACTTTTAACTCCAAGCCACTTTTATGTTAATGAGCAGCATCACATCTCCTGGCAAATCCTAATTTGATTCAATCTAAATTATATTTGCAAGTGGGTTTATGATGAATACTAGCCTCATCATTTGGTTTTACATGAACATTTTTGCTCTGTTGAGCTTTAGCTGTTTCAGAGTAAAGAATTACTGCATAGTGCACTTATATCAATTAATAGACATTGAAATATTTTACTACCTAACTAATAAAGACCATACTTAACTAACTAAATGAATAAAATAAAGTTACTGAAGCACTAAGATCACCATCACTAGTATAACATCACAGAAACAGCCCAGCAGTAGAGAAACCCCATCATGCTGCTCAACAGCCAGCTAAATTGTTAAATGGCCTACTCATAACTATGCTGTGTTAAGAGTTAGCAAGCACAACGAAAATAAACTATTAGGGCTGTCACTAATGATTATTTTCATTGTCGACTAATCTGTCGATTATTTCTTCGATTAGTCGACTAATCATTTCATCGAAAAATGTGTTAAAATGTTGGAAAATATTGACCTGTCTCGCCCAAACCCCAAAATTACGTCATCTAATGTCTTGTTTCATACTCATGCCAAAGGGTTTTAGTTCACGGTCATGGGAGAGTGTGTAAAGCTGCCAATAACTGAACGTAAGAAGCTGCAGTAAGAGTATTTTGGGTACTTTTATAGTACTTATCTACGAAAAATGACTCAAACTGATTAGTCGACTACTAAAATAGTCACCGATTATTTTAATAGTCGATTAGTCATCGATTAGTCGACTAATCGTGTCAGCCCTATAGACTATCAACCAAACTTGATTCATATCTGACCCAGGCAGACTGCAGTTCATCACTTCTTACCTGAAGTTCAAATTCCCCTCCAGTCGCACCGACTGTGCCGTCGTCAAAAATGCGGCGGCTGCGGGTCTCTCCTCCTCCTGCCTCCCCTTCGCCTCATCCACCTGCTGATGGCCACCTCCGCCATCATTACCTGCTGCGGCTGCTTTGGATGCCAGTGCGGGTGCGGTCACTGATGCTGCCGCTCAAGAAGCTCCGCCATAGCCAGCAAACATCTGTGTTATTTTAACACATTTGGCAGCATCTTCCTAAAGGGCTTGTCTCTTTTTCTCTCTTATTTTTTCCACACCTCCTTTGAGTTTCTTCTCAATTTTGTCAATCTCCTCTCTCTCTGTATGATTGACTGGCAGCCGAGGCCCATGTGGGAGGGGGCATCGGCCCTCGGCTGTAATTGGTCCAGCCCAGAATCAATCATGACTAATAGGCTGATCTACCAGGTTTGTGTACCAATAGGTATCATGACACGACTAAACAAAAAAAAAAAAAGGCCCGGCCCAAAATTACCATCGGCCCACCGGGCAAATGCCCGGTATGCCCGATGGCCAGTCCAGCACTGTTGCTCAGGTAGTGCAGCTACTCCAGGATGGCACATCCATACGCACAGTGGCCAGAAGGTTTGCTGTGTCTCCCAGCACAGTGTCAAGAGCATGGAGGAGATACCAGGAGACAGGCCAGTACACCAGGAGAGGTGGAGGTGGCCGTAGGAGGGCAACAACCCAGCAGCAGGACCACTATCTGCTTGTTTGTGCAAGGAGGAACAGTAAGGAGCACTGCAAGGAGCACTGCCAGAGCCCTCCAAAATGACCTCCAGCAGGCCACTGGTGTGCATGTTTCTGCCCTTACTGTCAGAAACAGACTCCATGAGGGTGGCATGAGGGCCCGACGTCCACAAGTGGGGCCTGTGCTCACACCCTGGCACCGTGCAGCCCGATTGACATTTGCAAGAGAACACCAAAATTGTCAGATTCGCCACTGGCGCCCTGTTCTCTTAAGAGATGAGAGCAGGTTCACACTGAGCACATGTGACAGACGTGACAGAGTCTGAAGATGCCATGGAGAACGTTCTGCTGCCTGCAACATCCTCCAGTATGACCGGTTTGGTGGTGGGTCAGTGATGGTCTGGGGAGGCATATCTTTGGAGGGCCGCACAGACCTCCGCGTGCTAGCCAGAGGTACCCTGACTGCTGTTAGGTACCGGGATGAGATCCTCAGACCATTGTCAGACCATATGTTGGTGCAGTGGGCCCTGGGTTCATTCTGATGCATGACAGTGCCCGGCCTCATGTGGCTGGAGTGTGTCAGCAGTTCCTGGATGACGAAGGCATTGATGCTATTGCCTGCCATTACCCAGACCAGATCTGAATCCAATCGAGCACCTTTGGGACATCATGTATGGTAGCATCCACCGCCACCATATTGCACCACAGACTGTCCAGGAGCTGACTGATGCCCTGATCCAGGTCTGGGAGAAGATCCCCCAGGAGACCATCCGTCGTCTCATCAGGAGCATGCCCAGACATTGTAGGGAATGTATACAGGCACGTGGAGGCCATACACACTACTGAGCCACATTATGAGTTGTCCTGAGGAAATTCACAGAAGTTGGATCAGCCTGTGATCTGATTTTTTCACTTTGATTTTGGGTATGATTCTGAATCCAGTCCTAAATGAGTTAATGATTTTGGTTTCCATGAATTGGTCTAAACGAATTACACTATGTAATCAATAAAAAATTTTTTCTGAAATATTTAATTCATCGAGATCTGGGATGTGTGATTGAAGTGTTCCCTTCATTTTTTTTGAGCAGTGTATAATATGGTGTGATGTGCATGATTTAATAAGCAAAACTTTAAATGATTTATCTGGGGGAAAAAGGAACATTTGATTTCCAGTTTAAAGTTTTTAAATGTCAACCACATTTGTTTAAAACACAAATGAAACCAAAAAAACAATGCAATTCCTTTTTTATTTATTACATTTATTTTCCATCATACAAAAGTTAGAATAAACATCAGAAAAAAACTAAACTGGGTTAGATAAGTTGCAATTGTTTTTGATGGAAGGCTTCATCAGTCACACCTCATCCTCATTCAAACCCACTGCAGAAAAAAAAACATGATTACAATTACAACTTTTATCACCTTAAGGTTCATTAATGACACTTGAAAAGCAGAAATATATATAATTTTTTCAGACTGCATTTCATCGCTAATCCTCTTGAGAAGCTCTGTCTTGTAAGTCTTCATCAATGACTGTGACCAGTTCAACAGAAAGATTTGTTTTCTCTGTTGATTTCAATAAGTTTAGGAGGAATCAGCAGATATAATTTTTTAGTATTTCACACAAAGAAACTAAATTTTATTATGAGGCAAGTCTGGAAAAAAATAGCAAACTGTTTCTGATAATGTAAATTTTATTTTGATTTGTTATATGAAAGGATAAAACTGTTCAATGACTTTAAAATTCAAATTTAATTTTAAAAATCAACAGCAAACAGTTAATATTTGCTTCAACATCAGTATCAGGTTTGTCTCTGCTAACAGAGTGCCAAATCCTCCACCTGCTTCTCAGTTAAATTCCTCCAGTCTCTCCTTGTTACATGTTGCCCTTCTTTCATCAGATTCTGTACAGCTGGAGGGTTTTTACTGTTAAGAAGCTGCACACTCTGAGAGCAAACTCTCAGCTGGACTTAAAGTTGTTCTACATCCGTACTTGAATATCACTGACACTTTGCAAAACGACCAACTATTTCATTTTATTTGACTGTTATCATGGGGAACCTTATGGGGACCATCCTGCGACCTTTGATCTTACCTGACCATGTGAGCGATGTCCCAGTTGGTTTCTGATGACAGAGGTCCAATAATCTCCACGCCCTCTTCTGTTACTATGGCGATCTCATGCTAAAACAAAAACATCACGTAACTCATTAAACTTCACGGCAGTATACGTGTGAAAAGGAGACCGATAATATTAAATGATATGGTCAAACCAGTCAAGAAGTGAAATATAAACTATATAACATTAGCAGTTACCAACAGTACTGCTTTAAAACAGCTGACTCAGGATCAGTCTACAGGTTAAGTGAACTCACCCTGTTGTAGGAGCGAGCGTCTCTGTAGTAGAGGACTTTTAGGCAGCGCTCCACCAGCTCCCGGGCCTCCTGCTTAGTGATTTCCACCTTGTTCTCCACCACCTCCCTCATCAGAGGCTAAAACAGAGGCCAAACACTATTTTGAGTGTTGTTTCTTTTTTGTTAATATTCTATATTTAAATGTAATAACAGTTAAATGATAAAATAAACTTTAACTGATCACCAGAGGGGACTGTTGCAGCAGCACACTAAACAGTTCAGGTAAACAGAGAAACTACAATAAATAAATAAATATAAGAATAGAATAAAAAATAGAAAATTACACAGAGCATATGGAGATAAAATTAAAAGGTAAGGTGACAGTGGTGTGTTGTAGTATGATATAAAAGCCTACGTTAACAGTGTACACAAGACAGATGGTACGATTAAATACTGTTACTTGGTGTTTAAGTGTATTAATGTGGAGGTGTTATATAAATAGAAAATAGAATATGATGCAAAAAACTGTGCTAACATATGAGCATGTAACAGCATATTAGTTTCAGATATGAGTATACAGTGAAAGGCAGTAATATAATATATAACAGTACAAGAACATACCTTTAAACAGAGTATCAATTAAAAGAACAATGTGCAAACAACACAACATGGAAATAACACAGTGAAGTGTAGTGTGATGAAATGAAAGCTAATTGACATACGTTGACATTGTCATACAGATTACTGTTAGTTTATCATGTTGATCTGTTCTGTACGATATCTATTGCACGTCTATCCGTCCTGGAAGAGGGATCCCTCCTCAGTTGCTCTTCCTGAGGTTTCTAGGGCTGACCCAAAAAATTCGAAGCTTCGTTCAATGGCACGGGATTCGATTGTGAAAAAAACAAAAAAACAAACAAAAAAAAACACCAAAAAAAAAGAATATTCGGCCTTTTTTTTCCCTCCCGTTTTTTTGGGGGACCTTGAACGCAACACTAACCCCATTAGGCCCTGTAAAGAAGTCATCTAGTCTGATTGTTGCATGAATTGCCTAATAAAGTTTCACAGTAAATCAGAGAACAGGGATATTATTATTGCCACGGGTTATTTGAAATGGACAAAGGTAATCTTTACTGGTGAGTTAAGGGAGAATAGCTATCATGTAATTAAGAAAGAAAGAAAACATCTCCGACAAGGAAATAGAAAGCCTGACGTGCAATGAATGGAGACCTATTATCCTGCTTGAACACAGACGACTAAATTCTTTCAACAATGTGACTCAAAATAATGATAAAATAGATTTTATTGATGTAAAATAATATGCTGATGGTGACATTTTCCACTGGTCCGTTGCGCTCTGAGTCTGGTGTCAGTGACACATGCTGCACATCTGTCTGCTTGCGCTGCAGTGCGCGCAGAGGGTTTTAATTTTTAGTGTTAAATCAAAAGTTAAACACTACTTATCAGCAACCAGAAGTGTTTTTTCATTTGTGAATATTTTTATCTTAATTCTAGGGTTGCAAGAAACTACCTTTTCACCATAACTCTTAAGTTATTAACTTTTTTGGACTTTTTTTCGCCTACTGAATGTATACACATGCTGCTTTTGCTATTTAATGACAACTGTGAAAAAAGACTGACCCTGCTGTACAGGAACCAGTGAAGGGAAGCAGGGAAACTTTGCAGATATTCAACCAGCTGTATGTCATCGCACTGTGCGCAGACAAAGCCAAACACTGTTCATCTGCACACACTGTGATGCCACACAGCTGGATCAATATCGACGAAGTTTCCCTTTATATTCATTGTCTTCTGTCACGATCACCAGTGATGTGGTGATTCAATTTTACATTGTGATCTGTAACCTATAGTTTGGCTTTGGCTTCTATCTTGGTCTTTTTAGCCTGTTGTTGCTGCTCAGTCAGTTTGACATCCTGGATATATCCTTCAAGCACATTTTGTAGACCCCTCTGTCTTGCTTCTTTCTGGAATCACTATTTCACTTTCCAAAAATATGATAATATTTCCTCGGGGGAGTGCAGTTAGCTCTGTCCATCACAAAGGGGCGGAGCTTAGCAAAAGGTCAATTACTGCTTGGATGCCTACAGATGGAATTATTAAGAGGGTTTAGCCAGATAAGCTGTTCGCTAATTCATGTTAATTCAATGAGTAAACCAACAAAATGTAAATTGCCTGTTTGTCTGTAACTCGACGAAAAATATTCAGTGAGGTAACACGCTCCACTCTGTTACACCACTGTACAGCTCTTTTTCTCTGCTTCTATGGCAGCTCGACTCCTCTCCCCACCATGGATGTATAAAGAACACTGTGTTGCTGTCTCTTGTGTGTGCTGACAAATGGATGAGGAGAGACTAATTGCTGAGGTTGAAAAATATCCAGAGCCACAAACCTTGACCCACAATCCTGTCATTATAAAGACAATGACAAAAAAAGATACTGCCTGGCAAGCCATGGCTCCTGAGATCACTGCTGCGGCAACAGCCTTGAACATGGGGCGCCTGCTCTATCCACTAAGCCACCGACACCCCATGAGATCAGTAGCTCGTGAAAAATGAGATGTCAGATTTGTGTCTACAGGTGTTATTTCCATGTGTCATATTTTAATTTAATGTTTGTTAAGTATAAATCTAAAGGCCCTGACACACCAAGCTGACGATCGGCCGTCATTCAATGTTAATGCATCTGTTGCTCTAGTCTTTGCAGTGTCCTGTACTGTTGCCCCTCGTCAGCCACTGAGCATTTTTTGACACGTTTCCTGATAGTTTGTGTTATTGTTCACTGGCGCAAGGTAAATATGCTCTGTTCTCTGAAAATTGGATTGTTTTGTTAAAGTGCTGACTGGCTAACTAGCATCAAGATGCTCTTCCTGTTTCCCTTTTTGAATGACGAATACAGCTGACCGCCATCTGCTGGCATGGAGAGGTATTTCCTCTTATGCAGGCGCCAATCCTACATGCAGGTTGGCCGTCAGCTGTAGTCTTTGAGGTCTGTTCATGTGCGACTTTTTGGCTGAGACACTGATACAGCAGTCAGCTCTCATTGCCACTAGTTCTTTGATGTCGGTTTGGTGTGTCTGTCGGACTGTGTATCAACAAACTTTCAGCTGCAGTGTTAACAGGGCTTTAGTTTACTGACTCACCCACCTGAGCCAAGTACGCTCCAAAGCCTGTGGCCACTGTTGGAGCCTCATAGGCCACACCCAGCTTGTCCACGTAACCTAGGAAACTAGAGGGAGGCAAGATGGCCGACTGGTTAACTGCAGCTCACAAGATGCTGTTTGTAATAATAATAATAATGATAATGATAATAGTAATAATAATAATAATAATAATAATAATAATGATAAACTTTATTTATCTTTTTCATATTAAAGTCACAAAGTGCTTTATGGGGTTGAAACAGGAACAAAAATGTTCCAGGACAGCAGTGAAATAGTGCGACAATTACAACACAAATTCATTTACAGAGCACTGACCTCTCTCCGTTGTAGAAACCTCCGATCACCACGGTGTTCCACAGAGGATTCATCCTGCTGCGACGGTTGTACATCACTCTGGTCAGCCAGGAGTGGACTGCCTTCGGACTGTAGCTGTGACCATCACCAAGCAACTCCTCGTCAATGCTGACAGACAAAAAAAAAAAAACGAAGTTCATATCTGAGCACGGAGCAGCTCTACATGCAGGAGGTTACATTTCTGTCAACTTACACCATCTGCTCGATGATCTGCTTCAGATGCTGGTAGTCAGCGTAGTCTCCTGAAGCTCCCAGGATGGTGCTGTTGTTAACCTGAAGTAGAGACACATCCAAAACTGTCAACCCCACTTTTTGGACCGCCTGCCTGAACAACAAGGAGCTAATGATTTCATTAATTCATATGTTATAATATATAAAAATATGAGTGTTAAGTACGGATGTCCCGATCCGATATCAAAGATCGGTATCAAGGCTGATGAAGGCTTTTTGCCATAGCCCACAGGAACGGCACTCCATTATGTTTCTCTCTCCAAGTGAGGATTATAACATATGACGCTCACATAATCCGGTCCAAATTAATGTGTATTTTTAAGTGCTTGTAGATCCACTCATTACTTAAAGTATATGTCATATAAAAACATTGAAATTTAAGGTGTTTTGATGGATTCAAATCGTCACCTCATGCACTGAGTAACATTTCTAGTTAACATTCCACCTTAAAAGTTGCCAGCAGTCTGCCCAATTAATTTAATTATTTTTTCACAGACTACAGCTGCTGTAAGAGGCAGCAAAACATCCCTTCATTTTATAGTTAAAGTTTACTAATATACAGTGGTGGACAGTAACGAAGTAAATTTACTTGAGTATCCGTACTTTACTTGAGTATTATTTTTGGGGGATACTTTTACTTTTTCTCCACTACATTTGAAGGACAAATATTGTACTTTTTTCTCCACTACATTTCTATTGATGCTCTCGTTACTCGCTACTTTTGCTCTTACGTCAGCTGATGAATTTTCTTTTCTGTCTTAGCCGTACTGCCGTACCTGTACTACGTCATGCTTAAAACGAAACTTAACTTTGGCAGTTCACATCCACATCATGTGATAGTGGTGTCAATGGCTTCAGCAGCGCTGGATGAAGAAACCAACGGAGAAACTTCCCCCAGCCCCTAGCATCCGTGGCCATATCTCAAGCCCATGTTCGAGGTTTTTGATACAAAGAATGATTCGTATCAGTTGAAGGGTTTGCTGTGTTTACCGCAAACAACTATATCACGGCCTACAAAAACTCGTCTTCCAACTTGAAAAAGTATGTTGCAGTATGTAACTTAGCTAAAAGCAAATTTTCACTTGAAATACATAGAAAAATCTGCCAGTGGAGCAAGGCTTTTGTTCTTATTACAAGCAAAAAAGATCTTGCTCCACCGGTAGATTTCTCTACCTGTTTCAAGTGAAAACTTGCTTGAAACAAATGAAAACTGGTTAAAAACAAAAAACAAAAAAACAAAAACAACACCTAGTGAATTGAACTGAACCATACCGGACCGCTTGGTGGAAACAGGGCTTTATTCATGTATGTCATGGTGTTATATTCATTAGATTTCTCATATATTCACAGCTGTAAATCTGTTAAAGACCAAAGCATTATTCTCTGCAGTTGCAGCTAGACACATTTTTAGAACCGAACAATGGCTGACAAAAAAAACTAAGGCAGTCAGAAACTATTACAGTTCTTTGAAAGAGACAAACGCCAATGCAGAAACATCAGCTGCTGCTCTGGACCACCAGAGAAGAACTGATTATTGTAATTACTTCTCTTAAATGGTCATCTTCCTTATCTACAATTATTCAATTCAAATGTGTATCTAGTTGATCTATGGCAGAGATTATCAAGGTGTTTCTGTAGCACAAATTATTATTTTCTATTTATGTAACAAAAGACCTCATTGTTCAACGAATAATATTTTAATTGTTAAATCTAAGATGGTAGATTACTGTTCTAATCTAACAGATCTAAAACTCCTCTCTTGTGCTGATTTTTCACGAGTGTAAAAAACAGGCTGCATTAGATTATTCCAAGGGACATAAATTAATGGGTCCCCTCATAGTGTATTCTTATAAGGAAGGGGTCCTTGGTTGAAGAGCAATCGATAACCTCTGATCTAGGGGAAATGCTAAAATGTGTTTGCTACAGTTATGTTGTGTCTGCAGAGACCATCACCTTCATGAGACGTGAGATGTTCCTAAAGCGGGCCAGAGAGCCGTACGAGCCCAACATGTCTGCAGCAATGATGACGCCCCCGGTGAACTTCACTCCGAGCACCGACGTCCCGGTTACCATGGGGTTACTGCAGGGAGACAGGGAGGAGGTTCAGTCTCAGAAGGGCTTTCCTGATATCTCATCAATTTACAGCTTAAGACCAACACATTGGCAGACAAGCTCGCAATTACACTGTATCTGTTCATAGAAACCGTTTTCCTCTGGAGATTAAAGAAGTTTTAATAACTTGAACATGAGTTTTCTGGTAAATTATATACAAAATAAGAAGATGTTGAAAAAAAGGTGGATTTTTATCACCTGAAATATATTGCTGGCAGTGTGGCCTATCACACAAGGATATACAATTTACAGAAAATAAAACCCCAAAGGTAAATACAAATGTAAGATGACAAGTAAGCGAATTTTTCATTGTGTAATCCAACATTTCTGATGACCCAGTGTTTCTAAAGTTAAAGCTGCAGCCATGTTTGCAGTTCCAAAATCTGATAAAACAATCTTTATATCATACACTGGATGCTTGGGTTAAACAGTGCTTTAGAAGTATAATGATTTGTTCTGTTATCAAATTTTGACAGTTTAACTAAATTATGTCACTAATCACATTCAAGTAAGATTGAAAGATTACCTGAACAATCAAACAATTGTTTGTATTAAAGTAATACCTTACATTAACGCACATCCTGGATTATTATATTTACACATTGCACCTATTTGCTCTACTGTGAACTTTCATACATCCCCTGCTTGATATTTTGGCACATACTGCACAAAACTGTATCGCCTATTCTGTAACAGCAATATTGTGCATATTTATTATGTTATTGTACTTTTTACATGTATCTCTCAATTTTATTATAATTTTCCTATTCTACATTTATGTTCTGGAGTGTTGCAGCATTATTTATATTCCTCTTAATATGATTTTGTGTGTTTAATGTACGCACTGAAAAAAAAAAAGAAAAGAAAAAAGCAAATTCCTTGTAAGTGAAAAATGTTCTGAAAGCAATGAACGTTGTCCATCATATTTATGTCTGTCTGTCTGTCTGTCTGTCTGTCTATCTATCTATCGAAATTCCTGTGCACCTGTCTACTACAAATTTATATTATTTAATTTATATTCTAATTTTTGCATAATGTTAAGTCTTCTTTTTCTTTAAATGCACATTTTTCAAGGTTTTACCTATAAAGCCCAATATCACAAATCACAATTTGCCTAGGAGGGCTTTACAGCATAGGACATCTCTCTGTGCTTTGGATAAGGAAAACCCCCAAAAAACCCTTTAATGGGGGGAAAAAAACAGGAGGAAAAATGGTAGAAACCTCAGGAAGTAACTGAGGAGAGATCCCTCTTGCAGGATGGACAGACGTGCAATAGATGCCTTGTGTACAACTATGTTCAACTAAAGCAGGGCTGGCCAAAGTTTTTTTTTGTTTTAATGGGGGCCCAATTAGATGATTAAATCATGTGAAAAAACCCAGGAGTTATTTCTAAAAATCCCGTACACATGAGACAAACGACTATTTCACCTTCTTAATTTTTCTTTGCTGGTTTAGTGATTGAATGCAACCTTTCAGTTTCACTCTTCAAAGAGAACTCATTTTGAGGAAACAACAACAACCTTCATTAATAAACTCAATAAGATAGAGAAAACATTTTAAAAAATAAAAGTAGTGAACAATAATGTTATACAACAAATTAGAAATATTATCTTAAACTGCAGAGGAAAAATGATGTTCAGATGCTTTACAGGTCTAGAAACTCAAATAAATCTACAAAAGAATTTATCTGTTGAACTCAAATCGCACGTAGATGTATGTATGAACTGGAACATCTGCTGATTACCACAATTCTTGTAAGGCAAGATATAATATACATTTAAACGACACAGATGCATTAAATATATGAATTTGCAAAAGATCTGCTAAGAGGTATAAGATTATACAAATTATTGTTTGAATGTACTTACCTTTAATTTAAATTCTCTATATTTATTACATTGTTTATTTCAATTATTTATTTATTATTATTCATTTATTATTTGCCGATATCCAATATGACAATATCTTACAACTCATTTGACAGATAACCAAAATCGATCATCACGTGTCTTCTGTAGTGGAATTAACATCATATTATGCATGCATAATCTTATCGTGGTGGCCCACCAGCAGATGGAGACATGAAATACAGTGCTTTTCAATGTATGTAGTATTTATCAATTGGGCAAAACGAGAAAACGCATGCTGGCTGATTCATTTTAGAGCAAATATTGGTCAATACCACTGACATACCGATATTATAGTGCAACCCTAATTATTTAGTACTTATGTAATATAATCATTGTCTTATCCCTCAATTTTTGTTTTAGATATTTTATGTTTTAACTAACATATCTATCTATAGCCACCTTATTCCTGTAGAAATGATTTTGAGTGCAACTAGCAGTAAACTAGTTAGTCCTATAGACTGTCTGAGGTTAGTCCCAGTGGCTACTCTTGGTGGCTGACTGCCAACACTGGCTCTTTTCTAAAGTAATTTGCCTTCAGTTAAGCACATACCGATTTATTTTTTAACAAATAATTAACTAATGTTAACTTGGCATTTTCTAAAATGTCTTTGCAGAGCTCTGGTCATGCACTGTCCATGTCTGTAGTGACTAACGACCTGTCTAAGCTAAATTTTTGTCTTCAGCAACTGTGTGTTGTAACCAGAACAAAAAGGGATTGTTCCTGTCGCAAAAGGTACAACTGATATGAGAAATAAAATCCCAAGAGTTTCATGAGTAGTGAAAAAGTATTAAATCAGAATTTGCAGAAGAGAATGACACCTAGACTGACAGGTCCGTCACTCAACGTCAGTACATGATATCCCCGCCTTTACCCATCTGACTTCATTCTCAACCTACATTAGAAAACTGCTCAGCAACATACCTTGAAATATGTATTTAGTCATTAGGGCTGTGAATGTGTTACTGATTTACCGTACTTCCTTTATATCATATAAAAAGATTGATGCCAAAAGTCTTTTACAACTACTTTATATTACTATTACTGAAGTCTGCTGCTAAATTCAGAAGATAAAAACATGTAAACTGCGTCGTTAAAGCAGACGAAGGGAGGATTAGCTGGGAAACATCACATTTATTCACTTTACATGGAGCTACAGTTAATACTAAATTATATTGAATGTTAGCTGAATGTGTTAGCATCTCTTAACAAGCAATCAGAAAAAATAAATAATCTTCAGAGGGAGCAGATGTTTACCTTAAGCTAGCTTGGACCATGTCAAAGTTAACAATATTTTAACGGAGAGAGCGAACTAATTGCTGTCGTGCTCAGTTAAAAAGGAAGAAAAAACTATGCTTTGAGATGGCTCTCGGAGGTGGCAGAGGTATGATCACATAATCCCGTTAGAGCTGTAACAGGTGTTGTGTTCCACGTATCTATCTATCTACATATATAGATACTTATATAGATAGAGAAATAAATGTGTCCATCCTGCTTTGCTGATTGTAAATTGTGTTCAATAGTTATTGGCTGTGTTTCCCAGTTAAGAGCGATCTTAAGACTTAAGAGCACAGTTAAGAAACGTCCTAGCTAAGAAGGGTTGCTAAGATACCAAGTTTCCCAGATGTGTTCTTAATTCCCTTCTTAGGATCGCTCTTAAGATCGCTCTTTAAGAAGCTCTTAACAGGAGTTGTCCACTACTACAGCGCTGAAATTAAATCAATCGATGTCAGGCAAATCGATCACCCACCACTTAATCAAGTAACACAGCACTGCTACCTAACGCACTAACTCCCTGCTGCTTGTGTGTATGTGTGTTCTAATGATTCTAATAAAAAACTAAGACGATAAATATTTGACCTATTTCATGATGAAAACAAGACTACTAAATAAGAAGTAATCTTGGTAAGAGAATCATGAGGAAATGTATTATATTTAAACAAAAAACACACAGACGCCTTGCTGAGGCCAGTGATGTCTCCCACCACCTCCAGGAAGCTCCCCACTGCGTAAAAACGCAGCGCAGCCAGGCACTGCACCTCTGAGGGCCAAACTGCACCGGGTTGCCCTCCGGATGTGTGGAGACACTAGTTGATGAGGCCTTGTATCTCAGCATGGGGCAGCCGGTACTTCATTTGGACAGCCCAGTCTGACAGCACATCGAGTGGGCTGAAGCGCTGACGCACAAATACATTTACATATACGGTTTGGCTTCGCACACGACGATGCTGTTGGTTAGCAGCGAGAATATACTGTAAAGCAGCCATGGTATCTCACACGTGTGATGTGGCAACGCCTTTATATAGAGTAGCGGGTGGAGCATCACTTGATGAGGTTCCAGCTGTGCTCAATTACACCTGTCAGTTGCCTGATATCTGAATGCGGCAGCTTTGGAGGGTGGATGTGTTTCTGTTGTGCCCTGACGCATTTTTTGGATGCGGTAAACTATCTCATGTGTGCGTACAGATGTGGAATATGTGCGGACAAATTATAATAAATGATAGTTATGATTCATTTTAGTGTCCCTGATGTGCACAGCACATAGCCTACAGGAACACACTTGTTATTCATCATACTTATTTTTCTTCTGCCAGATTTCGGTGCGTAACTTGTGCCACAGCTTTGAGCGCACATAGGGTCTTAATAAAACATATAGATTCAAGATTCAGAGTGTTTATTGTCATATGCAAAGTAAGGACACGCGTTTCCCTGCAGAATGAGATTCGTTCTTTTCTGTCACCAAATAATGCTAAACAATATAAATCTGAAGTATAAAACAGATCTAAATACTTTAAAGTAGGGATGCACCGAATATTCGGTAACCAAATATATTCGGCCGAATATTGCAAAAAAACACACATTCGGTATTCGGTGGAATAAGTTAAAAGCAAGGCCGAATAATAGTGGCGTGTTTTGATAATGCAATCAAACAGCGTGCTGTGACGGGCTGAGTAAAATGATGGCAGTGTGGCGATCCGTCTGTCACCGCACTCGCATTTGTGACTAAAAATAGTTTTGAGCGAGCACAATAGGCTTAAATCACTCAGCACGCTGTGCGAGCAGCCTACAGATTTCAACCAGCAGTAGAAACAAAAGGCAAATCCCACCGATTGTGGGTTGAACGGGGATCACAGACACAGACAGTAATGTATTCCTGTCAAATACGGCGGCCATAGGCTTACCACGACGGAGAAGTCGGCTCCAATAATATCCTCTTCTTGGTGTCATGACTGCCCCAAAGTACCTGAACAGCCGAACACAGGTATGTGGCATGTCAGAGGAGAAACGAGCCGTTCACGGCCCACAAACCTCACCGCACTTTAGGGACTGTTCTTTACTTATGAAGGGGAGGAGGGTGGCTGGTTGATTCTTATTTTATTAATTTATTTTGATCCCCCCTATGTTAATCACTTATTGATGCTGTTTTTGAAGTATGAATAAGTCAATAAGTAATTTATTCCACTGAAACATCAGTGATGTATTACAGAAAAGTGATTTATCTTTTTATAAATGACAAAAGGCACATCTGCCTCATTTTCACTGTGGTATAGTGATACTACTCAGAACCGTGATACTTTCACTGGTATCGTACTGTGGTCCCAATTTTGGTACCGTGACAACACTAATCTGGAGGGGGTTCATCTGCAAAAACTAATGAAAAACTAAACAACAATATTTGGTATTCCGTACTCGGTATTCGGCCAAGCGTTTAATATTATTCGGCTTCGGCCACAAATTTTCATTTCGGTGCATCCCTACTTTAAAGCGGTATAAATATATACGGTGCGCACTGTTTTAACATCTCCTTGCAAAGTGTAATATCAATTTGCCTGACGCAGCTGGATCTGTGAGCGTTTGGTCTAAGAAGACTGTTAAGAGTGGGTCAGCTCGATCTTACAACTCCTTCTTAGTTAAAGATCTTCTTAAGCTAAGAGCGATCTGGGAAACGCGTTTTTCTTTCACGGGCAGCTTAAGCGTTCTTAAGAAGCTCTTAGCGCTAAGAGCGATCGGGGAAACGCGGCCATTATAATTTTAGTAAACCTGAGTTTCCTCCAATGTATTAGCCGTCAGTGGCTAGCTAACACAGCTAACAGTTAGTCAGCAAAACAAAGACAATAAGAACAAAATACGATTTTGTTTTTCCAGTTTTAAAATGATCAATATTGGTCCTTCCCTACTGTTTTAGTTTATCAAATATGTTCTTAAGTATCTTTATTTAACTGTAAAAGTGTTAAAACGGTGTAAACCATCAGTTAGCTTAGCATCAGTTAGCTATGGTTTCTCCATGATGATACAGCACAGCGGCGGAGCACAAACCGAAACCGACAGGGGAGTTCAGGCTGAAATTAACGGCACGCAGTCTCGGTTCTGTCTGAGTAGATCACTCACAGTGTGTGTCTGACCGGCCCGCATGATGTGCCCGGTCCGCTGTTGCTGTCGCCCCCGGGAAAAGAGTAAAACTGTCCGGGCTTGGGTCCGTTCTCCCAGAAATTTAGCTTCAAACCGCTTGACTCCATGTTGGAAATACTTTCAGGAAGTGACGACACAGTGTCTTCTTCTTTCGTTTAATGGCGGATCGCAAGCAACGTTCAGGTGCATACCTCCACCTACTGTACAAGAGTGTGTAGCGTCATATCCCCACCTCTAGATTCTACCCATCAACTGGGTCTCTTTCAGAAAGCTGAATAATGCTTTCCTTACAACTTGGATCTTTTCTCTTTCCCCTTCAGTTCCAGCCATTCATTGTGATTGTTATGGTGAGGCAAATTATGATTTGTGATATTGGGCTTTATAAATAAAATTGATTGAAATTGATTGATTGATTTTTTTTTCAGAGCCCTTTTCAGCTACCTCATTTCCCTTCACCCCTGTATGAGCTGGCACCCAGCAGAACTGTACCTCAATTCCACCCCTGTGAAGTCTGAACAAACTGTGCTGTACTTCAATGAACAAATCTTCCCTGATTATGCTTTTTGACTGTAGGCTTTCCAAAATAGCAACTGAATCTGTACATATCACCACCCTATCTGGTCTGACCTCCTCCACCCACTGTAGACTGATAATTGCAGGCACCATTTCTGCTGTGAATACTGACAAGTGGTCTGACAGGCGTTTTGAAATGTTCACTCCAAATAATGGTATGTACACCCCTGCTCCCACACACTCCTTTGTGTTCTCAGATTCATCTGTAAATATTTTGAGGTAGATGTAATACCTAGTTCTTAGGTATTCACTAGTTCTTTCACCCACTTCACTCAGTCGCCATTCTTTCTTCATATTACAAACATTCATGTCCACCTTTGCTTCAGGGTAGATCCAGGGAGGGACCATACTGACTGGACTGGGCTGTGTGAATTCTAAATGATCTAACCCATACTTTTTGGCCCATTCATTTCCTGTCCACCTAAACCCTTTCCTCTGAAACCTGGAATATTCCCAGCAGCTTTGTAGAACTTGTGCAGTTGGATTCTTTGCCCCACTTCCCTTAAGCTTGATCCAATAAGCTAATGATACCCAGCAGGGCTGGACTGGGACAAAAAATCGGCCCGGGCATTTTGAGCCTAGTCCAGCCCACCAGGTATTGATGGAAAGACAATGAAGCCTATGAATGAAAACAAACTTTCTTGTGACACCGCTTGTACACTGTCTTGTTGGTGTATATGTACTTGTCTAATAAATTTAAACCTACACCATCCTCCCAGTCCCATTATTCTATACAGTACTTACTTAGAAGAACCCAAAAGGCTGCTTAGTCTAGTGAACCTCCTGAACAATGAACGTATGGTGGGATCCTGAAATTGGACAGTGAGGAATAGAGGTGAGACATGATCATTGATGAATATTAAAATGAATAAATGACAGATTTAGTCATATTTTCATAGACTGTGTACTCACCACATCAATAAATAACACAGCAACACATAATACTTCCTCAAACATGGCAACCTTTAAAAAGTGAAGGGATATTTTAAATTGAATGGAAACATGCCCACAATAAAAAAAAAAAAATACAGGTAATTATTATCCATAAGAGTTTGCTGTTACATGTCAGTAAAAAAAAAACAAAACAATAAGATAAAAACACAACTTATCTAGAATAAAGAGGATATTTATGTGTAAAAGACAAGTAGTTACTTTTAACTCCAAGCCACTTTTATGTTAATGAGCAGCATCACATCTCCTGGCAAATCCTAATTTGATTCAATCTAAATTATATTTGCAAGTGGGTTTATGATGAATACTAGCCTCATCATTTGGTTTTACATGAACATTTTTGCTCTGTTGAGCTTTAGCTGTTTCAGAGTAAAGAATTACTGCATAGTGCACTTATATCAATTAATAGACATTGAAATATTTTACTACCTAACTAATAAAGACCATACTTAACTAACTAAATGAATAAAATAAAGTTACTGAAGCACTAAGATCACCATCACTAGTATAACATCACAGAAACAGCCCAGCAGTAGAGAAACCCCATCATGCTGCTCAGCAGCCAGCTAAATTGTTAAATGGCCTACTCATAACTATGCTGTGTTAAGAGTTAGCAAGCACAACGAAAATAAACTATTAGGGCTGTCACTAATGATTATTTTCATTGTCGACTAATCTGTCGATTATTTCTTCGATTAGTCGACTAATCATTTCATCGAAAAATGTGTTAAAATGTTGGAAAACGTTGGCCTGTCTCGCCCAAACCCCAAAATTACGCCAAAGGGTTTTAGTTCACGGTCATGGGAGAGTGTGTAAAGCTGCCAATAACTGAACGTAAGAAGCTGCAGTAAGAGTATTTTGGGTACTTTTATAGTGCTTATCTATGAAAAATGACTCAAACTGATTAGTCGACTACTAAAATAGTCACCGATTATTTTAATAGTCGATTAGTCATCGATTAGTCGACTAATCGTGTCAGCCCTATAGACTACCAACCAAACTTGATTCATATCTGACCCAGGTAGACTGCAGTTCATCACTTCTTACCTGAAGTTCAAATTCCCCTCCAGTCGCACCGACTGTGCCGTCGTCAAAAATGCGGCGGCTGCGGGTCTCTCCTCCTCCTGCCTCCCCTTCGCCTCATCCACCTGCTGATGGCCACCTCCGCCATCATTACCTGCTGCGGCTGCTTTGGATGCCAGTGCGGGTGCGGTCACTGATGCTGCCGCTCAAGAAGCTCCGCCATAGCCAGCAAACATCTGTGTTATTTTAACACATTTGGCAGCATCTTCCTAAAGGGCTTGTCTCTTTTTCTCTCTTATTTTTTTCCACACCTCCTTTGAGTTTCTTCTCAATTTTGTCAATCTCCTCTCTCTCTGTATGATTGACTGGCAGCCGAGGCCCAAGTGGGAGGGGGCATCGGCCCTCGGCTGTAATTGGTCCAGCCCAGAATCAATCATGGCTAATAGGCTGATCTACCAGGTTTGTGTACCAATAGGTATCATGACATGACTAAAAAAAAAAAAAAAAAAAGGCCCGGCCCAAAATTACCATCGGCCCACCGGGCAAATGCCGGTATGCCCGATGGCCAGTCCAGCACTGGGCTCCTCTTGACATGTATAGGGCACTCATGAGGTCGATACTTGACTATGGATGCATAGTGTATGGTGTAGCAGGTCGAACATCATTACATAGATTGGACAGATTACAGTACAGAGCATTACGTGTATGCACGGGAGCCATGAAGACTACCCCCGCTAATGCTCTGTTAATGGAAGCAGGAGAGATGCCTCTGGAGTTACGGAGAGAAAGGGTAACTCCAGAGGCATCTCTCCTGCGAGAGAAACATTTCTCCCCCTCATCCAGACGGCCCCATCATCCGCATACAAAGCTGATCTAATACCTCCTTCTACATTTGCAAAAATATCATTTATCATTATGTTGAACTACACTGGGCTAACAGCACTCCCTTGTGGGGTACCGTTTTCCACTTTAAACTCTTTTGAAAGTTCTGCCCCAACTTTCACTCTTATTCTCCTGTCTGAGAGAAAGCTCATTATCCAATTATACATTCTTCCATTAATGCCCATTTGATTTAACTTAATAAACCTTCCCTCCACATTGAATCATATACTTTTTCTATGTTGAAAAATACAATTTCTTTCATCTTTAATGCTTTTTCAATATCATGACTTACCCTAACTAGTGCTTCTGTAGTGGATTGACTCTTTCTAAACCCACACTGATATCCTTTATTAATTCTCTCTGTTCCAATACATACGAAAGTCTGTGTACAAGAATCTTTTCCATCTATTTACACAGGTGGGACATGAGTGCTATTGGTCTATAGTTACTAGGGTTAATGTGATCTTTCCCTGGCTTGTTAAATGGCAATATAATTGCCCTTTTCCAACTACTTGGAACATCTCCATCTCTCCAGATTTTATTAAAGAACTTCAACACTTTATTTAATGACACTTCAGGGAGCTGCCGGAACATGGCATAACAGAGCTGATCTTCCCCTGGGGCTGTGTACCCAGTACCTTTAAGCACTACGTTAAGTTCTTGCATTGTTAATTCCATGTCTAGTGTTGTTGTAAAGCTTTCTTTCTTCTTCCTTACCTCTCCAAGTTCTCTGAATATCCTCTCCTTTTTCTGTAGGCCAACCCATCTTTGATAAATGTGGCACAACCTCCTCCACTATGCTTATCATCTCTGTCTTGTCTAACTACGCTGAATCCAGGGATCCTAAAATCTATCTGTGGTCTCAACCAAGTTTCCTGAACACAAACAACATCTGGAACTACTTCCAGATCATAAATATATCTTTTAAGCTCCTGACCATTAGCTAACAAACTTCTGGCATTCTATTGCAGAATGTGTATAACCATAAATAGTGCATCAATCACATCTTTGGTGTTTTCTGCAGCTTCTGCTACTGTCAACAGTGTATGTATTTGATCAGCTTCAATTTCTTTCATGTTGAGGGATTTTCCTGCTGCCTCTACAATTGTCTTAATTTTATCACTTTTCTTCTTCATGTTTACTGCTACATTGATGGCATGGCAGATAAAAGCCACAAAGTTTTCTTTTTTCACTACCATGGTACTGTCATCCACTTTACATTTATGTGAGCATGTCCTTTGCTCTGGTACAGAGGGCCCTCGTATTTGGGTCTGATTTCCTTGAGTGCTTACTCTCTCCACTGTATCCCTCTGTCCCTTTTCACTGACATCCATACTGTGAGCTCCCTCCTTTCTTATTCTCTTTAGAGCTTCTGCATATGAGACATTCTCCGTTATTTTGACTCTCTGAGCTTCCCTTGCTTCTCTCTGAACTATGCATCCTCCGTATGCAGCACTATGATCTCCTCCACAGTTACAGCATTTCACTTGAGCGTCTTTTCCACATTTTCCATACTCATGCTGCCCTCCACATCGTGCACACCGTAGTTTCCCTTTGCATTCTTTAGCACTATGTTCCATTCTTTAACATACAAAGCACCTGATTGGTTTAGGTATATACTCTCTCACATTGTAATTCATGTACCCAATCTGCACTGATTTTGGGATGCTGTTCTCAAACTGTAGAATCACTGACATTGAGTCTTTCAGAATACCATCCCTTTTGCTCTTAATCCTGGTCGCATCAATCACTTTCCTTTGACTTCTTTTTTAATATCATCCATAGACACACTTAGTGGTATCCCTAAGATTACTCCCTTCAACCTAGCAAGTGCTCCAGGTACATAGGCCTTTATCTTTTCCCCTACTAGCGATGTCATTTTAATGATCTTATCCTGCTGTTGTTTGCTCACTGCATGAATTAGCACTCTCTTTTTATTCAGCAGCTTTGCTAACTTGATCTTACCAATTTCCTGTTCAATTGCTCTTGTTAGTTTGATCGGGTGGAAATGACCCCCCTCCCGATCAAATTCAATCATTACTTTCATCTCATCTGTCTGTTTTTGCTCCTCATGCGCTGTTTTTATTGGAGAGGTCTGCGTCTTCTTGTTATGACTTTTCGAGTTTTCACTTTCTTCTGACCAACTCCTTGCTCTTTCTTGCCTATCTCTAAGCACTCTTTTCATTCTAGCAGATCTAGAGATCATCCACTCCATTTCATTCTCACTGTTTCCCCCTGAGGACGAGGACATGGCGCTACAGCTACAAGTACAGTTTATGCGAAACCGCCAAACAATTTTCAATCCTACCGCCAACCGAGTCTCCGAGGTCCACTTCCTCTATCTTAAGTCCTGACCACGACACAGTGTCTTCTTGTTGAGGGAACTAGACTGACGTCAAGGAGCAGTGTGGTACCGCCGCCTGCTGTTGGGAGCAACATGAATCCTTGAATAAATTTAGTATATTCATCTTGGGAGACCAAAAACTGATTTTAAAATTACCTATTATTAGGGTCCGGGCAGCTAAGCTGCCAGGACACTATTGTAATCCTAGTTCTTCTTCTTCTTCTTTTTCTTCCGAGGAAATCATACTTCCCATGGGTGAAAACTCACCAAACTTTGCACAAAGGTCCAGCCTCATGCCAGATACCCTCAGCTGTAAACTCAAGCCAATAGTCCTGATGGTGGCGCTACAGCAAGTGTCTAAAGTTCAAAACTTTAAAAACCATACGTGCTACAGCTTCACAACTTTCATCAAACTGTAGCCCCAATACTGAAGAAACTTTTGTACATTTAAACCTATTAAAGATTAAGAAGTTCATCACTCTGTTTTTTTTTTCAAAAACTGTAAAACTTATTAAACCTATCTCCTCCCACAATTCTTGCTCAATTGACACCAAACTTGCTACAGAGCATCTTCAGACTGTCCTACAAAAAGATTAGAGATTTTTGATTTATCAAAAATTGAGCCTACAGTGCATCAAAATTTTTGACTGTAAACGGTACTGTAAACATATACATGCAAATTCTTGCTAAATAAATCTTCAATGTTCATGGAAAAAATGACAAAATTCTAGAGTCATGGTAGATGATGTGTGGCAAATATCAGAATTTTATCTCAAAAACTGATTTTTTTTTTTTTTTTTACAGCATTTTGAATTTTGCTCTAATGTGAACAATTGGAGTCAATGTAAAAATGGCAATTTTAAACATAAGTTTTTCGCTTATGGAGCAAATCAATCATTGTTAAAATAAATTACCAACATCGCCATGCTGTCTAGATGCAATATGTGTATTTTCAGATTTTTTTGTTTTGTTAACTGAATTTTTTTTACAGTGGTTTGAAATCTGCTTTTCCATGCATGGACAGCTGCTAAACCTGCACATCTGGCTTAGTCAATTTGTGAAGCTACACATGAACTGTCACTGACTAATTAGCTCAGTGAGATAGAAATTGATTTTTCGTCTCAGAGGTTGTGAGTTCAAGCCTCAGCTGATGCAAAAGGCAGATTGTGTTGCTAAATTCCTAAATGTCTTCCAGTTCTTCTGCTTTTTTCTCAGAATTGCCTAAAAATGCCTGGACCCACCCATCGCCCAGCAGCTATAATTTAATATTAATGTTTTCCATCCACAGGTAGTTTTTTACCTTTACTTGAGTAGGTTTCTCAAAGGGTCATTTTCACTATTACTGGAGTCATTGTTTATATATATATAAAATTTATATTTGAGAATTAACTTGATTAACTTGAGAATAGATTTTGTACTCTTATGGTAAGCTGTTTTAATGTTTAATGGCTAAGCTTGACTATCCGTAATTAACATTATAGATATCAACAACACCATTTTGACTAGTCATAATGTCATTGTGACTAGTATGAATTTTAATAGAAGATATCTATAACGTCATTCTGACTAGTCAAAACTACAGTTACAGATATCTGTAATTAGATTTTGCCTAGTCAAAACTCTAATTACAGATATCTGTAATTCAGTTTTGACTAGTAAGATTCAAACTACTTTTGCCATTCATGTGTATGGGGTTTGTCATTATAGATATCTCCAATGTAGTTGCGGATATCTGCAACTGAATTGGAGATATCTCTAATTCCAGTTTGAGATATCTACAATTTAATTTTGACTAGTCATAATTCAAGTTCAAGATATCTTTAATTATCATCAACTGAGATATCTACATGGTCCTTTCTAGATATCTTGAATTAAGTTTCAGAGAGTCAGAATGAAGTTGTAGATATCTTGCCCCCAGGGAATCGCCTTGTTGTTTACAAATACTTCCAGGTAGAAAACCAGGGGCCTGTATCACGAAGCGAGATCAACCTTTCCTGGGTTACCCAGACCTATCCTGGGTTGACTAACCCTAACAATGGCAATCAGGATAATCGGTATCACGACGCTGGATATCAACTCGGTAACTCAACCCAGGGTTGCTTTATCAAGAGCCGTGAACGCGCACGCAGCGGACCAATCACAATCATGAGAGAAGCGCAGCGTCACTGAGCATCACTGAGCGTCACAGAGCGCTGTGTGTGAGGAAAAAAAGTATTTCTCGTGAGGATCAGAGATTAATTCCACTAAAATATGAGGAGGAGAAAAGCAACTTTACAGAAAAGGCCAACACCATGGCAGCTGCAGGAGGAGGAAACATGCGTGGCAACACATAACGGGATGAATAATGTTTAGTTTTAGTTTAGATTAGTTTATTTGCACATAATGTTAAAAACTGACAGTATAACTTTTACAAGATTAAAAAAAGAAAAGTGCTGGAGAGGTTAGAAGCCACTAAAGGCTTATCAAAGAAATTCCCCTGTCAAAACATCAATGAAATCACATAATAGAGAAGAAAAAAAATGGGTCAGGAAAGAAGAAATAGAGGAGGAGAGAGGGAAAAATCAAGACAAAACAAGATAGCAAATAAAATTATGTGTAGGTTAAATGACTCATCACTGGTTCAAGTAGCTGCAGTACCTGTACCTGTACATCTGACACTGATCACACCCTTGAATCCCATGAAATCAATGCTGCGCAGATGAATTGCGTGTATTACAATTATTGTCTAACATCATTGCGTCTGATAAATTGGTCTTCTTTGTCATAACGTTATATATGTGTAGTGGTATGAGATACCACTGCCACACTGAACGCAAGCCGTGGCTTCACCACGCCCTTTTTGGGCTATTAGCCTATCATCGTTCAGGCGAAGGGGATAAAGGAAGGCCGTGTCGCTCCTCCTGACCTCCTGACCTCTCGCTTCCTGCCTCTTCGCCCCGCCCACTTCCAGGTCGTTGTAGTCGCCGCTCGCTGCAGAACACAGGTCTAGCGTTCTACCCAGCCGGCTACCAGAACACACGGACGCTAAGGTAAGTAGGAGCATTGCTGTTTAATTATGGTCTTTTAGCCACGGTTACTGCTACCGTTGCTACCGCTGCTACTACTGTTACCGCGGCTACCGCTGCTTCGCTGTTTCGCTGCTGCTGCTGCTTCGCCTGCTTGGACTGGGCTTCCTGTCGGCTGTGTGTGTCAATCTGCTTCCTGCTGTCGGCTCGCTCTCCTGCTTCTGCGAGTGTGGTGCTGCTGGATGTGTGTGGCTGCCGCTCGTGCTGACCGGGCTCCCGATCAGTGGGACGCCACGAGCTCCATCAGAACTTTCAGCCACCCATCTGGACTGGGCTGTGTGTGTATGTGCGTGTGTATGTGCGAATGTTAATCAAGGTTTGGCTTAATTGTTTTGTTTATTTTCTTAAATTATTGGTCGATTCTCCTTCTTAGTTTAGTTCCTTGTTTTGTTTTGGGGAATTTATTGTAATTAAGTTTCATTTGGGAGGGGAACTCCTCAGTTTGAGTCCTCAGTTATTTTTGTATATCAGCTATGATGATTAACTGTTGAGTTGATATCTCTGGCCAGAGACTCCTTAGTTTCCTTTGTGGTTCTTTTGTTGATTGATTTATTATTGATCCAAATCCATATTTGTCAGTTTATTAATTCATTACAATTTGTTTCCTTATGTTATGGGAGATTGTTTGGTTTTTTTTCTTTTTTATCCTTGAGCCTTGACTCTGTCTCCTTTTTCCCCTACAGGTGAAGGCCGACGGTGGTGGTGGTGGTTTCCCTGGGTGGTGGGGATCCCCTGTGTGCTGTGTGACCCCTGTTCAAGATTTGCTTTGTGTGCACTTCACGTTTTTGTTGTGTGTTTAGGGTGTTCTCCCTTTTCTTTTGGACTTCACTCCCCCTTGTCACCCCCTCCTCCAGCCAGTAAGCCTCAGTCTGTGTCCCCTTCCTTTAGTTGGGCTCTCTTTTCCTTTTTGGTTATTGTGCCAAACCCTGTTGTTTTAATTAATAAAATATTTTTTTTATGATCATTGAACTCCGTCTCCTGCCCTCCCTGAGTGAACAAACCTGAGTGTCTTTCTGGTGATAGTTCACCTTTTAATATGGGTCCTTGGGCCCTACCCCAAGGTAGCGTTGTTGGTAAAGAGATCCTCTAATATATAAATTAATAATCACCCCCTCGTGTTGCCACGTATGCTACAATAAAGCTTAAAGCTGACGCCACAATAAAATCATATCAACACCAAATTGATAGTCTGAATAAAATCATCCTGATATTGAGCTGTGTTAGAAATTAACAGCTGTGGAAAAATATACCTAGTCTCCCTCTTTAAAAAAAACAAAAAGGAAAATCCCTCAAACACCATGAAGTGTAGACATGAGAGGCTACTTTCCACATTTCCAGCAGCAAAGCTGTCAATTAGGCCCATTATCTTTAACAGGGATCATTTCCTCCAACAAAACAAAACATTGGCACTAATTAATGGTGCTATTAAGTGTCAGCAATGATCAGTTTCTTTCTTATGAAGGGGTGGGATGAAATTTCGACTTCTTTCCACTCCTTTTTAAACAATCTTTTCATTGTCTGTTGTTGTTGCTTTCTTTTCTTTTTTAATGTTCAAAATAAACTTTCAAATCAAAATCAATCAAATGAATTAAACTTCCCGTCATGACTGGGCTGCATTTCTGTCAGTGGAGTCATTTTTTTCCGAACAGCTGATTGGCCAGTGGGTGGTGCTTTTTATAGGATCTACTGTTCACTCTGAATTTTGTCTGGATTCTGGTTCCGGTCTAGGGAGCGGATGCGGTATTCACCAAATTCACCAAACTAAAAGTGTTCACCATAGTAAAACTTTAAATTCTGGCGCACCATCGATTTGGGGTGATGAGGGGTGTAAGAAAATTGATTAACTTAATGGCTTGGGGCTTTTCTTGTAAATTATATTCTTTAAATTAAAAGTTTCACCGCATTTTTATTAGCTTGGTGCTTTTATTTTTACGGAAAGGCACATCCATTGAATTCTGGATCCTGTCTCACTCACCCTGGTTCCATTTCCTTACCAAAACGGTCACTAACGGCCCCAGACTAATAGGATCAGATTCAACCCTGAACTTACCTTGCTCCGGAGCAGGATAGCTGTTCAGAGTAAGTTACCATGATGATCTACCCCGATAAGAACTGAACCGGCTTCGTGAGACCGAAAACCCAGGGTTAACCCTGAAGTTACCTCGCGAAGACATTAACCCTGCTTTGTGATACAGGCCCCAGAGCAGACCACTTGCGGGCCAGGCCACCGGGGAACTCCCCGGTTCTCCCGTGGGCCAGTCCGAGCCTGCATATACACGACATTCCACGCACAGCAACACATCATAAAGCATTCCCATAAGGCATTGTAATGTATACGAGTAATTAAATTGAAGACTCAAATTTGCTAAACAGTAAAAATAATAGTAAAGAGCACAGCCACTTATGGTAAATATAGGGTGCAGCCTTCTTTGCTTTCGTCAGTCTTTTGAAACTTGCCCTGCATTCCAGTATCCATACTACCATACTATTTAGTATGCCAGAAAAAGAATTAGTGTGTCCCAATACATAGTATGTTAGATGCAGTATGCCAAAAGTACCAGGATGTTCTACTACATCCGGCCATATTTCGCAGTATGCATGTCAGCAGAGATATTGGATGAAGCGAGATACCCCACTCAGCTCACTTCTTGATCCAGTGACGTCAGCACCACGCCCACGTAGGAGACTTGTGGCAGCTCTGAATGTATTGTCGTCAATGAGGAAAATGAACATGATCACAATTTATGGTCAATTCTTTCGCCTTATAGTCACTAAGGTAAATTTTGGGTTCGTTTCCACAAGCCACACATCTTACCAACATTCTGACACTAAAGCTGCATTTTTCATCCGCACAGATCAAGAGAAAGTTAACTTTGTTTGAGCCCTGTCCGTCTCAGAAAACACGTTCTGGTGAGATCTTGATAAACAGGCGGTAAAATCACAGTTAGCTTACAAACAGTTATTTACCGCTAGTAATAAATAAATGCCCAAGCTTTGTGCAACAATAGGCTGGCTCTGATTGGAGGGAGAGCTAACCACGCCCACTTAGGAGACAGGAAGAGTAACCATTTTCTCAACATTGCTGGGGTATCTCGCTTCATCCAATATCTCGGATGTCAACATGCTTCTTTGGCCATTCTGACCCACAATCCTTTGCGCAGCGGAAGTTACGTCGCACTGACTGAGCTGCGTGTACAACCAGCGCCCACACTTCCTTTCAGACGTGGTTTATTTAATTTGAGATACTAAGACACTACATATTAGGACTGCAATGATCTGATTATATACTGTCACATATCATACAGTTTTGCCAGAACACGGTTACAACATTCAACTTTATTGTGATAGTATAATTATAGTATAATCAATGTTAGGATTCAACTATGACTACAATATAGAAGATTCTACCAGTATAGGCAGTGGTGTAAGTGTGGTATAAATAATGAATGAATATGACTAAATATGAATACACTATGGGTCAGGTATGAGCCGTACAGACTAGTAAATATATAAATAGTAAAAGTCAAGTACATATTAAGTAATGTAGTAAGAATGTGCAAGTATGTTACACTACAAATAAAAGTAATGTGAATGTAAGGCTGCTTCACGTGCAGACAGAATATAGTGCCAACAGCTGCATAGCTGTCAATATATTTAACATCAAACATCTGCCAGCAATAGAGAGCTATGTGTGAAGGGGGTTAATATGCCTACTGGTGACTAGTAGACAGGTCACTAATAATAGGCTTGGGACTGTTTACGTGAACACGTCAGTTTATTAGAAACAACAACATACATTACGACATAACAGCAACAGAGCTCTCCGGCACCTCTGACGGTATGCACGACTCTGGCGAGCTCGACGAGCTCGACAAGAGGAGATTTGCTGCATCTCCGAAGTACAACAAAACAAAATATTCAAATGTGGCGCTACGGACGGCAGCAGAAGTGAGCAAGAGGGTCGGAGTTCAGGGAGCGACGTGATGGCGGATGTAGTGTGTCCCAATAGTATGCATACTGCATGCATACTGCATACTACACTACATACTTTTTAAGGGCAGCTGCAGTACCTACTAAAAGTATATAGTAGAAGTATGCGATTTGGAACGCAGGGTCGTAGTCCTCTGAGTTCATACAAGGCCGCTACTGGTAGAACCGCCTCAAAGAGGCATGTCATGACGTGTCGCTGTGTAATTTTGGCGCAGCTTCCTGTCTTTCCTACCATCTTACTAGCGATAAGATCTATATGGAATGGCCCATACGTCAGACTCGCTTCTCCCCCTCTCTGCAGCGTTTTAGTGGTTTTATTGGTTTTATCCCGCAATTTGAAGTTGCTTTAGTGGCTTTTAATATTTCTTAAACACATTACTGCACTGCCGCTGCCTTTTCTGGTCATCAAAGGTTGTTTTATCTACTTTTTAATTTTATTCGCACTGGAGGTGGACTGTTTGTAGCCGGTGGCTAGGCTAGTTAGCTCAGCCGGCTAAGCTAACCACTACAACCGGGAACTGCCCATTGGTTCGACATCCCATTGTTCCGACCATATTAAACTCATTGTTCCGAAGTCCGTTCCGAAATCATCATGATGCCCTGTGGTTAAGGTCTGGTTAGGTTTCGGCACAAAAACCACTTGGTTAGGGTCAGGAAAAGATCATGGTGTGGGTTAAAATGAAATAGAAAGTGACAAATACATAAGCCGTAAGCCTGCTTCGCCTCAAGCCGGTCGCGGCGCACCATACGCCCGCCGCGAGCCGTTCAGCACAGCGGACAGTCGGACTAATGGGATGTCGAACCAATGGGCTGTCGAACCAATGACAACACCCCTACAACCATGGCTACCTCCAGTCTCCACAAAGATGATCTACAAATCGTAGAAACAAACAAAGATTGCTTACCTCAGACATGTTATCTGTCGGCTCTCGGATGAACTGAAGAGCAAATCCGTCATGTTGCCCGCCCTGCAGGACGTAGCTCATGAACAGTTTCTGCAGATCTTCTCACTGACAGTGGCTAAGCTATCTGCTACAGTGACGTTATCGGACACACTGCCCTCGGATCAAGCCGCTTGCCCTCGGCTGTCCGCCTCTTCAACACCCAGCCATAAGTTGTCCTGGGCTGAGGTAGTCTGTGGTAGAAGACCAGAAAACACCATTTTGCCTCCTCACCTCACCCTCTCCAACAGGTTGGAGGCACTATAACAACCCGGTTAGAATCCGGAGCCTGGTGATGCTGATGTAGTGAACCACAGTGAAGTGTTGTGAACGCAACGCAGGTAGTCCAGTAAAACTCCTCCCTTAGCTCCTCCCCCTGCCCAGGTGCAGTATAAAAGGCCTCAGCTGGCTCAGTTCAGCCTTTTGCTGGTCCCTGGTGGTGGTTGCCCGCTGAAGGTGGCTCACTTGCTGCTGTTCTGTTTTGCTCTTGTTTTTGTTAAGTTTGCCTTTTCTTTTCCCTATTTCTTTTCCTTTTGGACCAGCTTCATCTGTTTTGGCCTTATTTACTTACTTTGCTCATTTTGTATGGTTTTGATTTGTTCTTTTGGTCCAGATTTATTAGGTTTACTTACTTTCAATACCTTTGTGTTTGACATCTTTCTTTGAGTATATGTTTTGAGATATTGTTTAATTATCAATTGGGTTGTTGGTGTTGTTGATTTTGTTAACTTTTGATTCTCTTTGTTTCAGGAAGTGTCTTTTTTTAGTGCTGACTGGGTGTCCTCAGGTGGGAGGCTAGGCACCGTGGTGAGAACCTCACTCCTGTTGCATACAAATAGGCACTGGGGCTCTTTTAGTGCATGTTTTGTTGTAGTGTTTGTAGTGTTGCCCCCCCAGATTAGTGAGATGGGGTACTTTTCCAGTAGTCTGCCCCCACTGAGGCCTCAGCCCACTGATTTTAGTTTATTATACTTTTCATTAGAGTTTTAGTATTGTTATAGTTGGCTTCTTTTAGATTGTTTCTGTTAATAAAATATATTTTCTTGTACTTACCTGGTTTGCAATTTTTTCTTTCAGCAGTTCCAGTTTCCTTTTTTTTAGGTTTCCTTTACAGCATTATAAATAAAAATATTTGTTTTATTTAACTGTCTCTGCCTCATCAGTCTCGACCCTGTGCCCTTACAGAATTCAGTTTTCATATCCTGGGGTGCAAGTCCCCGGGGGGCGTTGTCGGTCCCTAAGTTAGTTTCCTTCCCTCCTTAGTCATTTCTAATTTTCCCCCCTTATTTACATTTATAAAACTCCACTCCTTGCCACACTGGCCCCCCCCCCCCCCCCCCATTGCCTGGTGGTGCCCCCACGGCTCCCAGCCCTGTAAGTTTGGCGCCCCCCGCGTTACTGCTTGAGGACATCTGGAGCCACTCTGCCGCAGGTCTGAAACACCAACGCCGCTCCCAGTATTCATCTTCATCTTCCTTCCGTCTCAGGCCATCACATCCCATCCTGAACATCAGTAACATCTTCGCGACTGAAACTACTCAGGGAGGCGATGCGCAGACACACCGGGGATCCCTGCTACCCTGACCGGGAACGTGACCCTCCCCCTCCTGGGGATTTTGCTCCCATCGTGCCGGTGTCCTGCAGCGGTGCTCCTTGCCAGGACACCCAGAAGCTCCCTCCCCATCTGCTTTTTCCTCCAACCACGGCCATCTTTGGAGATTCTGTAATAAGAAATATCAGGTTTTTTAATGCAGTAACACATTGCTTTCCTGGAGCTACTGTAGTCGTCCTGTTACAGAAGCTTCCAGGTCTGTTTCTGTCACTCCCCCCCTCCATCAAACGAGTGATTATCCATGTTGGAACAATTGATACAGCTTACAAATGGTCCAAACACACCAGAACAGTCTTCAGTGATCTTTTTAAGCTCCTATTGAACTCAGGACTGTCCGTGTTCATCTCTGGTCCAATTCCCACACTTGGCCATGGGTCAGAGAGCTTCAGCAGGATCCTTAGCCTACACACTTATCTCCTGTCGCCTGCAGGGCTCACAACGTAGGCTTCATTGACAACTTTAATTTGTTTTGGGGACGACATTCCTTTTTTAAGCCGGACGGGCTCCATGCTAATACACTGGGCAGCCGCATGCTAGCAGCTAATTTATAGCATCTTGTGCAATCCTGTCCATGTACCCGACTATTTACCTCCAACACACCTGCCCCTCCCTTCCCCCTTCTTCTATGTAGCCTACTCAGAGTACTGTCCACAGTGAGAACTTCGGCAGAACTGGATCTGACATCATCAGATTTGGATTAATAAATGCCAGATCCATAGCAAAAAAATCGTTCATTTTGAATGATTTCTTTGTATCCAATAACCTGGGCCCTATTCCAGAATTCAAATAAACACAAGAAGTTTGTGCTCTAGAAAAGGATCAGCACTCAGTGAATAACCTCCTAAGCCCTATGATAAGCTATTATGGCAAGGCTTAACTATACAGACCAATGAGCAGTGATAACTAACATGTCTTTGGGGTCATCGGGTGGGAACCTCCTTTCACCAGCGTTTCGTCTAGTTGGTCCCACTACACCACACCTCCAGGAGACTAGACAGTGATCTCTGGTGTCCCAGAGACACTCCCCTAATGCCAGGTCTCACTGCTCCCCACACCAACCCAATAACTTCCTTTACCTTACTTACACATGGCTTTCTCAGCCCAAACAGCACCACCACCTTCAACCAAACCTAGGCTCCGTACATGCCAGCTCCAGGTAGAAGCAGTGCTGATACTACCTTTCCTAGCACATTCACCATATTCTATTTCACAAGCTACATAGCATAACTACAATATAAGCTAAAGTTAAAAGAGATAAATAAACTCACAGGATCAGCAAAGACACTCACCTTGCAGCATGGTCTCAAACAAAAGGGATTTAAATAGGCCACTCCCACACTTAAATAACCTTCCTCTTCCTGGATTTCCTCCTGAGAGGAAGTGGATCTCTCCACCTGATCTCAACGAGTTATGTACCCTGCTTAGCAGTTCCCCCTGCTGGCCCCCAACTGACATTATTTCTTCTCTTATAGATAAACTGGCTGGCTCTGGCTGCTTCATCTGACATTTCCCTCACTGTCTTCCTCAAACTCTGTCCCCGCACTCCGAGTTCCCCCAGGAGGGCGACAGCTGATCTTGCTATGAATCCCCTACACCCCACTTCCACTGGACAAATCCTGGTTTTCCATCCTTGCTGCTCAGCTTCTGCTACTAAATCTGCATATCTGAGCTTTTTTCTTTCATAGGCTTCTTCCACTGAGTCTTCCCAAGGAACTGTCAGCTCAATGAAATAAACTATCTATTGACTCACTGACCACAACACTAAGTCAGGCCTCTGCCTGGTACAAACTATTTTCTGGGGAACAACAAGCTTTCCGCCTAAATCTACTTGCATTTCCCAATCACAAGCACCTTCTAGGCGGCCACACCCTTGCCTCCTCACTAACTTATCCCTTCTGTATTTCTCTCTCTCACGGGACAAACTGAATTGCTAAACTCCTATCCTTAACACCATCTGAATTCACCTGTCTTCGTTTCCCTTCGATGCCTGCAGCTAAATATTTCAACACCTGGTTATGTCGCCATGTATATCGGCCTTGTGGCAAGCTAACTTTACAGCCTGACAAAATATGCTTTAAGGTTGCGGTACCTGAACACAATGGGCATGATGGGTCCTCATTTACCCACAGTTTTAGGTTCTGGGGGGTTGGTAACACATCGTATGTAGCCCCTACCAGTAATCTAATACGATTCTCCTCCATACTCCACAGGTCCCTCCAACTAAGCTTCCTCTTCTTTACACTTTCCCAATTCAACCACTGTCCCTGTTTAGCCTGGGCCACTACCTTTGCACCCCTTAACATTTCTTCCTGTCTACGTATCTGTTCTACAACCAGCTTTCTTTTATCTTTGAGACCTGCTTTATTCCATACCGGTTTGCCTGAGCCAAGCCCCAGGCCTCCCCGGCCAAACTGAACATTACCTACGATCTCTGCATGCCTAAGAGTTGCCTCTGCCTCCTGAACTGCCGATCTTGGGTTCCACTTCCTCCCCTTGGTTGGATTTGGATCCACACTCCTAACTACCACATCCTTATTCCCAGATAACAAGAGCTCTGTCCTGACCTTGGTACATTTAAATCCCTCTGTTAAACTAGATACTGGCAGCTGAAGTATCCCTTTTCCATACAATGCAACACTACTTAGGCACCTAGGAGCACCCAACCACTTCCTAATATAGGAGCTAACCAACCTTTCAATTCTCTCCACAACGGATATTGGAATTTCATAAATTGACAATGGCCACATTAACCTAGGATATAGCCCAAACTGCAAACACCACAACTTCAGCTTTCCTGGAAGTTCTGATTTATCTATTCTATCCAATCCTTCTGCCACATCTTTCCTAAATTTCACCACCTGTTCCTCATCATTCAACTCCACATTGTACCACCTACCTAAGCTCTTTACTGACTTTTCCCTAATTGTTGGGATTTCCTCATCATCTATGATAAATTTCCTATCATTTAACTTCCCTCTACGTATCGAGATGCTTCTAGATTTACTAGGCTTGATCTTCATGCTAATATTATCTGGTTAGTCGGTAGTTAGCTAACTTTAGCTTGATACAATATGGGGGTGGGTCGGTTTGGTGGAACTTGGTGGAAAACGTGAGCAAACATTCCGACCGGTTCATCACAAGACCAGCTGTACGTTTCATGAACGAGCAACACAGGGTTAAATGAGCTAAATGGGTGATTTTGGCCGCTGCCTTGGTTAGTGTGTGTGCACGCATGCATGGGGGTCGTCCCTGCAAAGTAAACATTGCAGCGATGTAGTCAATGTTTACTGACAGTTACTTATATCTTGTCTTTTCACTTTATTAAGATCAGATTCTGCAGGTAAAATTACAATAATAAGGTGACAACTTGGACTTGACTTGACCTATTACGGGACTTGACTTGACTTGACATAACCTGTGACTTGACTTGACTTGACTTGCCCAAGAAAAAATGACTTGGGACTTACTTGAGACTTGAAGGTTAAGACTTGAGACTTACTTGAGACTTGCACATGTGTGACTTGGTCCCATCTCTGCCATCAACACTATTGTCAGCCCCCCTCTTGCCTCTGTTCCTGTGTTTTCAAACGAAGACTGCAACTGTTTTCTCTTGACTTTTGTAAAAAAGGTTGCTGATGTTAGGGCAAGCATCACTCCCTCCCCCTCCATCTTTCTCATCAGTCCAGTCATCCAGTCATCATTGCGCAGCTTTTCGCCCATCTCCCTGAATGATCTGTTTGACATAGTGAGCACTATAAAGACCTCCTCAAGCTCCCTAGACATCCTCCCTACCTCTATGCTCACGGAAGTAATTAGCTCTGTAGGCCATAGTATAGTCACCATCATCAACAATCTCTAGTATCTGGCTCTGTCTCTTCCTACTTCAAGCAGGCGGTTGTCCACCCTCTCCTTAAAAAGCCTAATTTGGACCCCTCTGTTACGAAAAATTATAGACCCATCTCCAAGCTGCCTTTTGTCTCTAAGGTCTTAGAGAAAATTGTGGCCAACCAGCTCACTAGCTATATCATATATATAAATCATAACCTTGCAGACAAATTTCCACTCCACTGAAACCACCCTCCTCAGAGTCTCAAATGACCTCATGATGCCAGCTGATAATGGTGAATGTTCTGTCCTAGTCCTATTAGAACTCAGCACGGAGCTTGATACGGTGGACCATGGCATCCTGCTGGACATACTCAGGGAGTGGGTGGGCATATCCGGAAGCGCTTTAAATTGGTGCGTCTCCTACCTTAGGGAGAGACGCATCGCTGTGGCTGTGGGCCCTTTTAAGTCCGACCCCTCTGCACTTTTGTGTGCCGTGCCTCAAGGTTCCGTCCTCGTGCCATTTGTCTTCGCCCTGTATATGCTCCCTCTGGCCTCCTTCATCAGTAAATTCACAGGAATTTCTTACCACTGGTACACAGATTACATCCAGCTGTACTGTTCTTTTAAGCCCGCACACAAAAACCTAAGAGTAGCCTTCCCTCTTTACCTGATGGCAATTATAAACTATAATTATATATATATATCTATAATATATATCCACTTTAAACAGGCTAATCATCCAATTACAGCCTTTAGCTACTGTGGTATAGAAAACGTTGTCCTGCCTAGACATGGGGGTGATCTAAAGGAGACACTCCTTAGGCGAGAAGCCTTCTGGATCACAGAACTCCAGACTTTTGTGACTAACTTTGGTCTTAATGATGAATTGGACTAGAGTGTGTGTCTGTAGAGAATGTTCTTATAATCAATCTGACTTATTGAATTGTTGCTTAAATATTTGTAACTTTATTGAAGTTTTTAATGATTTTCTATAAAGAAAGATTGTTGTCTGTATTTTATGACATGTATATTCATCATATCTCACTCCAAATTAGAAATGTCTGTACATGCCTTTATCTCATCAAGGCTTGATTACTGTAATTCTCTGTTCACCTGCCTCAACAAATCATCTGTCAGCCAACTCCAACTAGTTCAACGCCGCTGCTAGACTGCTCACCAGGTCCAAGAAATCATGCCACATCACCCCCATCCTTGCTGCTCTGCATTGGCTCCCAGTCCAATTCAGAATTCATTTCAAGGTCATGGTATTTACCCACAGAGCCCTCCATTGTCAAGCCTCCTCCTACATATCTGATCTCATCCTCACCATATTCCTCCAGCCGCTCACTGAGATCAGCTGACCAGGAGCTTCTGGTGGTCCCCAAGACCAGACTATAGACCAAAGGGGACCGACCCTTTGGGGTAGTGGCCCCAAGGCTCTGGAATGCCCTCCCCCTAGCCCTGTGTTCAGTTTCATCCTAGAGCACTTATGTACAGGCAGGCTTTCGCCCACCTGTAGCCAACCACCGTCCTCTTCTTGTGGTACTGGTTGTCTTATTCTATGCTTTTACCTTGTTAATTTCTAATTCCTTATTTTATTTTATTAACTTGTATTTTATTGTATTGTTTACTGATGTAAAGCACTCTGCATTCATGCTGTGAAGGGTGCTATATTATTTACTTACTCAAATTGGCTGAGGCGTTCTGCACATGCACCTGGGCATTGACCCAGAAGTCCATCCATCCATCCAACTTCTTCTGCTTATCCAGGGTCAGGTCGCGGGGGCAGCAGGCCAAGCAAAGCACCCCAGATGTCCCTCTCCCCAGTGACGCTTTGCAGCTCCTCCTGGGCGAGCCCAAGGTGTTCCCAGGCCAGACGAGACAGGTAATCCCTCTAGTGTGTTCTGGGCTCCCTACCAGTTGGATGTGGCCAGACAACCTCTAACATAAGGCACGCAGGAGGATTCTGATCCCAACCACCTCAACTGACACTTTTTAAATGCAAAGGAGCAGCGGCTCTACTCCGAGCTCCCTCTGGATGTCTGAACCCAAGGCTGAACCCAGTCACTCCAAAGAAGAAACTCATTTCGGCTGCTTGCATCCTGAGAGTCAAGTAGCATTAAATGTGTAACAGAAGAAGAAGCCGGTAACAACATGATAAAATCTACATCCAGAGCTGTGCATTTTTGGGTGGACAAGGAGACACAGTTCATGCTTTGTCAGCTGAGAGAGTTATTTATTTTATTCATTTCATAAAACCATAGTCATAAAACATAGAAATGGTAAAATACAAACAGTCCAAATTGCCAATACATTTTAAATACTAGAATTGAGAAAAATTTACACAGTAAGTACACAGTTAAAATTTAAATATAAAGTAACTGTTATAGTAACAGCATGAACAACAGTTAGTAACAATGATCAGTACTATTGTAAATCCAATTATTTTGAAAGCTGAAGATTTTGACATTTCTTTTTGTACAAATACAGAAGAATCGAGTTAATTGAACATTTTAACCCTTTCACCTATAGTGGTCACCACGGTGGACAGCAATTTAAAAGCCATTTTCCTGTATATGCATGGATTCTGATACTATAGTTGCATTTACTGTAAGCCACTACAGTCGACCCTACTGTGTGATGCCATACACTGCCACCCACTGGGCAAGTGATGTAAGTGCAACAAACATCTCTCAAAATCAAGATGGCTGAAGGAATGCAGCAAATATTGTGCAGCTGAGGGATATCTTGCCAGTCCTTCTTTAAAGGGGAGCTAATGTTTTTTTTCAACCTGGGCCCTATTTTCCGATCTACTTTTGTCTAAATGAGTGATAGGATGTTCAATATGTGACATCTCTCCAGGACGAAGCTAGGGCGGACCTGCCTGCAGCTTGTGAGCGCGCGCTATATTAAATAATAGGGCACTCAGACAGCGTCAAACAACGACAAAATTCTAACTATTAGTGGCAAAATTCATGACCTCCTGTCCTCAGATAGTACCTATCTAACCTCAAACACAGCTGTAAGACCTAATATATATTTAGATTGCTTCTCCCCATTTCTCTTCAAGAATTGACCGCAGTGATTTCTTCATCCAAATCATCAACGTGTCTCTTAGACCCCATCCCAACTAGACTACTTAAGGAGGTCTTACCTTTAGTTAACACTCATATATTAGATATGATCAATATATCTCTATTAACAGGCTATGTACCACAGTCTTTTAAGGTAGCTGTAATTAAACCTTTACTAAAAAAGCCCACCTTGGATCCAGAGGTGTTAGCCAACTATAGACCAATATCTAATCTTCCCTTTATGTCAAAGATCCTTGAGAAAGTAGTCGCAGACCAGCTGTGTGATTTTCTCCATGATAATAATTTATTTGAGGAATTTCAGTCAGGATTTAGAGTGCATCATAGCACTGAGACAGCACTAGTTAAAATTACAAATGACCTTCTGATTGCTTCAGACAAAGGACTCGATTCTGTACTTGTTTTATTAGATCTTAGTGCGGCGTTTGACACTATCAAATTCTACTGCAGAGACTGGATCACTTAACTGGCCTAAAAGGTTCTGCACTGAGCTGGTTTAAATCTTATTTATCTGATCGTTTTCAGTTTGTTGACGTTCATAATGAATCATCCTCACGTACTGAAGTTTGTTTTTGAGTTCCGCAAGGTTCTGTGCTCGGACCAATCCTATTTACTCTATATATGCTTCCTTTAGGTAACATCATTAGAAATCACTCTATAAATTTCTATTGTTATGCGGATGATACACAGCTGTATTTATCGATGAAGCCAGAAGAAAGTAATCAATTAACTAAACTCCACAACTGCCTTAAAGACATAAAAACCTGGATGAGCACCAATTTCCTGATGTTAAATTCAGACAAAACTGAAGTTATTGTTCTTAGCCCCAAACAACTCAGAGACTCTTTATCTGATGACATAGTTTCTCTAGATGGCATTGCTCTGGCCTCTAGCACTACTGTAAGAAACCTCGGAGTAACATTTGATCAAGATTTGTCTTTTAATTCTCATTTAAAACAAACCTCACGGACTGCATTTTTTCATCTGCGTAATATTGCGAAAATTAGGCCTATCCTGACTCGAAAAGATGCAGAAAAATTGGTCCACGCTTTTGTTACCTCAAGGCTGGATTACTGTAACTCTCTATTATCAGGTAGCTCTAGTAAGTCCTTAAAAACTCTCCAGCTAATTCAGAATGCAGCAGCACGTGTACTAACAGGAACTAAGAAACGAGATCATATTTCTCCTGTTTTAGCTTCTCTGCACTGGCTCCCTGTAAAATCCAGAATTGAATTTAAAATCCTACTGTTAACTTATAAAGCTCTAAATGGTCAAGCTCCGTCATATCTTAGAGAGCTCATAGTGCCATATTATCCCACCAGAACACTGCGCTCTGAGAACGTAGGGTTACTCGTGGTCCCTAAAGTCTCCAAAAGTAGATCAGGAGCCAGAGCCTCCAGCTATCAGGCTCCTCTCCTGTGGAATCATCTTCCTGTTACGGTCCGGGAGGCAGACACTGTCTCCACATTTAAGACTAGACTTAAGACTTTCCTCTTTGATAAAGCTTATAGTTAGGGCTGGCTCAGGCTTGCCCTGTACCAGCCCCTAGTTAGGCTGACTTAGGCCTAGTCTGCCGGAGGACCCCCCTATAATACACCGGGCACCTTCTCTCCTTCTCTCTCTCTCTCTCTCTCTCTCTCTCTCTCTCTCTCTCCTCCTATTACTGCATCTTGCTAACTCGGCCATTCTGGATGTCACTAACTCGGCTTCTTCTCCGGAGCTCCACTGTCTCTCAGATTAACTCATATCGCAGCAGTGCCTGGATAGCGTGATGTGTGTCATTGTGCTGCTGCCGTGGTCCTGCCAGATGCCTCCTGCTGCTGCTGCCATCATTAGTCATTAGTCATACTTCTTGTTATTCTTCTTCTGTTATTATACACATATGATTATTGTCACACATGTATACTGCCAGATATTAATATATACTTTCAACATATTGTACCACAGTAGCCAGAACTATAACTACAGTACAGGCCAAAAGTTTGGACACACCTTCTCATTCAATGCGTTTTCTTTATTTTCATGACTATTTACATTGTAGATTCTCACTGAAGGCATCAAAACTATGAATGAACACGTGGAGTTATGTACTTAACAAAAAAAGGTGAAATAACTGAAAACATGTTTTATATTCTAGTTTCTTCAAAATAGCCACCCTTTGCTCTGATTACTGCTTTGCACACTCTTTGCACACTCTTGGCATTCTCTCTCTGAGCTTCAAGAGGGAGTCACCTGAAATGGTTTTCCAACAGTCTTGAAGGAGTTCCCAGAGGTGTTTAGCACTTGTTGGCCCCTTTGCCTTCACTCTGCGGTCCAGCTCACCCCAAACCATCTCGATTGGGTTCAGGTGACTGTGGAGGCCAGGTCATCTGCCGCAGCACTCCATCACTCTCCTTCTTGGTCAAATAGCCCTTACACAGCCTGGAGGTGTGTTTGGGGTCATTGTCCTGTTGAAAAATAAATGATCGTCCAACTAAACGCAAACCGGATGGGATGGCATGTCGCTGCAGGATGCTGTGGTAGCCATGCTGGTTCAGTGTGCCTTCAATTTTGAATAAATCCCCAACAGTGTCACCAGCAAAACAACCCACACCATCACACCTCCTCCTCCTCCATGCTTCACAGTGGGAACCAGGCATGTGGAATCCATCCGCTCACCTTTTCTGCGCCTCACAAAGACACGGCGGTTGGAACCAAAGATCTCAAATTTGGACTCATCAGACCAAAGCACAGATTTCCACTGGTCTAATGTCCATTCCTTGTGTTTCTTGGCCCAAACAAATCTCTTCTGCTTGTTGCTTCTCCTTAGCAGTGGTTTCCTAGCAGCTATTTGACCATGAAGGCCTGATTCGCGCAGTCTCCTCTTAACAGTTGTTCTAGAGATGGGTCTGCTGCTAGAACTCTGTGTGGCATTCATCTGGTCTCTGATCTGAGCTGCTGTTAACTTGCGATTTCTGAGGCTGGTGACTCAGATGAACTTATCTTCAGAAGCAGAGGTGACTCTTGGTCTTCCTTTCCTGGGTCGGTCCTCATGTGTGCCAGTTTCGTTGTAGCGCTTGATGGTTTTTGCGACTCCACTTGGGGACACATTTAAAGTTTTTGCAATTTTCCGGACTGACTGACCTTCATTTCTTAAAGTAATGATGGTCACTCGTTTTTCTTTAGTTAGCTGATTGGTTCTTGCCATAATATGAATTTTAACAGTTGTCCAATAGGGCTGTCGGCTGTGTATTAACCTGACTTCTGCACAACACAACTGATGGTCCCAACCCCACTGATAAAGCAAGAAATTCCACTAATTAACCCTGATAAGGCACACCTGTGAAGTGGAAACCATTTCAGGTGACTACCTCTTGAAGCTCATGGAGAGAATGCCAAGAGTGTGCAAAGCAGTAATCAGAGCAAAGGGTGGCTATTTTGAAGAAACTAGAACATAAAACATGTTTTCAGTTATTTCACCTTTTTTTGTTAAGTACATAACTCCACATGTGTTCATTCATAGTTTTGATGCCTTCAGTGAGAATCTACAATGTAAATAGTCATGAAAATAAAGAAAACGCATTGAATGAGAAGGTGTGTCCAAACTTTTGGCCTGTACTGTATATTATTACTTTCATTAATGTTGTTGTAAGCTACTGTCATTACCATCTGTTCTGCATCTCTCTCTCTCTCTCTCTCTCTCTCTCTCTCTCTCTTTCTGTCTCATTGTCATACGGATTACTCTTAATTTATTATGCTGATCTGTTCTGTACGACATCTATTGCACGTCTGTCCGTCCTGGAAGAGCGATCCCTCCTCAGTTGCTCTTCCTGAGGTTTCTACCGTTTTTTTCCCCCGTTAAATGGTTTGTTTTGGGGAGTTTTTCCTTATCCGTTGTAAGGGTCCTAAGGACAGAGGGATGTTGTATGCTGTAAAGCCCTGTGAGGCAAATTGTGATTTGTGATATTGGGCTTTATAAATAAAATTGAAAATTGAAAATTTAATTTAGACAAAAGTAGATCGGAAAATAGGGCCCAAGTTGAAAAAAAACATTAGGTCCCCTTTAATTGGAAACCCTTGCAGATAGTTCAAATTTGGTTACATTATGTAATATCTAAAGAGTAATACAGTTGTTCAAATTTCCAAGTTCTGATTTCATGCTGGGAGGAGATTTCAATTATTCATCTGTCCACCAAACTAGACATCATACATCGCTGGTTATATTCAAACTACAATTAATACTAATACTGCAGTTTTTTTTTAAATTTTAAAATGCTTAATCTGTAGTCACTTTTTGGGATGTAAGTAATTTATGTTATGACAGTGTAACTTGCAGTTTTTGTAACAAAAACAATATTTTCACAATATTTTTGTAGAAAATGTTAATTGAAGAAAATATACAGTTCAACCACTGAATGGCATTAGCATGGGTGCAGATCCTGGGGGGGACGGGGGGACATGTCCCCCCCAAATTCTGAAAAACACAAATTGTCCCCCCTAATTCTAAATAGCTTAAATGATTGAAATTGAACAAATGTATACAGTAGTCCTATATACTGGGAGAAAGGGAAGATGATGAGGAGAAATGGGAATCTGTGAGAGGTGAGAGATGAGAACATGAGTGGACATAACATGCCTGAGACCCTGAAACTAGAAGTAGCATTAACTAACAGCGAAGCAGTGAAAAGGAGGGTGATGGCTGGTTCCATGTACTTCTGGCTGTTTAAGAGAAATAAATAGTAAAGGTAAGCGTATGATTCTCTTTGTAGTGCTTTTTGAATGACTTGGTGATGGTGATGAGCCTCTATGAAATCGTGAAATATGCTGGCAATCTCAAGCGCTCTGTGGGCATGATTTGCACGAGTGCAATTAAAAAAAAATCATAACTGATTGTGTCCCCCCCAAACTTGTCATCAGATCTGCACCCATGGGCATTAGAATATGTTAAAATATGTAAACACACTAGTTTGACAGAATAAACAATTTTATTTTTATAGTTTCACACAATAATTTTTTTTCATTGTTTTTTTATTTCTTCAGTTCAAAACTTCAATTCATGCTGTCCACCCGAATAGAAAAATAAATAACTCCTTGAAAAATGCATGTTTAAAACTAGAAAAGCACTCAGAGAGTGCAGACCTCCGCCAAGTAGGTAATATTCCCTCCCCCTCTGCATCAGATTTTGCAGCCTGCATCACAATTAGGTTATTTGCTTCACTATCATTATTAGGTTATGTATGCCTCCACCATGGAGACACTGTGGTGTATTCATTTAGTTTTTATTTTGTACCAACACAGAATATAAATTTTTTTTTTGTATTTTTCACTTTATTTTTTTCCAACACAGAAAATTAATTTCAACTTAACTTTTTCAACTTCAACTTAGAACAATATTTAGCAAGTAGAACGAGACGTGCTTTCCGGCCACCAGATGGCGCTATTGTCACCATCTCATTATTAGAAATCGAATTGCTGCTGAGGCTGTCAGATTATAGGCTTTTTTTTATTATTTTATCCACTTTGCTTCAACCGATCACCACCAAAATTTTATCATCTGTTCCTTGTCCCATTATCCACCTTTCCACCTTTCATTATCCAAATTTCATCAAAATCCGTTCATAACTTTTTGAGTTATTTTGCAGACAAACAAACTGATAAGGCAGTTATACGAACCAATCTTGCTGCCTTCTGGCTTCAGGTATGCTGCTTGCAGTCAGACACGCTTGAATTGACAAAAAAAGGGAGAAAAAAAGGGAGGGATCCCACGAGAATTGTATAAAAATGAACTTATTTATTCTAGAAGAAATGTGAAAATATTCTCATACAACAGCCCCAATTGACTATATAAAAAATAAACGAAAAAACGGCTTCAAGCCTCTAAGACAACCTATTTAAGGACAAATCAAATGCAGTCAAAAAACTGTGTAGTGCCGCTCTACCTGAGCCAACCTGAGTCCCAAATTACCTGACAAGATAAAGGTGTGGAAAGGAAACAAGAGTAACATGGGAAAAGAAGGCGTGAAATCAGGCAGGTCACCATAACCGATTGTTCTAATATTAATAATAGTTAATATTTATGAACACAAAGAATAAACCTTTAATGGGGCAAAAAAGATACACTTCTCACAAAGCAAAAAGATGAATTTGGCTCTTACACAAACAAACAAAGAAACAGACAAACGCCGACAAAAACATAACCTCCTTGGCGGAGGTAAAAATGATTTTTTTTTTCTTTTTTTCATAACTAAAGAGGAATAAAAACAATATGGGAAAAAATATTGACTGAGGTATTCATAATTGATGCATGAAGGGGTTAATTCTAAAAAATAACTCCAACTCCAATAGAAAACTGACCACGGAATGTTTTATACAAAGGAAGATGAAGATTCCCAGCCTATTTAGTTGAATGTTTTAAAATACAAGGATGGGAGGAAAACACGGAAGGGTGATTGTTTGGTCTGTGATGTAATAGACTGACTGTAATAGATTGTCAACAGCCAATGCACCCAGAGTACCTTGCACGCTGTATATGGATGTGGAGAACCCATGACCAAACGTCAAAATGCGACGAGGTCGGAGTGAGAATGTGTTCGATAACCCTCTTTTTTACAGATAACTGTCGCAGAGGATGCCGTAGTAGAAAATAGTGTTTCGTCTCCAGTTAATGATAATATGAATATTCAGGCTCTAATTGCTGCTGGATACTCCGTAGAAGAGTGTGTGTTGGGCTTACATGAATAGAATTACTGACGTGGTGAAAGATAATTCATCATCAGGAACTGTGAAAACTCGCATTTGTCAAGCATGGATTTTATTGTCCTTGGTTAAAACTTGTGGAGATTCATTCATTCATTCATTCATTCATTCATCTTCTAACCGCTTCATCCTCTTGAGGGTCGCGGGGGGGGGGGGGCTGGAGCCTGTCCCAGCTGACATCGGGCGAGAGGCAGGGTACACCCTGGACAGGTCGCCAGACTATCGCAGGGCTGACACATAGAGACAAACAACCATTCACGCTCACATTCACACCTATGGACAATTTAGAGTTATCAATTAACCTAGTCCCCAATCTGCATGTCTTTGGACTGTGGGAGGAAGCCGGAGTGCCTGGAGAGAACCCACGCTGACACAGGGAGAACATGCAAACTCCGCACAGAAGGGCTCCCACGCCCGGGATCGAGCCGGCAACCCTCTTGCTGTGAGGCGAGAGTGTTAACCACCACACCACCGTGCCGCCCCACTTGTGGAGATGTCCCCATGTAATATAATTTAATGTGGAAGTAATAGACAACTTTTGAACTAGCTAGCTGACGCTGTGTGCTTATTAACTTCTTGATCATAACACAATATAGTACTATCACCGCTGCTCATTTTAGAAAGGACACCGCAAGAAAATGTTCTTTGTTTAGATTAGTATACAAACAATGGATACTTGTTTGTTTAGCTGTCATAATCAGCCATAGGTAACTCACTATCTACATCAGCCACATCGCTAATGTTAGCAGGCCTTTAATTTTCCCTGCCTGGATGCAGATTGGAGCCCATAAGTTTACATGAACAACGAGTGTGTTTTCTTTTGGTGTCCTCTCTAAAATGAGTAGTGATGAAAGTTCATATACTTTTTTATGATCAAGGTTGATAAGATAAGTTGTACTTCCACATTAAATTATATTATATGGGGACGTCTCCACAACTATTAATCAAGGACATTAAGCCAAATCTTTGACAAACGGATGGTTACGGAAGGTAACCGTGGTTCTATGAATAAAGGTCAACACGCCACCGTATGGGTCACTCTCTCCGAGGGTGAGCTGTTTCAGGAGACAATGTAGCAAATTAATCACATTAACACCTCCGATCTGCAGGTGCAATCAGAGCCTATATATACAGCTGTGTGATCGCCTGTTCAGTCTCTTTTCTCCGACTGAGGCCGAACCAGCGTTCTGAATGACACTGCAAGCTGGCGTGTTGACCTTTATTCGTAGAACCACAGTTACCTTCCGTAACCATCCGTTCTATTTCATATCAGGTCAACACGCCACCATACGGGTCATCAGTATACCAAATAACGTCAGGCAGGAGGTGTAGTGAGGCCAAAAACACTCAGAACAACAGTTCGGTTTAGAACATAGTTTATTGAGGAAAGCCTCAAGTTGTGATAAAACAGTCAAAGGCCGATGAAGGCCACCTGTTGTGAAATAAAACATTTTCAACTGAGAAGGAAAAAGTCCCCATAAACAGAACCTCCTTAATCAATGAAACACAACCACCAGGTGAATACCAACCCTGAAGCCATGGTCCAGCATGGCAGGGACCACACAATTTACTGGCCTGAAGCCATGGTCCAGTACGGCAGGGACCACACACACTTCCCTGGCCTGAAGCCACGGTCCAGCATGGCAGGGACTGCACAGTTCACTGGCCTGCTTCCAGAACGGCAGAGGCCATTGATGAAGCAAAATTTAGTCTGTAAAACCTTGTGAAGGTCCCAGAAGAGGCCCAACCGGCCACCGCACAAATGTCCTCCAAGGGAGCCCCCTTGAAGAGCGCCCAAGAGGCAGCCATCCCTCTGGTGGAGTGGGTCACCACTCCCCTAGGCGGGCGCCGGAAAATTTCCCTTATTTTCAATTCCAAAACTTGACAGGTATGGGCTGGCCTGCTCACATCATGCAGCCCAAAGGGCGCCGAGCATGAACAAGCTCCTGCAGGGTATCTTGCATTGCCTGCACCTGCAGCTGCCCAAACTCCGCCTCCGGGTGCTTCCTCTTCCGCGCGCGCCGTCTTTCCACTAGCGGCGGGCCGCGCGCCGCCTCTGTTTCCAGCTCATCCTCTGCCTGCTGACCGCCTTGGCTAGGGGGAACTGAGGGAGGGGGGAAAATGTCGCCATCGCCGTCCTGTGACATGGTCTGTCACGCCAAGACAGTCACTCGGAGGAAAATACAGGTGTAGATAAAACCTCAGGCAGCGTACGACCTCGCGGCCGCAGCGGCTCCTCTCAGCTCGAAAAAGTAAGTCTTTTTTTCTCTCTCTCTCTGATTGCACCCGCAGGGCGGAGGTGTTAATGTGATTAATTTGCTACATTGTCTTCTGAAACAGCTCACCCTCGGAGAGAGTGACCCATATGGTGGCGTGTTGACCTGATATGAAATAGAACTTGAGTTTTTACAGTTCTTATAATCATTCATCTCTCACCATGTAAATAAAAAAGTAATTCAAATAAGCCAAACACACACTCCTCCACTGAGTACTGAGCAGCAGTAATTAGCCTAAATATCCGGATTCTAATTTACTGGAGACAAAACTATTTTTTTCCACTACATGAAAGTCATGAAGTCATGGATATAAAAACGACTCATTGCAATTGGTTAAGAAATATAAATATGAGAGTGCTTTTTACGTTTTATTTGGTGCGCACACCTAAGCCTACACCACTACTGTCCCTTTCTGCCACGAGTTCGGCTCCACCCACAAAATACATCAATACTGTTTACAAACACAAAAAGGGTCTATAGGTCAACTGGAAAAAGGTCCAATACTATCAAGCTGAAAGAAGCTGAAAGGGGACATTTCACCACCTATTGTAGTGGTGTCGGACACACTTTGGTCAATGTATTGATTCCCCTCCAGTGCTTGTAAACTGGAACAAGGACCCGAGTCCAATTAAATGGCATAGTAGAGCTGTAACTGTTGCCCCCCCCCCCCCCCCCCAAAAAAAAAGCAAATACACACATCCAGGTTTTAGTACTTGATTTTATTCTATTGGTGGAGGATATGTCTGATATATTGCCTCTCCAATGTTTGTCACTCAGGACTCTGCAGCCTCCACAGTTGGTTCAGCCTTCTCAGCCTTGTTATGGTGGTCAGCCTCCACATCTGCAGACGATTTCTTATGACAAAAATCTGCAAGGAGACGAGAAGATAAATCATTTAAATGTATCTGTTGTTTCATCTATTTATTTGCAGTTTTTACTCAAACTATCTGTCGGATTAAAAACATGCAGACCGCACACAGAAACTGACCTGCAACTCCGTCATAGCTGAACGGTTTGTCATGAGGGAATCCCAGACACTCAGCCTGTTTCTTGTGATTGTCATGCGCTGCGTTCAACACCTCAACATCCCGATGATGCCCATCCCTCCCTGAAACACATCCTCTCACATGAATTTGTTTTCCAAAATGTTGAAGTATTTCTTTATGTTTCTGAATATAAAGATAGTAATATGGACGTGTGTGTGTGTGTGTGTGTGTGTGTGTGTGTGTGTGTGTGTGTGGTGAGTTTACTGTAGCTCAACAGGTATCGGCCGCTAGGGCTAAAATAGACCATCACCAGACAGTCGGGGCAGCTCTCATAGAAATCCACATGGCCTGACTCATTGTACAGCTCAACAATGCCGTTCCTCTCCACCGCTAACACACACAAACACAACACACATCACCACTGTCAGTAACAACAACAACAACAACAACAACAACAGTAATACAGTAACAGCAAGAAGAAGAGACATTGCAGCAACAGCAGCAACAGTTTAACTGAAACTATTTCAGGCTGATATATACTTGTGTGTCAGCTCTATGCAGAGCCTACGTACGTGCCTACGTTGTTGTGAGCATTTATACTTATGCTGTAGAGTTGGCAGTGGAGTTTCTTTGAAGTGCTGTCAAGTTTAGTTGATTCAAAACACACATTAAACATGGATTAATGGTGACAATATCAAACACCGATAAACAAATTGGCTCCATTGCAACTTGAAAGATTCACTGATAAAACAATTTCCTAGTGGGGGTCCCCACTAGGGGTCACCAGAGCTTCACAGGGGGTTGTGAGGCCTTCTTGATTTTAAGGGGTGAAGAAAACTTTATTTAGAAATACACAGTTGGCCTACAGTACATCCCCATGCCATCATTTCTGTGAAGAAAACTAATTCATTAAGTTTATGTTATTATTAGGGCTGTCTTAATAATGTGTTAATTTTCAATTATTTAATCACAGAAAAAAATAACGCATTATGCTGATTAATGGCACTCCATGGTGCCCTTTGACCCGGTGTGTCATTGAAGGCCACAGTGGCTTTGTTACATGATGGAGGCAGACGACGCTGCTTGGCCCCATTTACATTTAGAAAAAAATGCCAAAATGGAACTGTTGATAGGAGCATTGTTCTCTGCAGTTTCTGCAGTAAGGAATTTTTGTACCATCTGAGAACTTCAAGCCTGAACTATCACCTCAATACAAAGAACTTAGCAGCGAACCTGGAAGTCCAAGCTAGCACAGCCTCTGATGCTAGTGCTAGCAGCCAGCCTTGTCAAGCCACACTCAACCAGGAATTTAAACTGAGTCAGTCTACCTGTGACCGGCTCACTAACTCCCTTATAAAATGGACTGTAGACCACTTTAGACGGCAGAGGACAGGCGGACAACTGTATCCAAATTCCAGCAGCTTTACTACGACATATCTGCCAAAATTCATTTAAATAGATTTTTTTAATACTTTCACAGCAAAACTTGATATATGCAATTAATTTAGATTACTTAATCACAGAGCATGTACAGTAATTAATCAAATTATTTTTTTAATCTCCTGACAGCCCTAATTATTATTGAAGATATAATCTCACAGGATAATGACACAGTGAAGACCTGAACACAAGTTATATTTACAGAGCCTTCACTGAACAGCCTCGTCCTGCATTAGAAAAGTACACAAAATATACAGTCAGGCAGAAGAAAACACTGAAGAAGAAAGCGCATTAAGTTTGTATGACTGTTCAAGAAAAACCAAAAGAACAATACCAAAAAAAACCCCAATATTGACAGAAAATTGTATTAAACATTACTGAAATATCAGGGGAACTCTGATGAATATTTATAGTAAATAACCTGCTCAAAAGTCTTCCTTTGTTTTTCTTTTTTTTTTTCTTTTTTACACAAATGTCCTGCAGTTATTGCAGTCAGTATTTGGGCTAGTTGTACAGTTAATAAGTTGTTCTGTACAGTCATTGTTATGCATTTAATATATTGTAAAATATTGTAAAACTTCAATTAGAAGCCTAGTCTCAATAAAACAAGTAAATGCTCCGTCTGTCTGAGCTAAATCAAATGAATGATTATTAACTGATATACTGTATTATCTGAGGCCTCATATTTGAACAAGTGATTTTCATACTGGTTTGAATAAACATTTTGATTGTATTTCCCATCTTTGCTGAGCAACAGTTTTGTGTGAAAGGAATTAAAGGCCTGTCCCAAATATAGGTCTCTTGATTTGCTGTGAAGTCCTGTAAAGTTTGATTGATTCAAAACACACCCAGACATAAACTTGTGTTACAGAGCCAATATTAAACACAGGTACACAAATTGGCTTCATTACAACTCCCAAGATTCTTTTCCTGGACACATTTTCCCCACAAACACAACATGTTCACGTTATTAGTGTTTTACATCACATAAATTAGCCTAGCAACTGAGCAATGAGTTTTTCTCTACTCATAAAGCCAGGAACAACAGCAACATTTAACAAAGGTTAACGTTACAAAATTTGGCTCCATTTTCAGAATCAGAAATACTTTATTGATCCCCAAGGGAAAATTGTGATTCATTACATTTGCTCCAATGTAAAGCATAGAAGATTACAAGAAAGTAAGAATAAGGGTATGAAATAAGATACATGTAAATATAAAGTAAAAAAAATAGAAATAAAAACAAAATGTGCAGTACGCTGAAATATTTAACATTTAAATGCAAAATATCAAGTATATAAATATGTTCAATGTGCTGGGTCTGTAAAGTGTATAAAGTTATACTGTGCAGTGTGCTATGTTACACTGTATAAACTAAAATGTTATGTTACAGAAATATAAAATATGTACTATGCTGCAGTGTTCAATACAATACATACATCAATTGAATATAAATAAGAAAAAGAATAAAATAAAAGTAAGAAAATGTAGAATTATGTGCTTTACATGTTAAATAAATATACATTCAAGAGGTGTTGGTAAGAATAAATTAGTATACTGAAGTACATTGCAGAGTTGAATAATTAAGCATATACAACATGCTAACGTTATTAGCATGAGCCTTTGATATTTTACATTGCATAAATTAGTGGCCAGTAGAGTTTTTTTTCTCTACTCATATGAAGCCCTTCATGATTTATTGTTTCTCATCTGTGAGATTAAAGTAAATAAAAGCTTTGTTTCCACAGAGGGAAACAAAATAGACAGGACGTCTGTGTTGCCACGACATGTAGTCAGATTTCTGGGAAGATGCGCGTCAGGCTATGGCGTAGAGTACCTGTCTATGCAGAGCCTATGGGGTGGCTACAATATCGATACGACAAAGAAGTTTAAATCCCACTTAGTTGTCTATCATCAGGAATTAATGGACACCCTGCAACCAATCAGAAGTGAGTACTCACCCAGACCACACTCATACTATAGGCCCTACTATACTCCTTTACCATACTACGTTATGGGGGGTGGAAGTAGCTCAGTCCATAGGGACTTGGGGACTTGGGTTGGGAACCAGAGGCTTGCCTGTTCAAGTCCCCATCTGGACCAAATATGGACTGGTAGCTGGAGAGGTGCCATTTCACCTCCTGGGCACTGCCGAGGCACCCTTGAGCAAGGCACCGAACCCCCTAAACCACTCCGGGCGCCTGTCATGGGCAGCCCCACTCTGACATCACATATATAGTGGGGCATTGGTGACTTAGTGGTAGAGCAGGCACCCCATGTACAAGGCTGTTGCCACAGCGGCCCAGGTTTGACTCCAGCCTGTGGCCCTTTGCTGCATGCCACTCCCTCTCTCTCTCCCCCTTTCACACTTGTCTGTCCTATCCATTAAAGGCTGAAAATGCCCCCAAAAAATATCTTAAAAAAAAAAAGTATATAGAATTAAATTTAAAAAAAATTATGTCAGTGAGGGACCCAGACAGACAAATGTGTGTGTGTGTGTGTGTGTGTGTGTGTGTGTGTGTAAATGCAACTCACTGGCACCGCGATTGTGCAGCATGTGGTCATCAGAGCCTTCTGTCGACATGTTGATGATGTAGTTAGCACACAACTTGTCACTGGAAACGACACGAACAAGTTAGACAACAAAACATAAAGACACAACAAACTAACTGCACAATCACGCGCTAAGTTTTGTAACCATCTCTAATGTAAACACTCACATGTACATGTTCCTCTCGTTAAACATGTAGGTGTGGTTGTCAGGGAGGAGTCGGAACTCAGCATGGGAGCTGGTGACGTTTGGAAGCAGGTCCCAGCCTTGTTGATGGTCGGAGACGGACCAGACCAGAACCCAGTCCCCAACAATCTGCAGGAGGAGGAGGACAGAGTCAGACAAAGCTAAAGCTACCACCAAGGGCACTGAGGACACATCTGTTATATTCAACATTTATATTTACTCAACTACTGTACTTAAAGGGGTACTTCACTGCTTTAAAGATGGCCTTTTAATAAAACTGGGCTGTCTCTGCAGTAAAAAGACACAAATACTTTTTAAACTGGAGCTGGATGCTTTTGGTCAAGAGGGGGACTGCCCCGCAGCAGACCAATAAACAATCCCGCTGGTGGGTGACGTAATGCAAACACATCTGTTTGGCCTGCTGGTAACAAATGATCTAGTATTACAATTAAACGGTAAGTTGACACATGCCTCTGAAAACATTTGAGGTGGGAAATATGCAACTCAATAACACAATCTTGATTTATATTTGATCAGCGCTGTTTAGTTTAACTGTTTGTTCTCAGTTTTCATTGTGCAGGAAACAGTATGACGCCCACTTCCTGTTCACAATGTCCCATTATTACAGCTAAAAAGGGAACTAAAGTACATTTCTTAAAACACTGTAGGTGAGGAAAAGGCAGTGCAGTAACATAATCTTGATTTATATTTGCACCACATGGTTTTACTGTTTGATGGGATTTCAGAGAAAGAGGTGGCTCTGTCTCTTCATCTGCATCTATAGGTCTTTTTGTGCATTCCAATCCCCATGCTACCAGACTATATAGTACACCAGAAAAAGATGTAATATGTCTCAATACATAGTATGTGAAATGCAGTAGGGCTGACCCCTAAAAGTCAACCAAACTTTAGTCGACCAGAATGGTCAGCAAGATTTCATTGGTCGCTTAGGTGCAGAACCCCCCCAGATAAAAACAAACAAACAAACAAATGTGAAACTCTATTAGGAGCTGCACTTTGTCAAAATAAATCAAAACCAATATGACTGGACCATGTGGGAATTTAATTTGAAAGGAAAGACACAGGAAGAGGCCACGCTCAGCAGTCAGACAGGAGTCGGGTTACAAACCAATCACAGCCGACAGATATCTACCCTTCTTCTGTAAATATTCAGTCTGATAAATACAGAAAAGTTGATCATGTTAGTGCAGGGCTACCCAGAGCTTTACATCTGTCCCACAGTCGATAGGCCTACACACTTATAAACAGCACCTGGAAGAAGATCAGCTCTGCTCTCAGGATTTCAGGTAACTAGGCTATAAGATGCTTGTTAAGGTTGCTTAGCAACCTCAGATGAAACCTGCTGCTGACAAAAAAAAGGCACAAGAGTAGTACCCAGCGCCTGACCTCGCATTTTCCAGGCAGTCAAAGATGCAGTCTGTGTACGGCCCCTAATTTCCAGGGCTGGTACCTGTGGTTATTCCACAGGCTAGTTAATAACATGTCGAGCAGGAAATCCAAAGTGTGGGATTATTTTGAGATGATGAAGGACAAACCCAAGGTGATATGTAAACTCATCTTCATTGGTCAACTACAGACATGACACATATGTGTTTGAAACATCATTTGAAACATGGAAGTAGCTACATGCCCATTAGCAACTTAGCACAATCATTACTGCTTTGCTGACAGCATCATTAACAGGCGGCTCGCTCAGTTTGTGACGTGCACTTGTGACTGTGACAGCTGTCAGAAGTTGCAATGATGGCTGATGGTTAATTCGAGTAACTGATGACCAGTTGAATAGAAATAATACAGTTATAACTTAAAAGTTAATCTACATACATCGCAAAGTAACAACAACAGCAGATCTCTCCGGGTTGACCTCTGTCTTGCAAACTCAGTGAACAACATTTTGTTTCATCTTCAAAGTAAGAAATATATGAGCAAGAGGGTCAAAGTTCAGGGTGTAATGTTATGAGAGAATATTACATCCCAATTTTGTGCATACTGCATGCAGCAGTACGTACTTTTTAAGGGCAGCTGCAGTACCTATTGAAAGTAAAAAGATGAGTAAACAATCCGGAACGCACCTTTTGTGTCCGCAGTGGCGACATGGGTGGCGGGCAATACCAAAATGCGGAAGTACAGCCTGTAATTTGACTATATTTGGCTATAATCGGGCTGATATAGTGAAGTGTGAACCCGGCATTAGTTTGATTTGATTTGATTACACTTTATCATCATAATATTTACTGAAATTTCACGTGTCCCAGGACGTACGCTATTTTACATAAATACACATGAGTACAAAACTACAAAATAGTTATTTTTGCCTAAAAACAAACAAACAGCAAAAACAAATACGTTTATATGATATAACGCAGTACTATAGTACTAATCTACCTAGTAGTATACAAACTATCTAAACTGGCTCCACGAACTACAGCATTAGAATGCTCTTACATGAATTCATTAGTGATAAAAACAGATTAAAATAATAAAACACAGTGAAAGGAGACATTCTGCATAATGAGGCAGGGTAAGGTTGGGTAAGGGCTACTTTAAAAGTAATCAAAGTACTTTACTGCCTTACTTTTTTTTTTTAAATAACCAGTTACTTTACTGCGTTACTCCTTGAGTAAAGTAACTCAAGTACTTTTAAAGTACTTCCACCTTGACTCCCTGAGAAAAGTAACTCAATTACTTTAAAAGTACTTCCAACGTTACTCCCTGAGAAAAGTAACTCAAGCTCTTTTTAAGTACTTTTGAGTATTCTACATTTCCTATTGGGCAATGGACCACAGGGTGCTAAGCCTACATTTTTTTGTCTCCAAAATTAAAGTTATGGACCACTTGCCCTTCACTGAGATCCAATTCTCAGAAACACAGAACGATCTGCTGCTGTAGTCAACTGTATGACAACAACACCCCAGCATTTTTAATATTTCCTCTAGGGATGTTACCACACAGAGTAAAAGGGGGAAATGATGGTGTGAAACAGCAGAGGCACTTTGTCAACCCGCTGAGTTAACGTTACTGTCATTAGCATCAAGCTAGCAAACAATGGTACATCCTCACGGTCGGACATAAAGTAATAACATTAACAAATAGCGGCGGGACTTTTACTCACCACAACTGCAGAGGCTCCCAGCTTCATTTGACACAGACTACATTATAGACGGTCCGTTATTTATTAATCCCTCTGTATCTTGATATTTTTACTTTTTATCTGCTCTGTTGTCTTTGTATAGTTAACATATCGCGTCGTCATTTCAAACTCAACACTTCCTGATTTTCCTTCAAATTAAAAGCCCCTTATAACCTTGGCTGAGAGAATCCCTCCATTTTCTAAATAGGCTTTTATTGTGAAACATTTAGGAACTTGTGGAGGATACAGTCGCTTGAATGTTTGCGTACGGTACTTCAAATGGAGCTCTGCCACCTGGTTGCGCTTTTTACATTACTACAACAACATTTCAGCTGGCACATGAACAGACACAGTGACTGAAATAATAGTCAAAATAATAAAAACAGGACAAAAATAACCCAATGACATCACACATGCTGTCAAAGACGACCGGGGATAATTGGTGAGTACTATCGTGTAGTGTGTCATGTCTGTCGGCCAAGACACGGCACGATTTTATGACTCCACAATCGTGTAATGTGACATAGTGACTTTCAGAACGGGCAGAAAAGTCGTGTAGTGTGTACCAGGCATAATGCAAGTCCTGAGTCTGACCCGTCTGTCAGCGAGTCCTACTCCACCTGTTTTTAGACTCCACCGTAGACAACTGCAGCATTTCTTCTACCACGTAGCGAGCCACAAACATGATGACTTCTTTTGGACTGAAAGGTATAACGTTATCTCCGTTACTAGAACCAAAAGACAGTCGTTGCTGTTTCGGAGCTGAAGGACCCGTGTTCTAAAAGTAACGGAAGTAACTGATGGCTTGTTTGAAAATGTACTGAAGTATTTGATTACTCAAGTACTCTAACACGATACTTTGTAATGCGTTATACCCAACCCTGATAATGAGTACTTCTATTTTAAATATTTCTGTACTTTTATTTCAGTGACATTTTGAATTCATTTACTGGAGTATTTTTAGAATGCCATTTCTACTTTTACCTAAGTAAAGGATCTGAGTACCTCTCCCCCACCTCTGCGTATTAATGTAAACATACCTGCTGGCAGACCAGGCTGACAGGACATACCAAAGGTTAAATGAACTTGTATAAAGTTCAATTGAATTTAAAAAATGAATTGTGTGAGTATGAAAAGCTCACTCACCTCAGAAGTGATGGATGTCTGGTCTCAGACTCACCTTATGCAGGTCTGTTGCTGGCAGCGTTGTGTTCAGACCGTGACAGTCATCGTGGTCTGCACTGGTGCCAATCACCGCCAGCAGCAGCAGCAGCAGCGTTCCTTGCTTCACAACACTCATCCTGTTCTGAGACACAAATCAAACACCTTCTGTTATGTGATGTGTCAGGACAGCACAGTGAGAGGAGGAAAGCAGGTTGGTTTATAACCACCCCTGAGCCCCCCCAGGAGGACCCTGAGCCGGTCCAAAGTGTGTGTGTACTCAGTGTGTTATTCAACTTTGACTGAACCTTTGATTCGCTCTGTTTACGCTCAGTTTGCTGTGTTTGTGTGTAAAAGGTTAAAAGAAGAAAAGGTCCCTGCTAACATGTTTTAGATTTGCGGTCACTTTCTTTATCTCGTAAAACCCATTTTATAATTTCATCAGCAGTTTACAGTTCTGAATGGTTTGGCACCTCCACACTTAATCAGCTGTCTCTCCCTGTGTACTGCCAGCTGAGGTCTTCATGGGTTCAACTTCTGAAACAGGCCCATGGAAATCCTACCCAAACCAAACGTACAAAGTCATTAGCAAAAAAAAAGGGAGCTGATCCAGAATTCTGTTGACTGGAAGCGAATTTGCGAATTCTGGGATAGTGAAGGAATGAAAACAGACTGGAACCATTGAGGTGCAGCACGTCATGTGACACCTCATGTCAAGTCCCGCTCCTCACTGGATGTGTCACGCTGCAGCTCGTCAACAGACGACCACTCAAAGTTCTTACTACTTTTACTGAAAGATCTGTACTTCCCCCACCTTGGCATTAGCTTAAGATCACGTGCGAGCACGCTTAATATTTCACCTGGAGAGGCAATCTTTTTGGCCTTTGTCTTAATGCTGTCAGGATTGTGGGTTGTTTAGCTCAGGATATTTCTCTAACTCAACAGTGAGTCTCTTTTCATCAATTCTTCATCACACATGAAACAAAACAGCTACAGTGTTCTCTTTATACATCCATGATGAGGAGAGGAGTCAAGCTGGCACGGGAGCAGAGAAAAAGAGCTGCTACGGATGCTGGTATGTACAAGCAGAGAGCGAGTGGGGGAAAAATGCACTTAATTCAGGGGGCGGCGAGGCTGGAAATAGGACAGTGGTGTGAAGTGCCACAAGGCGGCGCATCCAGGAGCACTGAAGCACATTTAGCTACCGCTGGTGGGGGGTTGTACATTGAAAATAATGAGGGCAGGGTGTATTTTGGCCTTCACTCTGCCTCTGATAGGCTTACACTGACATCCTTAGCCTAAACCTAACCAACCCCTATCCTCTTGCCTAAACCTAACCAATCCAACCTTTGAAGGCAACGAGTACTAGCCCCTCCAGTCTGTTCCCATTCTGATGCATTTTTGATGATCGCCTCCGTCCAGTCCTTTCGTCTTATCACATTTAACCATAGATGTCTTTCTTTTTGTTGACGGGCAGTGGAGCCTGGTTTTGAGCCATGACTCTTTCTATTCTGTATTCTGGCTCCGAATAACACAACAAGACCACAGTTTAAGACTATTTTGAAGCCTACAGCCCTGTGGTGGAGAGGCAGGTTTTAAGAGTTCCATTAGTTGAAGTTCTCTTATTTTTTATTCAACCAAAGCCCCCCATCCACGCTGAGCTGGTCCAAAGTGTTTGTGCTCAGTGTGTTATTGAAATCTGATTGACCCTTTGATTCACTCTGTTTACATTCAAAAATGAGCACATCACACTCGTGTCCCACGACCCGGTCAGACCACCTCGACGAATCAGAAAACTGTTGGATGGAAATCAACAGTAATAGACTGCTGACTAAAGAAAGTAAAGTTTGTATGTAATGTAGAAAGTTTGTGGTTGCTTTAAATATCTGAATGTTAGAATTAATTATAGCTGCTGCGCAGCAATGGTCGGGGCCGGGCAATTTTAGGCAAAATTAGGCAATTCTGAGCAACACACGCACTAAAACAAAGCATATCACAACATAGAAGTTACATCATATAATAATAAATAATAATAATATAATATACAAAGAAAAGAAAAAACTCAAGAACAAGAAAGTAAGAATAACATTAACTGCTAGCAATTATGATCAACTGGCCTGATCTAGCTTAAAGCTAAACATTATCCATGGTGACAAAGATGAAAACATTTTTTAAAATGTAAAAGTAGCTATTGGATAGACTCTGCATATTGACTGATAGCTAAGCCAAATAAACAGGGAAAAGTGTTGATAAAGAGTATTTGTCTCTCCGCAAAACTGCCTGGATCATAATTATTTTAACCTTAGTAGTCTCTAATCCACATAGCATGATGCCTGAACATAGGACTTTTACCTGAGAACGTCCGTTCTGCCTTAGCTGAAGCTTGAACTCACAACTTCTGAGACTGAGGTCCGTCTTCTATCTCCCTAGGCTAATTGGCAAGTGACAGTTCATGTGTGGCTTCACAAATTGACTAAGCCAAGCATCAGGGTGCCAGACAGTAGCCATCCATGCGATGGAAAAGCAAATTTCAAAGTGAAAGTTCCAAAGCTGTAGCACATATGGTTGATTTGTTATGAATTTTCAAAGTTTTGGAATTTAAAGGCTTGCTGTAGCACCACCATCAGGACTATTGTCTTGTGTTTCCAGTTGAGGACATCTGGCATGGGACTGGACCTTTGTGAAAAGTCTGGGTAAATTTCTCATATGGAAATGTTGCATGAGCTGAGGCTTGAACTCACAATCTTCAACACCAAGAACCATCCTCTATCTCACTGAGCTAATTGGCAAACGGAAATGTCCCATGTAGCTTCACAAATTGACTAAGCCAGTCACCTGTGTGCAAGACAGCAGCTGTTAGTGTGTAAAGGCAGATTTCAAACGGCTGTCAAAAATTCAGTTATTAAGACAAAAATCCGAAAATACAAGTATATGTTTACAATACCGTTTACAGTCAAACATTTTGATGCACTGTAGGCTCAATTTTCGATAAATCAAAAATCTGTGTGGATTGTTTGTGTAGGACAGTCTGAAGATGCTCTGTAGCAAGTTTTGTGTCAATTGAGCAAGAATTGTGGGAGGAGATAGGTTTAAGAAGTTTTACAGTTTTTGAAAAAAAAAACAGAGTGATGAACTTCATAATTTGCAATAGGTTTAAATGTACAAAAGTTTCTTCAGTATTGGGGCTACAGTTTGCTTAAAGTTGTGAATCTGTAGCACATATGGTTGATTTGTTGTGAAATTTTCAAAATTTTGAACTTTAGAGGCTCGCTGTAGCGCCACCATCAGGACTGTTGGCCTGTTTTTGCAGCTGAGGTAATCTGGCATGGGACTGGACCTTTGTGCAAAGTTTGTTGATTTTTCGCACATGGGAAGTAGGATTTCCTCGGAAGAATAAGAAAGAAGAAGAACATGCAGGATAACAACAGGGTCCTGGCAGCTTAGGCATGAGCAGGCCTCCAGAGGGCTGTCTGCCCTCATTAGTTAATGTAGGAAATTAGATTTATCTGTAGTTACACCATGGTCTGGGTGCATACTTGATTCTGATTAGCTGCAACGTTAATTCCTGATAACCGACACCTACTAAGTAGTTCCAGTGAAACTGTGTGTTTACCATTCTGTTGGGATCACTCCGCAGATGATTTGTTTTATCTGTGTAACTATAAATGGAAACTGTAAAGGCATTTTCTGTGACCTCAGCCCACTCAAAATGGCAGCTGAAGTCTTTTGTTCTCAAAATAAAAACCTGACGAATTTCTTTACAATCCATCTTGTTATCAGTCACTTCATATAGTGAGGAATATCGTATCTTACCACGTCTTAGGCTTGCGTGTGTTTTTCCCTGTCTATCCACATTTGTAGTCCGGCTTTCGAGATGCAAATATCTCCATATTGTCCAGCTGACACTCCATCAAACTTTGTATGACAAGACCAGCCACTTCACCTTTGCGCACCTAGACAACTGAGGCGTAATTATGCATGCATGAAAGGGCAGTAGTCAACATGTACATTGAGGGGGACAATACTCAAAATGCCCCACCAATATATAACTGAAACTGAAAAACAACAACAAACTTTGTTTACTGCATACAAAGTGGCAAATATTATCTTGGAGGACATTGCACTTGGTTGACTATTTTTCTATTATCTTAGATGTAAATATTGCATGTTTCTTTCAGATAAAACACATTTTTGACTTGTGAATGAGTCAGTGGAATTTCTCGCAATGATGAAAAAATGCTGGCAATCATGTCCGCCTGGCACAAACCACATGTTTTGGACAACTGTGAAGTGACAGAATGTCCCAGCATCATGGTTCTTATATTGCCAGATTCCAGAGAGTCTCCCCTCTTCATATATGGCAGAATATGTCATTTTCCAACTTGCTATGATACATGCAAAAATGTAAGAATTGAGTAACATGGATTTGTTTTTTTCATTGATATAAAAATTAATATAAAATACAGGCACATAGAAGAACATGAAATGATGGCAAATCTGGTTAGCCCAGATTGTCCTGAAAAAAAAAAACAAGATATAGCATGTGTATGTAGCCTTTATAATGACTTTGACATGATCTTAAAAGTAATGGCAGTAAAAATACCCCAAAAACGCCTAGGGCCCATAGGGTTAAATGAGACACAATAGACCCTTTTAGAGCCGACGTCACAATGACGTAATTTTATTAGCTGGAGGCAAAACCTGCCTCTCCACCACAGGGCTGTAAGCTACACAGGAGTCTTGAAATGTGGTCTTGCTGCGTTATTGGGAGCCAGAATAGAAGGAGTCATGACTCAAAACTAGCCGCCACTGTCCATCAACAAAAACAAAGACAAGTATGGATAAATGCAATTAGATAAAAGGACTGGACGAAGGCGATCATCAAAAATACTTGCATGTACAGTGCAGACTTCATATCAGGTTAGGGAAAAAGTATTTGCTGTGTTAGGGATGAATAACGTTATCTGTATTAAAGGTTATCATGTTCACCTCATCAGAAAGTGAGGAGCAGTGGCGTCGCCTGGCCTGGGCATCTGGGGCTTCAGCCCCGAACGTTTTTTCTTAAGCCCCGGATAATTCAACTTCAGAAGAAATAATGATAACTGTACATTAACGAGCCACTAAAGAAGTTGTAGTTTTCCATTTTCAGTGAATGCAACACAGGATGACATCGAGACTGGTTAATCAGAGAGAGGGGTTGCGTGAAGCATCCGTGTTTTATTGGCTGATAGCCTCGCGTCACCAGGCTCTTCCGGTATCTAAACCGTTGGCGCGCTGGAGGGAGACGTTTTAGCAACAACACGAAAGATCATGGATATAAGACGTTTTTTCAAAAACAAGGAGGCTGACTCGGCTAAGGCTCACGTCTCCGGGGAGCCGTTACCAGAAACAGGTAAATGAATAATTTAAATTCTGTTTATTCTTTCAAAATTATGTGAAACATGTAGTGTTAGGGGGGCGTGCCGGCGGAGCTGCGGGACAGTCCTCCCCGGTGATAGACGCTCTTAGGCGGGCTGAAAATCCCTGAAGGCTCGGTACGGCTGGCGACTTTTCCCACACATAAATTCAGTGATATTTTTCTCACATAAGTTACCAAAGATACCGCACACAACTACGTAACTGTTGTTATGTCCTTCTAACGTTGCTGTGTGGGTTGAAGTGTTGGCCTTTTTCTTTTTATTGTGAAAGCTGAGCTTTCACAATAAAACTCCCGAGGACTTCCGAAGGGCTGCCGAGCGCTGCCGAGCACCTCCATCTCATTTTGCCTTAAACTGACTCATGTAATGTGCATTTTTTGGGGAAAATATGGCTCCTGATACAGTCTGTAGGCATCATCACTCAACTTTTTCACATGGTCTGGTGTTAAAAAAAAAAGCAAACTAAAAATCGCAAATCATGTAGCCTCTAACATTTTTTAAAAATTGAGGGGGAATATGACTTGGCTTCAGTCAAAATATTTACAAAATATTTATTTTTTTGGCTTTAATTCCTGTGTTATCTATAAGTACATCATCCTGTTTCTATCAATATAATATAATTTTATTTTGACACATTTTGAAGTACATGTTGGCAGTATTTGGCTGTAGACAAGACGCAATAAGGCTCAAGAAAGCATAGAGCTTTTTTCCCAGGTAGGATCCCCTAGACTTCCCTATAAGGTTCTGGGCTCAGCCCCCAATGTTCTCAGTCCCAGGAAACGCCCCTGGTGAGGAGGTATTAAGAGGAATATTGGATTTCTCTGTAACACTAACTTTTTAGCACATTAGCTAACGTTAGCTTCAACAGAAAAACAAACTGGAAGAAACCGTTCAAGTGTCGTCCTCCTTTGTAAGATTGGCATAGTAATCAACCACAAAGCTTCCTGTGACATCATCCATCCACTGAGTGAGAGCATACAGGTTGCCCTGTCTGGTCACGTTGGTCAATGTTTACTTATTCAAGTAACATGCGCAGCCCCGCAGAGTGAGTGACCTGACATGGTGCGTTGGTAAATTCAGTCTGATGCTCTACATTAAAATGAGAGCCCTGTTGGTCGAAGAAACAGAGTGTTATATTTCTACATGAATTAACCAACTGTTAAGTTATTCACACATTCACTCCGCTCTGAATTTATGAACGGTCCAGTTTGAGCCAGAGTGTGCTCTGACACTTTGAATGGATATTTCTGAATGCACCACTTGTATCATCTTCCTCTATTGTCTAAAACACCCCATCAGAACTTGCTAGCAAGTACTAGCTAATGTCTGTGGAGAATTGTTTTGCCTCTAGCTAAGTCCAGCCCACCAAAAAAAACCTCATACTGCTTACTAACAGTGAAAGGGTCTACAGATTTGACTACTGTTAATGCGTGGAGCAGCCATATTGGATTTTGAGGTTGGGGTATGTGAGGTTCCTCCAACTTTCTGAGTTGGAAATCTGACTTAAGGGGGCCTTATAGTTGAAATTTCTGACTGGGAACTTGGAAATTCCGACTTCCAAGTGCAAATGGATCACACCATGAGACCCTCCCTGTGGAGCCATTCTTCAGTCACCGTTGTTCCCTGTGGCATGTGACCCTTCCTTACTTTGTCCTGGAACCCCCAGCAAGGAGGGCCACTGCTGTAACAGGAGCTACCTACCGGTCCTCTGCTCTTTCTCAAACCCCTGCTGCATTAAACAACGAGCAACAGTTCTCTCCTCTTTGGCCTGCTGAAAGCAGACACAGGACTTTCGTAAACAGGAGGACACTAAGGTTTTTGGCTATATATGCATGCACCACTAACCTAAAGTAAACAAGTTTAGCAAGAGTTGGCAAGTTGACCACAATACCACCAAACAGTGACCTACGAGATCCCACAGAAATTGGACGTGTTTCAGTAGAGTTCAATAACTGTTATGCCCCGGTCTAGCTGTCCAAGCAAGCCATTTATTATTTTAATCATTGTCTTCTTGCCTAAAACGTAGCACCATTTTGAACTATGTGACCAACTCCCAGCAAGTGTTGGCTAGGCTTAATAAAATTTCCACATAACAGGTTTAGTTGTAATGTGGTGTTACAACCAAGCCGCCATAGCCCATTTTTTCTGTTTTTGCACTTCAAAATGTTGCTCAGTTTGAACTGGGGCCTGTCCATTGGTCCGACATCCCATTGTTCCGACCATGTTAAACCCATTGTTCTGAAGTCCCGTTGTTCCGAAATCATCATGATGCCCTGTGGTTAAGGTCTGGTTAGGTTTAGGCACAAAAACCACTTGGTTAGGGTCAGGAAAAGATCATGGTGTAGGTTAAAATGAAAAAGAAAGTGGCAAACACATAAGCTGTGAGCCTACTTCGCCTCAAGCCTTTCCCAGCTGACCCAGAGCCGGTCACGGCGCACCATCAAGGCGGAAATACGCCCTCCCCACACAACCCAGACCCCAGAGTTAATAACAGGAAGTTATGGTGTTTCATTCTTTCCTCTCTGTGACACTTGTATCTCGACCAGTAGCCTACTTTTGTTGCGTTTGCTGATCCTCTATGGTACACAAATACAGTATAGCTTAGTATAATCACATATTGGAACAACGGGACGTTGTACTAATGGGATGTCGGACCAATGGGCTGTCGGACCAATGACATGGACCCGTTTGAACTAATGTCCTTAATGAAATGAGGTATATGTTGTATTTTTGATATGTCAAGTATCTTGTTGACACAGTTTCACAGTCTTGTCAATATTCATACATTCCATTCTCTTATTTTGGCATGTGGATCTAGATCACCAATCTATGTACATCTCAGGGTCCAACCATTTAATATGGATGATAGACTAACAAATGGATGGATACCTGTATGGATGCTAGAGTTGGGCGGTGTCCAAATTTTGTTACAGTTAAACCTTCCCCACATTTTCCCGGGTTATACGGTATTACCGTGACTAATAAAAAATCACTCTGAAGGGCTCAGAGGGAGTTGCCAAAATGTCGGCTTGTACCTACCGTTCAGAAACAGAACAGCAAACATTACCTACGCCTAAGAATACTGAAAAAATAACACAAAACATGTACAACATTAACAACTTTTATTGACAAATATTAAAAAAAAAGAAAAAAAGTGCAAATACAGCAGTCAATCAAACAGAATAAAATAACAACAAATTGTCTGTGGGCTACAGTCCACTTCAAAAAATGTAGGCTAACAGTAAATAAAAGGCAGTAACGATAATGTGTGCTATACAGCGTATCCTCAGACCCAGCGGGTACTGTCCGTTGGTTTATTTTTAGAACCTATCAACATAAATCAAATATATGAAAAGCACAGCTCTACAGCATCCAGTACTAGGGCTCATCAAATAAGAAAAACAGAACAATAAATAACAAGGCTTAACCGAATATGGGCATATATAATCCTATCCTGAGAAGCAACGGAAATATTGTTCGCTGGTTTATTTTTAGAGCCTACCTTTAGTTTGAAAAGTTCACCCTCTCCAAGTCCGAACTGCATTGTCCGTCAGAACAGGCTACTCCTCATTGAAAATGAAATACAAACAAAGTATAACGATAACAATAGCAGCATCCTATGCTTCAAAACTATTGAAGGTTTTTTTGCCAGAAAAACCAGCATGTTTACTTTTTCCAGCTGGAGCAGGGCAAGTAGTGGATTGACAACTTCAGCCATGGTACTGAATATGCGCTCTGTTGGAGAGCTCGTGGCACAAATGCACAGGTACTTTTAGGCAGCCCTCGACATTAGAGGAAAACGCCTGGCTCCATCACATTTACACCACAGAAGGAGGTCTTTGTCTCCCTGAGTAACAGGCAGCAAAAATAAACAATAAAAGCAGGTCCAGACAGAACAACAAAAACAACAATACAGGGAATTAAAACATAAAAACAATCTCAAGAATACACATCATCAAGCATTTATGCATTAAAAACATTGACAGTGTAAGAATTCAGACTCTATTTCTTTCATTTTAGATTTAAAAGCAGTCAAAGTAATAAGATTATCAAGTTTTAACACATTCTGCAGTGTGTTCCATGATGAAGGAGCAGAATGCTTGAAAGCCCTTTTACCAGATCAGTGTGTGCAAATAGCACATTAAGCAGGAAGAGGTCTTGAGAACGCAAAAAGTACTGCCCAACTTTCTGCACAATAAATGTACATGGATAATGTGGGAGCAGACCAAGAATAGCTTTACAAATGAACATATACCAATGGCACATCCTATGCGTGGCCAGTGCAGACCATCCTACCCTAGAGTACAACTCACAGTGGTGAATGAGGGGTTTGCAGTTCGTAATGAACCTCAAGGAGGCATGGTAGGCTGCATCAACCTTCTGAAGACATTGTGCAGAGGCATGCATATGTGGCAGGTTGAGTGCTGCTCCACCTCCACTCTCAATCAGTGTCACCTGGGCCTGATTGCACAGCGGTGCCACCTGTTTAATTGGCCTTTCGCTCGTGCGCTCACATTTGCCTGGCGTTTATCGGGAGAGGGCTCTGTCTGGCGTGCTCCGGTTGTTGGCTCAAAACGGCAACTTGTAAGGTAGGCATAGGTGCTGCTATAGGCCTATGAGTAATTTAATAGCGCATCATGGTGTGATAGCTGCCAGTTATTATTTTACAGCGGCAACGGCCGTGCTGTGTGTGTGCACAACTTTGTGGAGATTGAGGAGTGTGGCGTCTGCTCTCTGCCCTCACCGCAAGACGGTGACTATGTTGGGCTGTGGGTTAAGCTCTCGTCGCTCGGCTAAGCCTGCTTTTCTTTAATACCTTCTGCTAGTTTTATTAGTCTTTACTAAAGTGGTCCTGCTCTCTCTCCTGCTGTAGTTGTTGAGGCCACAGTTGGTGCCTCCTTTCTGCGCCTTTCCTTTCCTGCGCCTTGTGTGGGGCAGCGTTGCGCCACTTGGTGACGTGGGCTGCCAGCGGGGCATCCCGGGGGGTCGGCTGTCCACGGCCTCCAGCCCCGGTGTGGTGGCTCCGTTTTCTGCTGCTGCCAGTGACAGTATTTTACACACACTGATTAAAGTGCGCCCGGTAACCCTGCCGTGTACATATGCAGCTTCGGGTTCTCCATCCCAACACAACTCCTTTTTTGATTAATTCCTTTCTGTTTGCTTATATGGTTTATTTGTTTCGTTTGATTATTTTCTTTTTATTTAGTTAAATATTCAGCTGTGGGTTTGCTCTTAAGTTACAGTAGGCTACAACTTACTCCTGGTTTCCGCCCACAGCTGAGTTTTGGGGTTCAGGTTGTTTTGTTTCATTATAATCTTGTTACTTTGTGTTTCTTTTGTGTATTTGTAGTTGGTGTGAGTCATTTAATTAGTTACTGGGTTTATTCTGTTCCTGTTTGTGTGTGGGTGTGAGTGCTGTGTGTGTGTGTGTGTGTGTGTGTGTGTGTGTGTGTGTGTGTGTGTGTGTGTGTGTGTTTAGTATAGGTCTCCCGTTTTTGTTAGGTACAGGTTTTGTTTGGACCCCAAAGCAGATATTGAAGCAGGTCAGTTCACAAAAAAGGTTTATTAACAATAAGAAAAAAACAAGAGCAGGCGGTGGAGGCAGGGGGCTGGCTGGCTCGTAGTATATTCACCGACGGATGGATTGGAAAAACTCAGGCACACGGTGAGGCACAAAGGACGACCGGAGTACAACGGGAAAAAACCACAGGTAAATACAAAAACCTCTAGCAACACTAGAAGAATAGGCAACAAAGTATGGCTATGCAGCAAGATGAGCACAAGATACAAAATGTAAGAACACAGAGCGCTACCGAACATGACGGAATTATCTGGCAGCGTAGTGGAGTGAAGACCAGGCTTTTGTAGACAGGAAAATGTGGTGACTGAAGACAGGTGTGCCTCATCTGCTGCTGCAGGAGAAGCCAGCCACGCCCCCTGACACACATGCACTGCAGAACAGGAGAAAGGGGGAGGGAGAGAGAGAACAAACACAAAAACATACCACCAGAACCAAAATCATCACTGTTTTAACTGTACAACCTACTGTATCTGCCTGGGTGTCCCCCCCACAAGCGGTATTATAATTTTGTTTCTTTCCTTTTCCAGGACAGGAGCTGGCGAAGTGTGCGGCAGACTTCCCCCTGTGGTGGTTCCCCTCTCACTCCCCTTAATTTGGCATGGCATATGGTGGTTTGGTTTGTAGTGGTTTTCTTTGGTTTAAGTTGTGTACCTCCCTTTGGTTTTGATTTAGTCTGTCCGCTAAATTAAGCCTAAGCCCTGTTCCTAGTTTGTTTATTCGTTTCATACCGCAAATTACATTAGTTTATTTTTTTGGCACTCAGGCTGTATTTTTGGCATCTTTGTGTTCTTTTAAACATAGTAAACCTCTTTTAATCAATAAATCTTTGCTTTTTCACATTAAAAGAAAAACACATTTTACTGCGATAATAAAATCCCAACTTTAACCTCAGCTTCTTCACCAAGCACTTCACATGTGACTTAAAAGTGAGGGAGTCATCGATCAAAATGCCCAGGTGTTTATATGAATTTACAACCTCTATGATGTTACCATCAAGAGTGACCACTGAAGGAATGTTTAGTGGCCCATATCTGGCATTGGTGAACAGCATGAGTTTCGACTTGTCTGCGTTGAGAACAAGTTTCAACTCAAGTAAGGTATGTTGAACAACATTAATTGATGCACAACAATAAATTACTGTGTCATCAGCACCTGGGGGCTATTCCAATAAGCAGGCTAAAGGCAAATCCAGGCTTAAATGGCCAAGTCTGGTTAATGTGCCAGAGTTCTGTTCCATTAAAGTGGCTAAAGCCCAGCATACACTGTACGATTTTTAAATCTTGTTGTTAATACCAGCTCACACTGTACGAGTGAATCGTCTGCGATGTGCAGCCAAAGCTCATGATTTATGTGCTCACACTGTACGTTCCGATCATCAAGCACGATCAGAGAGCTCACACTGTACGGGTGAAAACGGCTCCTCAGCCCCTGCTGACTGTCCTGCCCATTGACAGCTGTTAATAAAGATATATTTGAAAGCTCCGATTTGTTCCGGAAGTGCCGTAGTCAATGAAGCAGGACAAGTGGTTTGCTTTTCTATACTATATGCCAAAACGTCCAAAAAGAAAGGCGTCGGCGCATATGGACTTGCAGATGGCTTGAGAGACGTGGACAGTATGGTTTGTCCATTTTATGAGAGTTGGAGGTAAGCCGGCTACAGCCGGGTGCACCCTCTGTGTGTGTGTGTTGTACCTCATCTAGCACGCTAGCTTGTATGTTTGTTGCCCTTGCTTGAAAATGAGAGTAGAAAAAACTTACCAGGCAGCTGAAGAATATTGGCTATCTCCTGCCAGTGTTTCTCTCGTTGATAGCGGTCATGGTAGGTGGAAGAAGAAACGTCGAACAGGCACTCATACTGTTGCCACAGCTCATGCCGATGCGTCGCCATGGTGATCTATGTCTTTGCGCAGGCGCAGCGAGGGATAAATGCACAGATGCTGGCGAATCGGCTTGTGGCTCTGCTTCAACTGTGCGAATGTCGACCGGCCGACCAAAATTTCTGACAGGTTGGAAATTCATCCGACCGTCCGACCATGATTCTGGAGCAGATGATCGGCCCTCGCCCCCCGGTTTTCGTTCCGTCAACCTAAACCACAACTCTGTTCCATCAAGGTGGTTAAACTGAACCCCCCCCCCCCCCCCCCCAGGTTCTGACACGCTTTGACCCAGATTATTTATATAAATAGTAAATAAAAGTGGACCTAATACAGAGCCCTGTGGTACACCCTTGGAAACAGTTACAATATCTGAGCATAGATCTTCACTCTTAATGCACTGGGATCTGCCACTACTTGGAGAACCGAGCAACTACTTGTCCAGAGAGTCCTGAGCTGAGCAGTCTGAGTTTTAAAACGCTGTGATCAACAGTATCAAAAGCTTTAGACAAGTCCAAGAAAAGTGATGCACAATGTTGCTTCTTATCAAGTGCAACAGAAATGTCATTAACTACCTTCAGAGCAGCTGTAACAGTTCTATGTTTTTTTTTCTAAAATCGGATTGGTACCTTGATAAAATATTATTTTCATATAAGAACTCCTTAAGTTGATTAGCCACAAGAGCTTCAAGAATCTTTGCCAAACCTGACAAATTGAATATTGGTCTGTAATTGTTTAAGGTAGCTGGATCACCTCCTTTTAACAAGGGGTGAACAAACACAGCTTTCCATAAAGGAATTTCCTTACTTTCAGCTGAAAGGTTAAAGAGACAAGTAAGAGGCTTTGCTATAAAATAAGCTGCTAATTTCAGAAAGTATGGATTCATAGAATCAGGTCCTGGGGATTTTCTGTGATCTAAAGCTTTTAGAGCTTCATGAACTTCCTCCACAGAGAAAGGTATGAAGTTAAAAGTCTGACCAGTATACCCTTGGGCATCAGTACTGGGCTTCACAGGTGGAGATCAATTAAGCAATATCACACGAGAGGGAATGATGTTGTACTGTGATATCGTCACGGCTGTGATTCGGTCATGGGAAGACAATCACAGCCGTGACGATATCACAGTACAACATCACGAGCTCGAGTGTGATATTGCTTTTATACAACAGTTCAACAGTTAAATAAGCAAGGCTGATTAAGAAATGTTGAAAAATGAGGACAAAATAGATAATTTAAGCATTTTATTTGTCTTCCACCAACAAAAATAGTTCCCTCAGGACTCCGCTGTCACCGTTGCTATGTAACGCAGACATGGTGCGCCAGGCACTTACTCTTTATACACATTTATCTGCACATTTCCATTAATTGTGCAGCCGGTGAAATAAGTCTCTGGTGACTCCATGGTGGACTGTCGCTTCACAGGCACAGCCGACTCTGCCTTCTGATCTGACAGTATGTTGCTTTTCTCCAAGTCAGCCACATTACGCTCATGAATAATAGCCAGCTCAGAGAAAGACCAAGGGTTGTCCCTCCCCTTTACTCTATATTTCCTAAAAGGGGCGTGTCTGTTTTTTTTTATGTGCATAAAACTGTCATTAAAGAATGCCCAGGCTGTCTCCACGTCGGGGATCAGCTCTATTCTACTCCAATTAAAATGAAATATATCGTGAAAAAGTCCCTGTTCATTAAAATGCTTGCGGTTCCTCTAACAAATGACACAGGCTTAGTTTTAGGGATCCTGGTGTCCCTGACAACAGAAACCACACTATGATCACTTAGGTCATTGCAAAAAAAAAACCCCAAAGGCTGAAAATTTATGAGGAACATTGGTCAGGATCCAGTCATTTAAAGTGGCCTTCTCAGGGCGTTTAAGATTTGGACGAGTTGGTAAATTTATCAACTGGGTAAGATTGAGAGAATTACAGAAAGATTTAAAATGATCAGATACTGGTTTAAGCCAATCCCAGTTTAGATCACCAGCCAAAATAATCTCGCTGTAATTCAATTTGGATATTAGGTGCATTAAAGACTGTAGCACATCGTTTACAGCAGACGGAGGTCTGTAACACCCAACTGCGGTGATACCGAGGCCTTTTGCTATTTCCATGTTCACTGCCAGAAATTCCAGTTGCTTGCAGATTGATTCAGACAGTATTACCCTTCCGTAAACTTTGTTTTCACATAAATAGCGACAGTGCCACCTTTCTTAGGCCTGTCAGCATGATAAACATTGTACCCATAAAAAAAAAATATATATATATATATATATATATATATATATATATATATATTTATCAGTATCAGACTTTCTCAGCCAAGTTTCGGATAGTACAACAATGTCTGCATCAGTTGATTTAACCCATATTCTAAGCATATCCATTTTGGGTACCAAACTGCGCACATTCAGATGAGTAATTTTTAAACCAGACAGATTTAAGATCAGATGGGGTCTGAGTACATTGCAACTCTGGGCCAGGGTTAAGTTTCACATCACCAGATACAGGCAACAATAAAACAACCAGCCATCTCTGTTTACCAACTTTACTTGACACATCCTTTTCAACTATCAGGTCCGAACAAGTTCTCATTGGACCGAAAAAAATTATTTAAAACCAGGAGGATTTGAAGGCGGGCCAAGAGTCGAGTGAGTCCAATGTTAAGTTCACATCCTGTGCCAACTGCTTCCTGCTGTTTTTCTCTTGACATACTCAACGCCCTTTCCATAGAGCTTTTAAATTTCAGGCACTTTCTAAATACTGACAACATAGAGCGTTGACACATAGTCAGGGAGCTCGCTTTCTATACTGCCACCATATTGGCCATACGCCGGAAGTCCCATTTCATCTTATTTTTCAACAAATGTCACCAAAAATATTTGACACTATTCCCGAAATCAGCAACCAACATTTTGTTATTGATATCTCATTTCGTTTTGAAGATATGGACTAATGAACTTCGGATGGGGCGTGACTCAGCACATAACTCCACAACGTTTTGGCCAACTATCACAAACCCTGCAAGCAATGTCTTAAAAGGGACCAGGAACATATCCTGAAATTTTTCATTTAAACTGGCCACTAGGGGCACCACAAATGCAAAACAGTGGGCATGGGATAACACAAATCAGACTATAAATCAGAAATTGATCATTACAAAATTTGTAGGGTATGTTTATGTTTAGGGTATGGTGAATCACATCTGTTAAATTATTTTAAAATCAGCCAATAAGTGGTGCCACAAGTTCCAAACAAATGGTCTTTCTCAAAATTTGTCCATCAATAAATGAGGGTTTGTTCCAGCATCACCAAACTCTGTGGACTTTTTTAACTAATCCATTAAAGCATGTCCCCAAAATGTTTCTGCAGTTGACCAATAGAAAGCGACAGTGTTTCCAGAGAAGAGCGTGGCCTGGTAAAGATTTGGACATCAATGAATGAGCATCTGTTTGACTGATTGATATGATTGTCATGAAACCTGTTGGTAATGCAAGAGTCTTAAATTTTAAATTGTCAAATGTCTTGACTATATAAATAAAGTTATCATTATTATTATTTTTGGTGAAGATTCTCAGTCATCCAGGTCATGGTACCACTTATCACTCACCTACAATGCAGTCTTGGGATCCCTAACTACTCTGGAGGGGTTCGCACCCACACAGGTTTTAAAGCCTGCAACTCCGTACCAGTCATTTAGAACAGAAGAAGCTTCTTGGATGAGAGGCGAAACGTCTTCAAGAAATACAAGTAAGTCTAGTTGCCTATGATATAGCACTTACCATTATTATTATTATTATTATTATTATTATTATTAGTAGTAGTAGTAGTAGTAGTAGTATTTATCTATCTTTATTTTTTTCAATTATTATTATTATAACCTGTTGTCCAGTAATTCCTGATAATGGACACCTTGTCTGGCATTTTGCCTTACGTTTTAGAGTGGACCTTTTAGGTGGACATATGAAGTGGCGGAATCTGAAAGTGATTCAGTCCAAAACAACAAACAATAATGTGATGTGAAGCCACCTGAAAAAAGCAAAACCACACATCCAGGTTTTAGTATATAATTTTATTTTAACAGTTGAGGACATTTCTGATATATGTTGACACTCTGATGTTTGTCATTCAGGACTCTGCAGCCTTCTGAGTTGGATCAACCTTCTTGTGCTGTTCAGTCTTCTCATGCTGGTCAACCTTGTCATGATGGTCATCCTTCATGTTCAACCTCATCTGGAGATGATTTCTTATGACAAAAATCTGTGGAGACGAGAAGATAAATAATTTAATTGTATCAGTTATGTCATTTACTTATTTGCAGTTTTTACTTGAACTATCGACTGTGGGAGTAAAAACATGCAGACCGCACACAGAAACGGACCTGCAGCCCCATCGTAGTGGAATGCTTTGTCATGAGGGAATCCCAGACACTCTGCCAATTTGGTGTGATTGCTGCGAGCTGCTTTCAACAACTCAGCATCGCGATGTTCCCCGTCCTTCTCTGAAACACACACACACGCACACAAAACATACACTTGAAGAATGTGTTTTTGTGTAAAGACAAGGATATGAATGTGTGTGTGTGTGTGTGTGTGTGTGTGTGTGTGTGTGTGTGGTGAGTTTACTGTAGATCATCAGGCAGTGGTCTTCACCCCTCCAGACAAACACCAGACAGTCAGGGCAGCTCTCATAGAAACCCAAATGACCTAACTCATTGTCCGGACTAATAGTTCCATTTATCTCCATCGCTAACACAAACACACACACAAATACACAAACAACGTACGTCATCAGTAAAACAAGAACAGCAACATCAAGAGCAACAACCACAGTTGTATGATCATAGTATCAAGAAGTATTATCAAAATGAAGAAACATTTCAGCATTAATCATAATAATAACAAATGTGCATGATAATACATCAAGAGAATCTGCTGCTACCACCACCACCACTATATCAACAGGTCTGCACTGTAATATAACTGTACTGTTCTATACTATACTGTACTGTGTTGTCTTATGCTGTGCCATACTATACTACACTGTGCTATATTATACTATAGCATAGTATACTACACTGTGCTATATTATACTATGCTATACAATGCTATACTATACTATACTATACTATACTATACTATACTGTACTATACTGTACTGTACTGTACTGTACTGTGCTATACTGTGCTATACAGTGCTTTGCTATACTATACTATACTGTACTGTACTGTACTATACTGTGCTTTGCTATACTATACTATACTATACTAGGCTGTGCTGTGCCGTGTTGTGCCAGACTATACTCTACTATATTATACTATGCCATACTGTACTATATAATACTATACTATACTGTACCGTACAGTGCTATACTATACTTTACTATACTATACTAAACTATTATTACAGTTATTATGTTTTTGCTATCATAACTCAAATTTTTGTGTTTATTTCCGTCCTTTGGTTTGGGTTTTTAGATGGTGGAGCAATTTGGATCCACTGTATTTGTGTGTTAATTGCTATGTAGATAAAGTTGTCATGCCATGACCTTGACTTAAACTATACTATACTATACTATACTATACTATATAAATTGTTTGCTCTTGAAATTTCATTTTCTAAATCATTGCGGTAAGGACAGTTCTGCATTGTGACTTCAGAGTAGTGTTTGAAGGCTCAGATTAGAATAAGGTTCAGGTCAGGGTTAGGGACTCTTGTGATGGTCAACGTTAGGGGCTAGGTAGTGCATTATGTCAGTGACGGTCCTTGGAAGTATAGAAAAACGTGTGTGTGTGTGTGTGTGTGTGTGTGTGTGTGTATTAATGCAACTCACTGCCTCCGATGATTTGCAGTGTGTAGTTGTGAGACTCGTCCGTTGTCATGTTGATGAAGTAGTTAATACAGTATGCATTACTGAGAAGACAACAACAAAAACAGACAACCCAACATGAAGACTGTGACTCTTACATCTTGTTCTGTGTAAGGACTCCTGTGTGCCATCTGTCTTAGGTAAACTGTAACATTAACTAGCTCAGTGATATTAAGTAAGCTAACAGTAGAGAAATGTTGTTGAGTTTTTCAAATGCATGTTTTTGGTGCAATGAGCACCCTGAGCCAAATTTAGATTAATTTCCATTAATTTGAGAGAAAGCAGACATCGAAAGTGAGCCAGTATTTCCATCACTCTGCAACTCACACCAAAACAATCTAGACTGATAAACAGCAATACTGGTAAGAAGAGAAATATATTTTTATGATTTTGGGAACTCAAATTATATATTTTGTCCCTGTCCCTTTACCCTTCAAGAAACCTTGAAAATTGATAAGTCTAGATGATTATTGATCCTAATAATGCTAAGGATTGTATGGGATCATATTTCAGAGGCAGGGGCTATGTTGTTGCCATTGGTGATGATAAATCTGAACAAATCACCATGACTTGTGGAGTCCCCTAGGGTTCAGTTCTTGGGCCACTATCATTTGAGGTGTATTTGCTCTCTCTTGCTCAGGGATTGTCAAAGTCTGACATTATGGGCCCCCCCCTCACACAAATTTGAGACGACTGCATCCCCAAACCCTGCATCCATTGCTGAAATTTTTGTTTGTGTTTGTTTCATCTTAATGAAAATAGGGTTTTATCACAGGTAAAACCTGCATATGAATGGATAAAGGAGAGTAGCAGTTTACAGGGATAAAAAACATGTTAATGTGGATTTTTTTTTGTATGTCACACCTAATATTATTCTTTGCCTTATTTTTATAGACCCTTTTACTCTTAGTAAACAGTATGATGTTTTTTGGTGGGTGGGGCTTAGCTGGAGGGAAAACAATTCTCGACAGACATTAGCTAGCACTAGCTAGCAAGTTCTGTTGGATTGTTTTAGATAACAGAGGAAGATGATATTAGTAGTGTTTTTGGAAATATTCATTCCCAGTCCCGGAGCACACTCTGGCACAAAGTGGACAGTTTGTAAACTCAGAGCACTGTCAGAATGTTTCTGATATACTTTATAAATACTTTACTTTAGAAATTCAATTTTTTCACTCTTGCTGTCAATTACTCACAGGTCCGAACACACACATGCACAAACAGGACCTATACATGCACTAAGTGGAGAATGAGGGAGCTGCCTTGGTCAGGCGCCCCGAGCAGTTGGGGGGGGGTCGGTGCCTTGCTCAAGGGCACCTTGGCAGTGCCCAGGAGGTGAACTGACATCTCCAGCTACCAGTCCACGCTCCATATTTGGTCCGGACAGGGACTTGAACAGGCGACCCTCCAGTTCCCAACCCAAGTCCATATGGACTAGAGGTTGACATTTTTTCGGGAGTCCCACGGGTCACGTGATTCCCGTGGGATTCCCATGAGATGGGAATCAGTTTCACTATTTGTCACGTGATTGGGAGGGGATGGGAAAAAAAGTCAACGGGAGCGGGCGGAACTGTGAATCATAATTAGGCCTGTCGCGATATGCGATAAGTCGGTTAATTGCATGGTAAATCAAAAGGGATTAATTACCATATTCATGCATGTTTGTTTTCCTCATCTCTCTCCACTAAAGAGACTGGACGACAAGAGTGTTCACTGCCATGCATCGTCTGTCAGCCAGGTGAGTTGGTTTATTAGCGTAATGAACGGAGGGAAAGCTCTTGTCGAGTGTCTTTGTCTCTGTGGGGGAGGCGGGGCTATGGGCTACACACACACACACACACATACACACACACACACACACACACACACACACACACACACACACACACACACACACAGCGTTATCTTCGTGAGGGGGAGACGAGGCAGAGATAAAAACAGAGAGTTGAGCGTAAGAGAAAGACAGGGAACTTGTTCCTAAACCAAATGCCATGGCCCTGTGTGGGAGTATTTTGGATTTAAACCAAATGACAGAGGGGAGCCCAGTAATTTGGACGAGCCGGTGTGCCAGGTTTGTTCTAAAACCATCTCAACAAAAAGAGTGAATACGATCAACTTAACTGCACACCTGAGAGTGAGAGACTGACAGCTATTTTTTCTGTATTTATAAGGTCTTTATTTATTTTGTTATTTTGGATATTTAAATGTTCTTTTTTGCATTCCTAAATATTCTTGTTAAATAAATGTTTATTTCTCTTTAAAAGGGTGTATTTGCATCATTATGCCTTTATTATCATTATATAAGTAAAAAATGGTCTAAAAACAGCAAAATTACACAATAATAAAAATGGTCTTAAAAGCACAATATTACCCAATATTAATCGCTTATTGCAATGATTTCTGATGCAATTAATTGCACAGCAAAATTTGTTATTGTGACAGGCCTAATCATAATAACAATAGTCAAGTTTATGAAACTAGCTCCACCTCCAGTAACTACAACAGTAACATGCTGCTCTAATACTGATGCTTCAGTATTAATAATCTAATGATGTCATATGTAATATTATCAGTCAGAGGAACCAAACACTACTTTTACTGCAATACTTTAACTACATTTTTCTCTCTCAGAACTGGTTTCTCTCAATACTTCCCCAATTTCTGATGAGGTGGACATGACAAACCTTAATACACATAACATTTTTCATTCCTGGAAATACTTTTTTTTACTTGATATGAAGTGTACATGAGAGCATTTTTGATGATGGCCTCTGTCAGGTCCGTCATATCACATTTAACCATAGTTGTCTTTGTTTTTGTTGACGGACAGTGGCGGCTGGAATGTGATGAAATTTAAGTGTTGAGCCATGACTCCTTCTATTCTGGCTCCCAATAACACAAAAACACAACATTTTTAATGTAGCCTACAGCCCTGTGGTAGAGATACAGGTTTTGCCTCCAGCTAACAAACTGATGTCATTGTGACATCTGCCCTAAAAGGGTCTATTTAGAAGATAATCATGCGCTACCATTTGTGATTTCCCATAATGTTTTGGGGAATGTATATAGAAATGTATACAGAAATATATTGTTGCCATGGTTTAAATGAGTGACGCTGTGGGCTACAACTTGCGACTTTGTGTTTGCGTTTGCAAGTAGTCTCCACTAAAAGTAATTAGCTATCAGCAGTTCCTGTCTGTAGTGGATGCACAGACAACTATCACTGGACTACTTTGATACTGGAGAAAACTGATTGAAAACATAATGATTGAGGGTCTTTTTTGTCCCCTTTGATTTCTAAGTGGCTTTATGGACGTTTACTCTGGAGTGTGGGATATGCTCATTTGCTTTTTGGCAGAGTTTGATGTTCAGGTTGATACCACTCTCATGTCTATATGCTAGATATGAATCCATCCCCAACGGTGGACTGATGTAACATACCTAAACCACTGTTAAACAGTCCATAATGTGAGCACTCACTGGAACATGTTCCTCTCAGTGAAGGTGATGGTGTGGTTGTCAGGGAGAAGTCGGAGCTCGACGTGGGAGCTGGTGAGGTCAGACCACAGGCCTGGAGCTTTCTCATGCTTAGAGATGGACCAGACCAGAACCCAGTCCCCAAAAATCTGTGGGAGGAGGGAGACAGAGTCAGAGTCAGATGTGGTCCTTTGATGCGTAGGTGCTGATTGCCAGCAGCACCACCGCTCACTTCACTTTAAGTACATTTTTCTAATAATATTTTTGTGCTTTTGTTTCAGTCACATTTTGAATTCCGGACATTTACTGGAGTATTTTTAGACTGTGGTGTTTCTACTTTTACTTAAGTAAAGGATCTGAGTACTTCTCCTCCACCTCTGCGTATTAATTTGAACATACTTGTTGGCAGACCAGGCTGACAGGACAGACCAAAAGTTAAATGAACTTGTATAAAGTTTGTTGGAGCCATAAAGTACTTTTGTTTTTTGTTGATTTTTTATGTTTATATCACAGGTGACCATATGCATTGTTGTATGTAGTTTTCTGTTTGAACACTGGGTGGAGCATTAGCTCAGAAAAGGCATATAGGTGATGAGCAGCAGGTGTGGAAGGGGGAAGCATACAGTTTTTGACCGTGTCAGTATCAGCGTGGCGTCTCAACAAACAGATTGATGAATGAAACTTACTTGTGTTGAAAGTTAACTTAATGACGGAAAACTTACCTGTGGATTACCTGTGTTTTACCTGTGCTAAGGTGAGCATAAAGAAAGAGCAAATAAATGGGTCACCGCACTCAAAGACAACTCAGTATTGGACATTTGTTTATTGTTTTTGCCCAGAACACGCCTCCGAAGAAGTTCTCCCCGTTCACCCCTCAGTGACTTATAAATGTATTCGTTTTTATTGGAAAGACTCTACAGAGTTCAATTACTGTAAGTTTAAAAAAAATGAATTATGTGACTGTGAAAAGCTCAGTCCTCACAGGAGTGATGGACGTCAGATCTCAGACTCACCTTGTGCAGGTCTGTTTCTGGCAGCTTTTTGGTCAGACCGTGACAGTCGTGGTGGTGGTCTGCGTAGGTGCTGATCACCGCCAGCAGCAGCAGCAGCGTTGCTTGCTTCACAACACTCATCCTGTTTTGAGACGCAAATCAAATGCACCCTCTGCTCTGTGATGTGTCAGGACAGCACAGTGAGAGGAGCGAACCAGGTTGGTTTATAACTGTCCTCAAGTCCCCACCTGACCTCGGCCGGTCCAAAGTGTGTGTGTGCTCAGTGTGTTACTGACCCTCTAATTTACCCAGTTTAAGTTCAGTTAGCTGCATTTCTGTATAAAAAGGTTAAAAAAGGACAAGATGCCAGCTAATATGTTTTAGTTTTACATAATTCCACCTTTCAGCTCTGAACCAAAAAAAAAGCAAAAGAGAGGACACTACACCTGTTATAGCATTTTTGCATTGGCTTCTTGTCTCTTTAAAAACTGATTTTTAAAATGTAATTATTTATCACTAGCTTTCAGCTCTAGCACAATCGTTCCCAACTGGTGGGTTATGGTCCCAAGTGGGTCTCGGGTCCATTCTGAATGGACTGCAAGTGACTTGCAAATGTTTCAAATTTGTAAAAAGAAAAAACACACAGACTTTATTTTTAAGTTCAGTGAATTTCCAGCAACTTGACAGACACAGGAACTAGTTTGATGACATGGCCAAATGGTAACTGTATTTCTTATTATTATTATTTGTTTTTTTTATGTTCAGTCTAATATGTCGGCACGCAACACAGGTGGTGTCCTTACATTGTGTCAGCATGATAACATTTCCTAATTAACTTTAAACTCAAAGTCCAGCAGAGGGTGGAGGGAACATCATCCGTTTTTGGGACTTTGGTGATAAGTATTACAGAGGATCAGAATGATCACAGGTCATCCTGAGGGGGACAGGAATGTAAGAGAATAAGAATACTTTTTGTCACCGTTAACACTCAGTATTTTAGTGTGGTTCCAGTGTCAGTCTTTGGGTGGGATGGGTGGGGTGATGGTTTTGACGGCCTGGGGGAAGAAGCTGTTAATGAGTCTGGCTGTTCTGGCTTTAAGAGAGCGGTATCTCTTTCCAGAGGGGAGGGGGGAGAATAGGGAATGTCCGGGGTGAGTGGGGTCTGTGCTGATGTTTCTGGCCTTCCTGAGAAGTCGGCCAATGTAAGTGTCTTTGAGGGGGGGCATTGTGGTCCCGATGATCTTCTCTGCGGTCCTCACCACCCGCTGTAGGTCCTTCCTGTCCTCTGCGGTGCAGCTGGTGAACCACCTGTGCAGCAGTAGGTCAGGATGGACTCGATGGAGGCCCTGTAAAAGTTAACCAGCCGTGGGCGGGGGAGGTGGGTCTGCTTTAACTTCCTGAGGAAATAAAGTCGCTGGTGGGCCTTTCTCACCTGATAGGAGGTTTGGACGGACCAGGTGAGGTTGGCCAAAATGTGGAGACCAAGGAATTTAAAGCTCTCCACCCTCTCAACTTCCTCTCCTTTGATGGAGAGGGTGGGGGGCTCAGTCTTTTGGGATTTTCTTAAATCCACAATAATTTCCTTGGTTTTGGCTGTGTTGAGGTCCAGGTTGTTATGGAGGCACCAGTCTGTCAGGCGTTCGACCTCCTCCCTGTAGGCTGACTCATCATTGTTCCTAATCAGTCCTACAATGGTGGTGTTGTCAGCGAACTTGACAATGGTGTTTGTGGGGTGGATGGGGGAGCAGTCATGGGTGAAGAGGGAGAAGAGGAGGGGGCTGAGGACACACCCCTGTAGTGTTCTGGTGTTCAGGATGAGTGTGGAGGAAGTGCGGTCTCCCATCCTGACGTGATGAGGTCTGTTCCTGAGGAAGTCCAGTATCCATGCGCATAGTGAACTGCCTAAGCCCAGGTTGCTCAGTTTCAGGACCAGTTTTTGGAGGATGATTATGATGAATGCGGAGCTGAAATCCACAAACAGCATCCTTACATAGATGTTGCTCTGGTCCAAGTGAGTGAGGGCTGTGTGGAGCACCATCATGACAGCATCCTCGGTCGACCTACTAGTTCGGTATGCAAACTGATGTTGGTCAAGGTCAACAGGGATGGCAGACTTGATGGAGGGGAGGATGAGTCTCTCAAAACACTTTGCAATGATGGGCGTGAGAGCCACTGGGCGGTAGTCGTTCAGGCAGTTCACTGTGTTCAATGCAAGTATGACGCTGAATATATCAACCTGTGTGGACCTTGAACTAATGACTAAGGAGAAATCTGGATCCTGTGGATGGACTAGTTGGGAACCACTGGTTTAGTACCTCCACACTTAGTCACCGTCTCTCCCTGTATCCTGCCAGCTCCAGGCAGAGGTCTCCATGGGTCCAATTTCTGAATTGGACCTATTAAAAACCTGCCCAAACCCAACAATCATATACAGTTATATAAAAGTATATATAGTTATATATAAAGTTGTAATGCTGTGTAATAAAAACAGAATGCAATCCTTTGCAAATGATTTGTCACCTATATTCAACTGAATACAGAACAAAAGACAGGATATTTAATGTTCACACTACACTCATTCTGAGTTTGATGGCCTGTAACACATTACAAAAACGATGGGATGATGTCATGTTTACCGCTGTATTAAATCATCTTTTCTTTTAACAACACTCAGTAAGCAGATTGGCTGAGGACCTCACACATGCAGGTATCAAAGAACAGGTAGTGTGTCTCATACTTCTGTACTAAATACTTAATATTTATAAAGTTAGAAAGTTACAATTTATTTCACACTGCACAGTGTGGAATGACAGACACTTCTCACCCTCAACGGTCACCAACAGTCAAAGTTTGTGAACTTCTGAACTGCTGACATGGTGACTAGGGACAACATGGAAGCTGAGCTGGCTACAGTGAACACTTCTGCGTTATACAGATATAAGTTAGACATATTTTTTGCACAGGCACCAATACAACTAGAAGCCATCCATGATGTTTGTTGGGTCTGTAATGATTTGGTACTGTGAACAATACTGCAAGTGCTAAGGTAGCACTTTATAATACAGCCCGTGTTTTACGACGTAACTCCCCGTGTCTTACGGCATAACTCCCCGTGTCTTACGGCGTAACTCCTCTAAGACCTGCCGGGGTCTTACAGTGGAACTGCTACTGTCTTATGCTGTCACTCCCAGTGTCTTATAATGGAACTTCATGCGTCTTACCTTGCACTTACTGGGACTTCCCGGGTGACTCTCTGACATCTACCATGACATTTTGGGGGAGCCTATATGGTTTAGTTTCACTTATGACTTACAGTGTAACTCGCTATGTCTTACAGTAAAACGTCTTACAGTCCAACTCCTTTTGTCTTACCATGTAGGCCTACTTATTAAAACTTATAACTATAAAATCAGATATGATTTACAGTTTTAAAATACACGAAAATCATACTGCAATATGTAACCTGTTTAATCACACAATGAGTGTAAGTACCAGGTACCTGCATGGTAAGGAAGGGTGAACAGTGTGCAATTTATAATACAGCCCGCTCCTGATAAGTACAGTGTAGGTCTCTGGTAATTACAGGAAAGTCCTGGTAGGTACAGCAGAAGTCTCGGGTGCTTAGAGTGTAAGTACTAGGTACCTGCATGGTAAGGAAGGGTGAACAGTGTGCACTTTATAATACAGCCCGGTCCTGATAAGTACAGTGTAGGTCTCTGGTAATTACAGGAAAGTCCTGGTAGGTACAGCAGAAGTCTCGGGTGCTTAGAGTGTAAGTACCAGGTACCTGCATGGTAAGGAAGGGTGAACAGTGTGCACTTTACAATACAGCCCGGTCCCTGATAAGTACAGTGTAGGTCTCTGGTAATTACAGGGAAAGTCCCTGGTAGGTACAGCAGAAGTCTCGGGTGCTTAGAGTGTAAGTACTAGGTACCTGCATGGTAAGGAAGGGTGAACAGTGTGCACTTTACAATACAGCCCGGTCCCTGGTACTTACAGGTGAAGTCTTGGGCACTTAGCATGTAAGTACCAGGTGTCTGCGTGGTAAAGAATAAAGATATTTTATAACTCTGAAGTTGTCATTGTGTGATTAAACAGGTTACATATTGCAGTATGATTTTCGTGTATTTTAAAACTGTAAATCATATCTGATTTTATAGTTATAAGTTTTAATAAGTAGGCCTACATGGTAAGACATCAGGAGTTGGACTGTAAGACGTTTTACTGTAAGACATAGCGAGTTACACTGTAAGTCATAAGTGAAACTAAACCATATAGGCTCCCCCAAAATGTCATGGTAGATGTCAGAGAGTCACCCGGGAAGTCCCAGTAAGTGCAAGGTAAGACGCATGAAGTTCCATTATAAGACACTGGGAGTGACAGCATAAGACAGTAGCAGTTCCACTGTAAGACCCCGGCAGGTCTACTGTAAGACAAGCGAAACTACACAACAGGTTCCTCTAAAATGCCATGTAGATGTCAGAGAGTTACCATGAAAGTCCCAATAAGTATATGGTAAGACACGGGGAGTTACGCCGTAAGACACGGGGAGTTACGTCGTAAAACACGGGCCGGATGAAACTTCTTGCATTGTTGTGATATGAGCTGGGCAGCAGGACGGCACCTTTCGAAGCAGTATGATACACCACTGGATGGCATCAGTTTGAAACTCCACTGATAATGATGTAATATAAGCAGTTAGAAAGTTCTGATAGGCCGGGCGGGAGGGGAGGTGGATGGGTGCCCGGTGTTTGCTTCCTGTATGAATGTAGAACCACACCATGATGTGTTTTTCCAAACCTAACCACGTGCTTTTATTGGTGTCCCACCGCTGTTCATCTTGGAATGTCAACAGCAGATGCAGAGGGATTCCTAGTGCATTATACGTAAACGTAAAAGTCCACTGACAAATATGTGACACCTTGGGATAGGCATGTGTTGTTTTTTCCAGTATAGGATGAATTTACAACAAGACAGAACAGAAACACATGAAATTCACTCTGTTGTGGTAAATAGTACCATATGCTATGAAAGTATAATATTAGCACTACTTTTTTATGATTAAGCTCAGTTGCACTTGTTTTAACAAAAGTGTTTTACCAAGAAATACACATTTTCAAAAGCATTCATTACTTTGTTGTTATAGTGGCATTATATTTCAATCAGGAAAGACACGTTTTTAAAGTAAAAATAATATTTATTAACGTGCACATTGGAATGCAAAATGTGATAAAGTCTTTGGCCATTAGACCGTCTATTGATGGTATGATTTAAGGAGGGTGATGAATCCATAGTTGAATAGAGAGGAATTTTGATTTATTTGTAGATATTAGAGTGGATCGTTTTGAAAGACATGGGCTTAAATAAAGACAGTGTAGGTGCTGCGGTTATGGGCTTGTGGGATGGGTAGGTTGTAGCAAGAGTGGGTCCTTGAAAGTGATTCAGATTGCCACCTTAAATATATGCCTGTGTTCAAAGAGGAATGATAAAAATAATGTTACTGATTTACAAGTGGTGCCATTTGCTTTATACAGTATGTCCTCAAAAGGGCAAACCCATCTACGTCATGGTTTACTTTTTTATTTTTATTTTCTAGTCACTAGCTATCTCAAACTAATTATGCTTTTCTATGTAAGCTGTGAAATCTATAAATAAACTATAAAACTATTCAATTAAATGAGTAATTTCTTTGTAATATGCATGTGGATGTTGTCCAATGTCAAGTCTCTTTTTGTGTTAAGCATGACAGTGTGCACAGGGTCCCGTCATATCTTCCTTAAGCCATTGTTGAAAGGCATATGAAGTTTTGGGGTTTTAAAAAAAATCATGTATCGGAAAAGCTTTGGTTTAAAATATAAGAGATATTCTATTATTGATTTCTTACTATCTGATAAGTAGAATTTCTGTATCTCTTAACCTTTCTACAAGACGGTTTTACGGTTATGAGATTTCATCTTGAGTAAATAAATCTGAATGTGAATCTAGAACTTTTCTGTGAATACTGCTGGTTTCATGTTGAGGTCATACGCGATTAAAATCCAAAAGGACAGATATTCTAACGTCCGCCCACACAGACTCACAGAGTTTGGCATGATTTCCTGATAAACAATGATGAAGGCTGAGCCTTAAAATATTGTTTGCTCTTTATTGTTGCTGGTGAATAATGTTTGCTGTTGTTTGTAACGTTACTTTTCTGATAAATTATTTCTAAGAACTGAAATGACACATAAACTAGAGCTTGAATATGTGTGATTAGTCACCTGTTAAATGTGTACGTGATACGTACCCCTGCCAAAAAGTCAATAGGACATTCTGAGCCTTCGTTGTGCCAAATAAAACACTGATTGTGGTAGAAAAGAGTAAACAATAATGGACTTTGTCTCTCTTATTTTTTTTGTCTTACCTCTATTTTAGGGATGATCATTTGCTAAGCTTTAAAAATACAGTTCCCATTATGCTTTGGGGGATGTAAACAGGGTGTATGATGTTGCCATTGAGTCATTCAGTTCAGCTGCGGGCTACAAGTTGACATGAAGTCAAACGGATGCTGGCTATCAGCAACTCCTGTTTACAGTGCACTCATGTACAGAAAACTTTCACTGGATCACTGCGATACTGAAGAAAACAAATACATGATGATTCTTAGGGAGGTTTTGCAGTGTCTGCGTGAATTTTAAGGATGTGTATTCTGGACGGACACAGAGATAATGATATCCACAGAAAGTGTAAGCTACATTATATTCCAACCAGAATTACCGTCCCATGATTGTATGCCTCAGAGCATCAGTCAAATCTCTCTCACAGTTTATAGCCATGTCTGTGAAAACATGGATGCCTCCCACACAGAAGATCTATACAATCTGCAAGATTACCAATTCAGTATCTGACCAAATGTCTCCACTTCTGTTCTTGAGATATGATGGTGAATAATGGACAGCAAAGTGTTTTATGCAGGACATTATGATGTCACAGTGAAATTGACCTTTGACCCTTTGGATATAAAATGTCATCACTTCATTATTTTATCCTGTCAGACATTTGTGTAAAGTTTTGCCTTACATAGCATATGAATTCTTGAATCAAGGCCAAAAACATATTTTGTGAGGTCACACTGACCTTAGACCACAAAATAAGAGACCTGACTCTGGCTTCCAACTGACACCAGCAGAAAAACGTACTTAAGGAAAACTTAAATAGGCTCCAACGTGATTAATTGCCCCTTCACCTGTGTGCAGCAACACACCCGAACTGGAACAGGTGGTAACAAGATAGAGCAGCGGGAAGAGAGCAACACTGTAAAACACACTGACAGTATATTTGAAGGCTATTCTACTTTAAGACACTCTAACAATATTGTACATGTCTCTTCCCTCACCTTTGTGGTGGTGTCACACTTTGACCACTAAAATCCAATCAGCTCATTGCTGAGTCCAAAAAATTCCCCCCAAAGTGTTCTTGAGATATCACATTCATGAGAATAAGGCAGAGAAGGTCACAGTGAGCTTTGACCACCAAAAACTAATCAGTCTAAGGATGCTTTCAGACCTAGAGTTGTCTTGCTTTGGTCTGAATCAGGGACTAATTTGTTACAACATTGCATAATTGCCTAGAGTTGGTTCGTGTCTTCATGGCAGCATTTACAAGTGGACCAGATAAAATGCCTTGTGAAAGCTGCTCTTGATTGGCCAGAATTTCCATGCGGAAAAATCCAGGAAGCAAACAAAACACTGAAGAAGAGTATACTTGCAAGATAAATGCAACACTTTCTGATGTCAAAATGGAGAGACAGCTATGCAGGTTGATTTTAGTGCTGGTCATCGTCTGCTATATTGCTTGCATTGTTCATTTTAGGCAAACCATACAGTTTGAAAACGAGGTGCGACTCCAACTATAAAACAATATTTTGATGCATTGGATGTGCGAATTTGCATATTAAGGCAATGCAGGAGGACACATTAATGATCCTCTGGACATGGTCATGTTAAACACAAACAATGCGTAATGAGACAGCAGTTTGTTCGGATCAAGGTGGGAACAAGTTTTCACCACAAGAGTTATTTCTGCAGAGTTCGTTTGTAACCGGACTGAGAGCAACTTAAAGAGAGGTGTTTTGGTGCGCGCCAGTGCAATTGCTGTTGTGCTGTGTTCACATCTGCCCAAACAAACTGCACTTAGGTGGCAAACAAACTTGAATTCGATTGAACTGAATCAATCAGGGAAGGTGTGAAAGCACCCTAAGTGGACATTTGTGCCAAATTTGAAGAAATTCCTCAAACTGTTCTTGAGATATCATATTCAAGAGAATGAGATGGATGCAAGGTCACAGCGACCTTGACATTCGTTTTAAAGTAAAAATAATATTTATTAACGTGCACATTGGAATGCAAAATGTGATAAAGTCTTTGGCCATTAGACCGTCTATTGATGGTGTGATTTAAGGAGGGTGATGAATCCATAGTTGAATAGAGAGGAATTTTGATTTATTTGTAGATATTAGAGTGGATCGTTTTGAAAGACATGGGCTTAAATAAAGACAGTGTAGGTGCTGCGGTTATGGGCTTGTGGGATGGGTAGGTTGTAGCAAGAGTGGGTCCTTGAAAGTGATTCAGATTGCCACCTTAAATATATGCCTGTGTTCAAAGAGGAATGATAAAAATAATGTTACTGATTTACAAGTGGTGCCATTTGCTTTATACAGTATGTCCTCAAAAGGGCAAACCCATCTACGTCATGGTTTACTTTTTTATTTTTATTTTCTAGTCACTAGCTATCTCAAACTAATTATGCTTTTTCTATGTAAGCTGTGAAATCTATAAATAAACTATAAAAACTATTCAATTAAATGAGTAATTTCTTTGTAATATGCATGTGGATGTTGTCCAATGTCAAGTCTCTTTTTGTTAAGCATGACAGTGTGCACAGGGTCCCGTCATATCTTCCTTAAGCCATTGTTGAAAGGCATATGAAGTTTTGGGGTTTTAAAAATCATGTATCGGAAAAGCTTTGGTTTAAAATATAAGAGATATTCTATTATTGATTTCTTACTATCTGATAAGTAGAATTTCTGTATCTCTTAACCTTTCTACAAGACGGTTTTACGGTTATGAGATTTCATCTTGAGTAAATAAATCTGAATGTGAATCTAGAACTTTTCTGTGAATACTGCTGGTTTCATGTTGAAGACATACGCGATTAAAATCCAAAAGGACAGATATTCTAACGTCCGCCCACACAGACTCACAGAGTTTGGCATGATTTCCTGATAAACAATGATGAAGGCTGAGCCTTAAAATATTGTTTGCTCTTTATTGTTGCTGGTGAATAATGTTTGCTGTTGTTTGTAACGTTACTTTTCTGATAAATTATTTCTAAGAACTGAAATGACACATAAACTAGAGCTTGAATATGTGTGATTAGTCACCTGTTAAATGTGTACGTGATACGTACCCCTGCCAAAAAGTCAATAGGACATTCTGAGCCTTCGTTGTGCCAAATAAAACACTGATTGTGGTAGAAAAGAGTAAACAATAATGGACTTTGTCTCTCTTATTTTTTTTGTCTTACCTCTATTTTAGGGATGATCATTTGCTAAGCTTTAAAAATACAGTTCCCATTATGCTTTGGGGGATGTAAACAGGGTGTATGATGTTGCCATTGAGTCATTCAGTTCAGCTGCGGGCTACAAGTTGACATGAAGTCAACGGATGCTGGCTATCAGCAACTCCTGTTTACAGTGCACTCATGTACAGAAAACTTTCACTGGATCACTGCGATACTGAAGAAAACAAATACATGATGATTCTTAGGGAGGTTTTGCAGTGTCTGCGTGAATTTTAAGGATGTGTATTCTGGACGGACACAGAGATAATGATATCCACAGAAAGTGTAAGCTACATTATATTCCAACCAGAATTACCGTCCCATGACTGTATGCCTCAGAGCATCAGTCAAATCTCTCTCAGTTTATAGCCATGTCTGTGAAAACATGGATGCCTCCCACACAGAAGATCTATACAATCTGCAAGATTACCAATTCAGTATCTGACCAAATGTCTCCACTTCTGTTCTTGAGATATGATGGTGAATAATGGACAGCAAAGTGTTTTATGCAGGACATTATGATGTCACAGTGAAATTGACCTTTGACCCTTTGGATATAAAATGTCATCACTTCATTATTTTATCCTGTCAGACATTTGTGTAAAGTTTTGCCTTACATAGCATATGAATTCTTGAATCAAGGCCAAAAACATATTTTGTGAGGTCACACTGACCTTAGACCACAAAATAAGAGACCTGACTCTGGCTTCCAACTGACACCAGCAGAAAAACGTACTTAAGGAAAACTTAAATAGGCTCCAACGTGATTAATTGCCCCTTCACCTGTGTGCAGCAACACACGAACTGGAACAGGTGGTAACAAGATAGAGCAGCGGGAAGAGAGCAACACTGTAAAACACACTGACAGTATATTTGAAGGCTATTCTACTTTAAGACACTCTAACAATATTGTACATGTCTCTTCCCTCACCTTTGTGGTGGTGTCACACTTTGACCACTAAAATCCAATCAGCTCATTGCTGAGTCCAAAAAATTCCCTCAAAGTGTTCTTGAGATATCACATTCATGAGAATAAGGCAGAGAAGGTCACAGTGAGCTTTGACCACCAAAAACTAATCAGTCTAAGGATGCTTTCAGACCTAGAGTTGTCTTGCTTTGGTCTGAATCAGGGACTAATTTGTTACAACATTGCATAATTGCCTAGAGTTGGTTCGTGTCTTCATGGCAGCATTTACAAGTGGACCAGATAAAATGCCTTGTGAAAGCTGCTCTTGATTGGCCAGAATTTCCATGCGGAAAAAATCCAGGAAGCAAACAAAACACTGAAGAAGAGTATACTTGCAAGATAAATGCAACACTTTCTGATGTCAAAATGGAGAGACAGCTATGCAGGTTGATTTTAGTGCTGGTCATCGTCTGCTATATTGCTTGCATTGTTCATTTTAGGCAAACCATACAGTTTGAAAACGAGGTGCGACTCCAACTATAAAACAATATTTTGATGCATTGGATGTGCCGAATTTGCATATTAAGGCAATGCAGGAGGACACATTAATGATCCTCCGGACATGGTCATGTTAAACCCAAACAATGCGTAATGAGACAGCAGTTGGTTCGGATCAAGGTGGGAACAAGTTTTCACCACAAGAGTTCTTTCGGCAGAGTTCGTTTGTAACCGGACTAGAGCTTCTTAAAGAGAGGTGTTTTGGTGCGCACTTGAGTGCAATTGCTGTTGTGCTGTGTTCACATCTGCCCAAACAAACTGCACTTAGGTGGCAAACAAACTTGAATTCGATTGAACTGAATCAATCAGGGAAGGTGTGAAAGCACCCTAAGTGGACATTTGTGCCAAATTTGAAGAAATTCCCTCAAACTGTTCTTGAGATATCATATTCAAGAGAATGAGATGGATGCAAGGTCACAGCGACCTTGACATTCGTTTTTAAAGTAAAAATAATATTTATTAACGTGCACATTGGAATGCAAAATGTGATAAAGTCTTTGGCCATTAGACCGTCTATTGATGGTGTGATTTAAGGAGGGTGATGAATCCATAGTTGAATAGAGAGGAATTTTGATTTATTTGTAGATATTAGAGTGGATCGTTTTGAAAGACATGGGCTTAAATAAAGACAGTGTAGGTGCTGCGGTTATGGGCTTGTGGGATGGGTAGGTTGTAGCAAGAGTGGGTCCTTGAAAGTGATTCAGATTGCCACCTTAAATATATGCCTGTGTTCAAAGAGGAATGATAAAAATAATGTTACTGATTTACAAGTGGTGCCATTTGCTTTATACAGTATGTCCTCAAAAGGGCAAACCCATCTACGTCATGGTTTACTTTTTTATTTTTATTTTCTAGTCACTAGCTATCTCAAACTAATTATGCTTTTTCTATGTAAGCTGTGAAATCTATAAATAAACTATAAAAACTATTCAATTAAATGAGTAATTTCTTTGTAATATGCATGTGGATGTTGTCCAATGTCAAGTCTCTTTTTGTGTTAAGCATGACAGTGTGCACAGGGTCCCGTCATATCTTCCTTAAGCCATTGTTGAAAGGCATATGAAGTTTTGGGGTTTTAAAAAAATCATGTATCGGAAAAGCTTTGGTTTAAAATATAAGAGATATTCTATTATTGATTTCTTACTATCTGATAAGTAGAATTTCTGTATCTCTTAACCTTTCTACAAGATGGTTTTACGGTTATGAGATTTCATCTTGAGTAAATAAATCTGAATGTGAATCTAGAACTTTTCTGTGAATACTGCTGGTTTCATGTTGAAGTCATACGCGATTAAAATCCAAAAGGACAGATATTCTAACGTCCGCCCACACAGACTCACAGAGTTTGGCATGATTTCCTGATAAACAATGATGAAGGCTGAGCCTTAAAATATTGTTTGCTCTTTATTGTTGCTGGTGAATAATGTTTGCTGTTGTTTGTAACGTTACTTTTCTGATAAATTATTTCTAAGAACTGAAATGACACATAAACTAGAGCTTGAATATGTGTGATTAGTCACCTGTTAAATGTGTACGTGATACGTACCCCTGCCAAAAAGTCAATAGGACATTCTGAGCCTTCGTTGTGCCAAATAAAACACTGATTGTGGTAGAAAAGAGTAAACAATAATGGACTTTGTCTCTCTTATTTTTTTTTGTCTTACCTCTATTTTAGGGATGATCATTTGCTAAGCTTTAAAAATACAGTTCCCATTATGCTTTGGGGGATGTAAACAGGGTGTATGATGTTGCCATTGAGTCATTCAGTTCAGCTGCGGGCTACAAGTTGACATGAAGTCAAACGGATGCTGGCTATCAGCAACTCCTGTTTACAGTGCACTCATGTACAGAAAACTTTCACTGGATCACTGCGATACTGAAGAAAACAAATACACGATGATTCTTAGGGAGGTTTTGCAGTGTCTGCGTGAATTTTAAGGATGTGTATTCTGGACGGACACAGAGATAATGATATCCACAGAAAGTGTAAGCTACATTATATTCCAACCAGAATTACCGTCCCATGACTGTATGCCTCAGAGCATCAGTCAAATCTCTCTCACAGTTTATAGCCATGTCTGTGAAAACATGGATGCCTCCCACACAGAAGATCTATACAATCTGCAAGATTACCAATTCAGTATCTGACCAAATGTCTCCACTTCTGTTCTTGAGATATGATGGTGAATAATGGACAGCAAAGTGTTTTATGCAGGACATTATGATGTCACAGTGAAATTGACCTTTGACCCTTTGGATATAAAATGTCATCACTTCATTATTTTATCCTGTCAGACATTTGTGTAAAGTTTTGCCTTACATAGCATATGAATTCTTGAATCAAGGCCAAAAACATATTTTGTGAGGTCACACTGACCTTAGACCACAAAATAAGAGACCTGACTCTGGCTTCCAACTGACACCAGCAGAAAAACGTACTTAAGGAAAACTTAAATAGGCTCCAACGTGATTAATTGCCCCTTCACCTGTGTGCAGCAACACACCCGAACTGGAACAGGTGGTAACAAGATAGAGCAGCGGGAAGAGAGCAACACTGTAAAACACACTGACAGTATATTTGAAGGCTATTCTACTTTAAGACACTCTAACAATATTGTACATGTCTCTTCCCTCACCTTTGTGGTGGTGTCACACTTTGACCACTAAAATCCAATCAGCTCATTGCTGAGTCCAAAAAATACCCTCAAAGTGTTCTTGAGATATAACATTCATGAGAATAAGTCAGAGAAGGTCACAGAGAGCTTTGACCACCAAAACTAATCAGTCTAAGGATGCTTTCAGACCTAGAGTTGTCTTGCTTTGGTCTGAATCAGGGACTAATTTGTTACAACATTGCATAATTGCCTAGAGTTGGTTCGTGTCTTCATGGCAGCATTTACAAGTGGACCAGATAAAATGCCTTGTGAAAGCTGCTCTTGATTGGCCAGAATTTCCATGCGGAAAAAATCCAGGAAGCAAACAAAACACTGAAGAAGAGTATACTTGCAAGATAAATGCAACACTTTCTGATGTCAAAATGGAGAGACAGCTATGCAGGTTGATTTTAGTGCTGGTCATCGTCTGCTATATTGCTTGCATTGTTCATTTTAGGCAAACCATACAGTTTGAAAACGAGTTGCGACTCCAACTATAAAACAATATTTTGATGCATTGGATGTGCCGAATTTGCATATTAAGGCAATGCAGGAGGACACATTAATGATCCTCCGGACATGGTCATGTTAAACCCAAACAATGCGTAATGAGACAGCAGTTGGTTCGGATCAAGGTGGGAACAAGTTTTCACCACAAGAGTTCTTTCGCAGAGTTCGCTTGTAACCGGACTGAGAGCTTCTTAAAGAGAGGTGTTTTGCGCGAACTTGAGTGCAATTGCTGTTGTGCTGTGTTCACATCTGCCCAAACAAACTGCACTTAGGTGGCAAACAAACTTGAATTCGATTGAACTGAATCAATCAGGGAAGGTGTGAAAGCACCCTAAGTGGACATTTGTGCCAAATTTGAAGAAATTCCCTCAAACTGTTCTTGAGATATCATATTCAAGAGAATGAGATGGATGCAAGGTCACAGCGACCTTGACATTCGTTTTTAAAGTAAAAATAATATTTATTAACGTGCACATTGGAATGCAAAATGTGATAAAGTCTTTGGCCATTAGACCGTCTATTGATGGTGTGATTTAAGGAGGGTGATGAATCCATAGTTGAATAGAGAGGAATTTTGATTTATTTGTAGATATTAGAGTGGATCGTTTTGAAAGACATGGGCTTAAATAAAGACAGTGTAGGTGCTGCGGTTATGGGCTTGTGGGATGGGTAGGTTGTAGCAAGAGTGGGTCCTTGAAAGTGATTCAGATTGCCACCTTAAATATATGCCTGTGTTCAAAGAGGAATGATAAAAATAATGTTACTGATTTACAAGTGGTGCCATTTGCTTTATACAGTATGTCCTCAAAAGGGCAAACCCATCTACGTCATGGTTTACTTTTTTATTTTTATTTTCTAGTCACTAGCTATCTCAAACTAATTATGCTTTTTCTATGTAAGCTGTGAAATCTATAAATAAACTATATAAAACTATTCAATTAAATGAGTAATTTCTTTGTAATATGCATGTGGATGTTGTCCAATGTCAAGTCTCTTTTTGTGTTAAGCATGACAGTGTGCACAGGGTCCCGTCATATCTTCCTTAAGCCATTGTTGAAAGGCATATGAAGTTTTGGGGTTTTCAAAAATCATGTATCGGAAAAGCTTTGGTTTAAAATATAAGAGATATTCTATTATTGATTTCTTACTATCTGATAAGTAGAATTTCTGTATCTCTTAACCTTTCTACAAGACGGTTTTACGGTTATGAGATTTCATCTTGAGTAAATAAATCTGAATGTGAATCTAGAACTTTTCTGTGAATACTGCTGGTTTCATGTTGAAGTCATACGCGATTAAAATCCAAAAGGACAGATATTCTAACGTCCACACAGACTCACAGAGTTTGGCATGATTTCCTGATAAACAATGATGAAGGCTGAGCCTTAAAATATTGTTTGCTCTTTATTGTTGCTGGTGAATAATGTTTGCTGTTGTTTGTAACGTTACTTTTCTGATAAATTATTTCTAAGAACTGAAATGACACATAAACTAGAGCTTGAATATGTGTGATTAGTCACCTGTTAAATGTGTACGTGATACGTACTCTGCCAAAAGTCAATAGGACATTCTGAGCCTTGTGCCAAATAAAACACTGATTGTGGTAGAAAAGAGTAAACAATAATGGACTTTGTCTCTCTTATTTTTTTTGTCTTACCTCTATTTTAGGGATGATCATTTGCTAAGCTTTAAAAATACAGTTCCCATTATGCTTTGGGGGATGTAAACAGGGTGTATGATGTTGCCATTGAGTCATTCAGTTCAGCTGCGGGCTACAAGTTGACATGAAGTCAAACGGATGCTGGCTATCAGCAACTCCTGTTTACAGTGCACTCATGTACAGAAAACTTTCACTGGATCACTGCGATACTGAAGAAAACAAATACATGATGATTCTTAGGGAGGTTTTGCAGTGTCTGCGTGAATTTTAAGGATGTGTATTCTGGACGGACACAGAGATAATGATATCCACAGAAAGTGTAAGCTACATTATATTCCAACCAGAATTACCGTCCCATGACTGTATGCCTCAGAGCATCAGTCAAATCTCTCTCACAGTTTATAGCCATGTCTGTGAAAACATGGATGTCTCCCACACAGAAGATCTATACAATCTGCAAGATTACCAATTCAGTATCTGACCAAATGTCTCCACTTCTGTTCTTGAGATATGATGGTGAATAATGGACAGCAAAGTGTTTTATGCAGGACATTATGATGTCACAGTGAAATTGACCTTTGACCCTTTGGATATAAAATGTCATCACTTCATTATTTTATCCTGTCAGACATTTGTGTAAAGTTTTGCCTTACATAGCATATGAATTCTTGAATCAAGGCCAAAAACATATTTTGTGAGGTCACACTGACCTTAGACCACAAAATAAGAGACCTGACTCTGGCTTCCAACTGACACCAGCAGAAAAACGTACTTAAGGAAAACTTAAATAGGCTCCAACGTGATTAATTGCCCCTTCACCTGTGTGCAGCAACACACCCGAACTGGAACAGGTGGTAACAAGATAGAGCAGCGGGAAGAGAGCAACACTGTAAAACACACTGACAGTATATTTGAAGGCTATTCTACTTTAAGACACTCTAACAATATTGTACATGTCTCTTCCCTCACCTTTGTGGTGGTGTCACACTTTGACCACTAAAATCCAATCAGCTCATTGCTGAGTCCAAAAAATTCCCTCAAAGTGTTCTTGAGATATCACATTCATGAGAATAAGGCAGAGAAGGTCACAGTGAGCTATGACCACCAAAACTAATCAGTCTAAGGATGCTTTCAGACCTAGAGTTGTCTTGCTTTGGTCTGAATCAGGGACTAATTTGTTACAACATTGCATAATTGCCTAGAGTTGGTTCGTGTCTTCATGGCAGCATTTACAAGTGGACCAGATAAAATGCCTTGTGAAAGCTGCTCTTGATTGGCCAGAATTTCCATGCGGAAAAAATCCAGGAAGCAAACAAAACACTGAAGAAGAGTATACTTGCAAGATAAATGCAACACTTTCTGATGTCAAAATGGAGAGACAGCTATGCAGGTTGATTTTAGTGCTGGTCATCGTCTGCTATATTGCTTGCATTGTTCATTTTAGGCAAACCATACAGTTTGAAAACGAGGCGCGACTCCAACTATAAAACAATATTTTGATGCATTGGATGTGCCGAATTTGCATATTAAGGCAATGCAGGAGGACACATTAATGATCCTCCGGACATGGTCATGTTAAACCCAAACAATGCGTAATGAGACAGCAGTTGGTTCGGATCAAGGTGGGAACAAGTTTTCACCACAAGAGTTCTTTCGGCAGAGTTCGTTTGTAACCGGACTGAGAGCTTCTTAAAGAGAGGTGTTTTGGTGCGCACTTGAGTGCAATTGCTGTTGTGCTGTGTTCACATCTGCCCAAACAAACTGCACTTAGGTGGCAAACAAACTTGAATTCGATTGAACTGAATCAATCAGGGAAGGTGTGAAAGCACCCTAAGTGGACATTTGTGCCAAATTTGAAGAAATTCCCTCAAACTGTTCTTGAGATATCATATTCAAGAGAATGAGATGGATGCAAGGTCACAGCGACCTTGACATTCGTTTTTAAAGTAAAAAATAATATTTATTAACGTGCACATTGGAATGCAAAATGTGATAAAGTCTTTGGCCATTAGACCGTCTATTGATGGTGTGATTTAAGGAGGGTGATGAATCCATAGTTGAATAGAGAGGAATTTTGATTTATTTGTAGATATTAGAGTGGATCGTTTTGAAAGACATGGGCTTAAATAAAGACAGTGTAGGTGCTGCGGTTATGGGCTTGTGGGATGGGTAGGTTGTAGCAAGAGTGGGTCCTTGAAAGTGATTCAGATTGCCACCTTAAATATATGCCTGTGTTCAAAGAGGAATGATAAAAATAATGTTACTGATTTACAAGTGGTGCCATTTGCTTTATACAGTATGTCCTCAAAAGGGCAAACCCATCTCGTCATGGTTTACTTTTTTATTTTTATTTTCTAGTCACTAGCTATCTCAAACTAATTATGCTTTTTCTATGTAAGCTGTGAAATCTATAAATAAACTATAAAAACTATTCAATTAAATGAGTAATTTCTTTGTAATATGCATGTGGATGTTGTCCAATGTCAAGTCTCTTTTTGTGTTAAGCATGACAGTGTGCACAGGGTCCCGTCATATCTTCCTTAAGCCATTGTTGAAAGGCATATGAAGTTTTGGGGTTTTAAAAAAATCATGTATCGGAAAAGCTTTGGTTTAAAATATAAGAGATATTCTATTATTGATTTCTTACTATCTGATAAGTAGAATTTCTGTATCTCTTAACCTTTCTACAAGACGGTTTTACGGTTATGAGATTTCATCTTGAGTAAATAAATCTGAATGTGAATCTAGAACTTTTCTGTGAATACTGCTGGTTTCATGTTGAAGTCATACGCGATTAAAATCCAAAAGGACAGATATTCTAACGTCCACACAGACTCACAGAGTTTGGCATGATTTCCTGATAAACAATGATGAAGGCTGAGCCTTAAAATATTGTTTGCTCTTTATTGTTGCTGGTGAATAATGTTTGCTGTTGTTTGTAACGTTACTTTTCTGATAAATTATTTCTAAGAACTGAAATGACACATAAACTAGAGCTTGAATATGTGTGATTAGTCACCTGTTAAATGTGTACGTGATACGTACCCCTGCCAAAAAGTCAATAGGACATTCTGAGCCTTCGTTGTGCCAAATAAAACACTGATTGTGGTAGAAAAGAGTAAACAATAATGGACTTTGTCTCTCTTATTTTTTTTGTCTTACCTCTATTTTAGGGATGATCATTTGCTAAGCTTTAAAAATACAGTTCCCATTATGCTTTGGGGGATGTAAACAGGGTGTATGATGTTGCCATTGAGTCATTCAGTTCAGCTGCGGGCTACAAGTTGACATGAAGTCAAACGGATGCTGGCTATCAGCAACTCCTGTTTACAGTGCACTCATGTACAGAAAACTTTCACTGGATCACTGCGATACTGAAGAAAACAAATACATGATGATTCTTAGGGAGGTTTTGCAGTGTCTGGAATTTTAAGGATGTGTATTCTGGACGGACACAGAGATAATGATATCCACAGAAAGTGTAAGCTACATTATATTCCAACCAGAATTACCCCATGACTGTATGCCTCAGAGCATCAGTCAAATCTCTCTCACAGTTTATAGCCATGTCTGTGAAAACATGGATGCCTCCCACACAGAAGATCTATACAATCTGCAAGATTACCAATTCAGTATCTGACCAAATGTCTCCACTTCTGTTCTTGAGATATGATGGTGAATAATGGACAGCAAAGTGTTTTATGCAGGACATTATGATGTCACAGTGAAATTGACCTTTGACCCTTTGGATATAAAATGTCATCACTTCATTATTTTATCCTGTCAGACATTTGTGTAAAGTTTTGCCTTACATAGCATATGAATTCTTGAATCAAGGTTAAAAACATATTTTGTGAGGTCACACTGACCTTAGACCACAAAATAAGAGACCTGACTCTGGCTTCCAACTGACACCAGCAGAAAAACGTACTTAAGGAAAACTTAAATAGGCTCCAACGTGATTAATTGCCCCTTCACCTGTGTGCAGCAACACACCCGAACTGGAACAGGTGGTAACAAGATAGAGCAGCGGGAAGAGAGCAACACTGTAAAACACACTGACAGTATATTTGAAGGCTATTCTACTTTAAGACACTCTAACAATATTGTACATGTCTCTTCCCTCACCTTTGTGGTGGTGTCACACTTTGACCACTAAAATCCAATCAGCTCATTGCTGAGTCCAAAAAATTCCTCAAAGTGTTCTTGAGATATCACATTCATGAGAATAAGGCAGAGAAGGTCACAGTGAGCTTTGACCACCAAAAACTAATCAGTCTAAGGATGCTTTCAGACCTAGAGTTGTCTTGCTTTGGTCTGAATCAGGGACTAATTTGTTACAACATTGCATAATTGCCTAGAGTTGGTTCTGTCTTCATGGCAGCATTTACAAGTGGACCAGATAAAATGCCTTGTGAAAGCTGCTCTTGATTGGCCAGAATTTCCATGCGGAAAAAATCCAGGAAGCAAACAAAACACTGAAGAAGAGTATACTTGCAAGATAAATGCAACACTTTCTGATGTCAAAATGGAGAGACAGCTATGCAGGTTGATTTTAGTGCTGGTCATCGTCTGCTATATTGCTTGCATTGTTCATTTTAGGCAAACCATACAGTTTGAAAACGAGGTGCGACTCCAACTATAAAACAATATTTTGATGCATTGGATGTGCCGAATTTGCATATTAAGGCAATGCAGGAGGACACATTAATGATCCTCCGGACATGGTCATGTTAAACCCAAACAATGCGTAATGAGACAGCAGTTGGTTCGGATCAAGGTGGGAACAAGTTTTCACCACAAGAGTTCTTTCGGCAGAGTTCGTTTGTAACCGGACTGAGAGCTTCTTAAAGAGAGGTGTTTTGGTGCGCACTTGAGTGCAATTGCTGTTGTGCTGTGTTCACATCTGCCCAAACAAACTGCACTTAGGTGGCAAACAAACTTGAATTCGATTGAACTGAATCAATCAGGGAAGGTGTGAAAGCACCCTAAGTGGACATTTGTGCCAAATTTGAAGAAATTCCCTCAAACTGTTCTTGAGATATCATATTCAAGAGAATGAGATGGATGCAAGGTCACAGCGACCTTGACATTTGACCATTGACTACCAAAATATAACAAGTTCATCCTCATGTCCACGTCATCCCTTGTGCCAAATTTGAAGAAATTCCCTTGAGGTGCTCTTTAGATATTGTGTTCACGAGAATGAGACAGAAGGACGGACAACCTGAAAACATAATGCCTAAAGCCATTGCTATCGCCAGAGCAGAGGCATAAAAATGTGTTTCATGTTTGTTCAGATTTGACTGAGTTACATCTCCAAGTGGGAGTTTGATTTTTGATGCAAATTTAAGCAATCAGTCTCGGGGCCCTATTTTACAGCAAAGCCCAACTCTCATTGCTAGGTCTCATTTTCATAGCCAGTGCTCATGTTACAGCGAGGTGCTTCAAAGTTTGAAAACCTTGGTGTTAGAGCATTTTATTAGATTCAGAATAAAAAACAAGGACCACATGTTTGATGTTTGAGTCACTTTTTTTTTTTATCTCTTTACTTCCTCAGTTACAGTTTGAAATATTCATTAAGTTAACCTTGACCTCATGTGATTGACATCTTAATGCCCTCACCTTCAGCACAGAACTCTGTAGAGAGAAAAAGAGATAAAAGAATCAGTTCTGTATGAAATCACAAATCTTGATTTCATTCTTTAATCAGATGGGTTTAAAAGGTAAAGCACCGTTCTTGGGGTCATAGAGGATGTCTGGCTCTCTGGAGAAGCCGAGGCAGCTCGCCTGCTGTTTGAAATGCTCCAGGTCCGAGTCCTGCAGGGTCGACTCTCTGGCTGGAAACAAAACAACAAAAATGGTGTAATGTTTCGGATGTAATATATTTTATTTTCTCTCTCTGACTCATTCCATCCTACCATTTAGGTAAAGAGCACGGGCGTTGATCTTGTCCCCTGTAACGTTGCTGCTGAAATTCATCATCTGCAGTAACTTGTCAAGGTTTCTGGCGGTGCTGTTGACGCTCATGAGCAGACAGCTGTCACAGCTCGGCAGCAGGTAAAACTCAGAGGTAATGTTGAAGTCTGAGGACAGGAACCAAGTCAGAAAACTTAAATAAAACAACAATAAACAGATACTGTGAAACCTAAGAATGTATTTGTTGTGAATTTCTCCCTCTCCATCCACGGTTGCACTGTGCTCTCCTCCCATGTCTGTAACCTTGGTGTCATCTTTGATCAAACCCTCTCCTTTGACCAACATATCAAACATATCACCAAAACTGCCTTCTTCCACCTCAGGAACATCGCCCGCCTCCATCCATCCCTCTTCTTTTCAGTTGTAGAGACGGACATCCACATATTCATTACTTCCAGACTACACCGCTCCTCTATGGTTTGTTGGCCAAAACACTCAAGAAACTACAATATATCCAGAACTCAGCTGTCTGTCTCACACACTCGCGAAGCCGTGATCACATTATCCCCGTCCTTCAAAACCTCCACTGGCTCTCCCATTCCCCAGTGTACTCACTTCAAACTCTTCGTCATCACTTTCAAAACTCTCCACAACCTGGCTCCCCCCTACCTGCCTGAGCTCCTCAAACGGCACTCTCCCTACCGTACTCTCAGTACTGCTGATGCAATTTTTTAAAATAAAATACTGAGTGACAGGTGCCCAAACCTTATCAAAATATGAAAGTTTGTCTATAAGAGTGTGTCCAAACTTTTGACTGGTACTGTAAGATATTAATTTTCCTGAGTCTGATGTGGATTGAAGGCATTTGTCAAGACTAGAGCCTCTAAAAGTCTTAGAATTTTGCAGGTATTTCCTAATGTAGTCTCTTATTTGCAAGTATCTGAACAGTTTATATTTACTCTGTATTTGAGCAAAAGAAGCAAAGGTGCCCTCAATGTACAAGTCTCCTATAGTGTGGATACCTGCCTTTTTCCAGATTGTAAAAGCATTATCTAGATTAGCTGGTGCAAAGGTCGGGTTTCCAAAAATGGGTAAAGCGTGGGATATGGGTTCTAGATTAAAATGTGATTTGATTTGTTTCCAGATTCGTGACAGAAAAATGCCACCTATGTAGTGAGGTTTACAAGCTTCTCATTCAATTTTAAGCCTGCTTGGTGGAATTGCTCTGTCATCTAGAGAAAATGTCACAATCATCATATTTGAGGCCCAATAATATGACATAAAATTTGGAAGTGCCAGATCCCCCTCCTTTTTAGATTTGCAGACGTGTTTCTTGCCAATTCTATGTGTATTGTAGTTCCATAAAAAAGGGACCACAATTGAGTCTATGGCCTCTAGTTTGGCAGACCGGACGAGGTGGAGGCGCAGCGCACCTGCGCTCCGCCAACTGGATGTGGCCAGGCAGATTTTGCAAGTTTGGCACACCGTGTGCCCTGGTGCAGCTACTCCTCTTTCCCACCTCCGTCCCTCCTACCTGCGCAAGTCAGAAAGAGGGAGGAGAGAAGGTGTGGAGTGGGTTTTACACACATCACACCAATCAAATTAGCCCCTCTCCTCGCCCTTAAATGCGCCGTGCGAAGGCGTAATGAACGTTTACTCAATTCGCCATGGCAGAAGAGAGCAGCAGCGTCAGACGGCCAAACTCCTCCCAGCAGGAAACTGATGTTTTAGTCCGGGAGGTCCAAGCTCGCAGTGTCCGAATATACGGAACTGCGAGCAGACCTCCACGGGCTGATGATGCAAAGGTAGCCTGGGAGGAGGTCACCACAATTGTAAATCAATGTTGCCTTTCTCTCGTGCGTGCTCTCTCTCTTTCTCTCTCACAGTCTCACTCTGTTTCTTTTCTTTTGACTTTTCTAAGATGACAGATGCTGAATATATACTCCCTATCTGATGATGTGGCTGTTTGTGGTTGGCTGAGAGGGATGTGAACTCATTAGTTTGCAGCTGTGTTAATCAAATCAGGTTGGGTTTCCATTACGCGTGCCAAACGTGCCAATCCCCTTTGATCTGACATCAGATGTGACGGGACAGTCGATATAGAGATACATTTATGTGCTGATTGCAGATAGTTGCATTGCATCGTTAATGTGCCTGGCATTCTGGAAACCTGCCTGTGAGGTTTTGGTGACGTGTGCGCACTGTCCGCCGGTTAGCCAAACTTCCCCTACACTGGCTGCGCTCCGCCTGCACTGACAGTCGATGTAGTTTCAACTGGTGAGCTTTTAACGCACCTTTGGCGAAGCCTTTTGGCACGAAACTGTCACTGCGCCAAGCTGGATCTGTCGACACCTCCCCCTGCTGTGCCGCCACACCCATCTCAGCGGACCTTGGTCTGCCAAACTACCAAACCGAGCGCCTTGGGTTGCGCTGCTCGAAACTAGCTCTGCGCGGGGTTCGCCACCCTGCGCCGTGGCGGGAAACTAGAGCCCTAAATGTTTGAAGAAGGACTTAGCAAGAAGCACAGGTATATTCTGAAATAAGCACAGTAATTGACGCAGAAATAACATTTTAATGGCATTAATTCTGGAGGAGGAAAGTTTGCTTTGAATACATTTTTGTGGTATTTTGTAATCTGAATTCCTAGACATGTAAATTTCTCTGTAGATATTTTAAAAGGAAGATTTTGTAACCAGGAGACATGTTGTACATGTATAGGCATCAACTCATGCTGACTACACTTTATCCTATATCCAGGAAAGGCTCCAAATGAGTTGATTTTTTCAAGCAGGTTCGGAATTGTAGCTTGTGGCTGAGTGATGTATAAAAGAACATCATCAGCATAAAATTATATTTTATTTGTAGAATTTTCAGTATTGTAACCATGATTTAAATGATCTGAATGGATACTCTCAGCAAGAGACTCAATATTCTAGGGCAAAGATCAAGAGTGATAGAGGGCATCCCTGTCTCGTTCCTCTGTACGGTTGTTGTGGAGAAGCTTGACTACTGAAATGAATTTTTCTCCAAATTTGAACCTTTTTAAAATTTCAAACAGATAAGGCCATTCGTCTTGGTCAAATGCTTTTTCTGCATCAAGCGACAGAACAGCTAGTTCTTCTCTCGGTCTGTCAGTAGAGTATACGATGTTGTATAGTTGCCTAAGGTTAAAAAAGGAGTTTCTATTTGGTATAAAACCTGTCTGGTCTGAATGCACTCATTCATTCATTCATCTTCTAACCGCTTCATCCTCTTGAGGGTCGCGGGGGGCTGGAGCCTATCCCAGCTGACATTGGGGCGAGAGGCAGGGTACACCCTGGACAGGTCGCCAGACTATCGCAGGGCTGACACATAGAGACAGACAACCATTCACGCTCACATTCACACCTATGGACAATTTAGAGTTATCAATTAACCTAGTCCCCAATCTGCATGTCTTTGGACTGTGGGATGAAGCCGGAGTGCCTGGAGAGAACCCACGCTGACACGGGGAGAACATGCAAACTCCGCACAGAAGGGCTCCCATGCCCGGGATCGAACCGGCAACCCTCTTGCTGTGAGGCGAGAGTGCTAACCACCACACCACCGTGCCGCCCCTGAATGCACTCATTTTCCTAAAAGGGGACTCAGTCTAACTTTAGAAAACAATTTGCCATCTTGGTTTAACAGAGAAATAGGAAGAAAGGAGCCCATTTCTTCTGGGTCCTTACCCTTTTTATATATCATTGTGATAACTGCCTCCGTTAGGGTAGGAGGAAGGGCACCATCAGTGTGAGCTTGAGTAAACATTCTATGTAAGTATGGTTAAAGAATTTCATAATTTTTTTTTTATACAGCTCACCAGGTAGGCATCAGGGCCAGGGGCTTTATTGCTCTTAAGTGAGGTGATGGCTTTTTGGATTTCTTTAATTGAAATTTCAGAGTTCAGCTGAGCTGACTCTGCCTCATCTATTTGTGAGAGGTTGCATTTATCTAGAAAATCTCTCATAGCAGTGTAGTCTGTATTAATTTTGGATGTGTACAGCTTTTTATAAAATTGGAGAAATCGGTCATTAATATCTTTGGGTTTCGTTAAGATTTCATACCTAGTAGTCTGACCACAACATTTCCAACATGAAGCAGTCTGTGCATTTCTCCCTCACTGTGCCGGCACGGACTGTGAGGACAGTTGCATTTATCTCATCAACGGGAAATCACATCCATCTGCTATATGTGATGTACATGCCCTTATTTGGATAACACATCCATAAAGCCTATTGACAGTGTAATGCGCTCTGGCTGCGGATGTATATTAAGCATTAATCCTTCTTGCAGCACGTCTACAGAAAGTATTTTGTTAGAGACAAACCATAGCCTACTAACGTTTTGCCTAGCCTTGACCAGCGAATTCATCAGCTTGTAACAGTTTGCCAACAACAGAAACTGAGGCTTATGTCACAATGCTACTTTTACAGATCATGGGAGGCACAGGTTCATGGTGCCAAGCTGAAAACCTTACCATGAACATGGTATAACATGAAACCCCCAAAAAACTTAACTCTTTTTGCTTTCAAAATGCAGCAATAAATTGTATAAAAAATGAAAAGGACTCGTATGGTTAGTTTAACTCAACAACTTAAGTGTAATTAAATTAAATCAAACTCAAATTAACACACATCCAGCTCGGACAATTCACTCAATTAACATATCGGGTCACGCCGATACAGAAAACAAATAGGCCTAACCCCACAATTGCCCTTAATAAAACACAGACCCAATGTCCTTCCCCAGTCAAACCCAATCCAATCCCCAAGAAGACAATTGGAGAATAAGAGAAAGAGATTTACTGTGTATCAGGCATTATACTTGCTGAACAGCATGAATGAGGGAGAGTCTGATGAAGGGGAAGTGTCAGGACTTAGTGACGTATACTGGGTGGATTCTGCCGATGGGTCATCATCGGACAGTGAACGAGAGCCTCCCCGAAAAGCTTTATATATTTTTGGTTGAGCAAAAATCTACTTTGAATTATGGAATTGATTATAATTGTTTCTTGTCAATAAATATTTTGTTTGGACTTTTAAACTTCTGTATGGCTGCATAATTGTTTCTCTGTCTCTCTGCTTATAGTTGTTTTAGACTCATAATTATGTTAGTTATAACATATCAAAAGTCCTACGAAATCCCAGTGGTGGAAAGTATTGAAAAATGCTAAGACAGGTGATGCCACAATCTCTCATGTTTGCCTATGTTAAAAATTTGATTTATGCATTTTTCATGTCTGATTTCCACATAAAAGGTTCAGTACTGTCCACAATCATCCAGTAACTGTATTGGATGCAGCACAGTGTACATACATAGTGTATATTACTTTATTATTATTATTATTTGTTTTTATAATTATTATTACTCAATATTATAGGCAAAATTATATAGGCAAATTGCAAAAGAAAATCTGACATCAAAGAAAAATCGCTCAATAGCAAAATTAATTATTTAGTAATGCATATAAATGCAAAATTGAACAGTTTACAGCTCTCTCAGCTGTGGACCCTCCATGCCTCTCTGGAGGCTGAAGTCTGAGGTCCATGTGCCAAGAGCCACCCTCATCGAGGAGTGAAGACCGTAACCCTGGTTAACTTTCTGTGGAGGCTGGCTGGGTCAAACTCTGTTTTGACTGTTCCTTCTTATCTCACCCCCTCATTTTCTCTTTCCTCCCTCTTTCCTTCCTCCCCCTTCCTGCCATTACGTACAAATAAACTACATCTAACCAGTAGCGTGGGAAAGTGGAGTACCCAAAGTGGGGTGCTGCCGGGTCTGCAGCCCCACCTGGTGGTGGCTGCAGGCTGTAGTATCTTACACTCAGCAGTAACTGTAAACTTAAAAATCTTAAATAAAAAAATGATATATATATATATATATATATATATATATATATATGTATATATATATATACACACACACACACTCATTCAGTTAGCAGCCCCCCCTACTTAAAACATCTTCCCATGTGTGGGAATACCAGGATGTGTTATCCAAATAAGGGCATGTACGTCACATATAGCAGAAGATGTGATTTCCCGTCATGAGATAAACGCAACTGTCCTCACAGTCCATGCATGGAGACGTTGCAGCTGTTTAGTGGTACCGCTGCTCTGTGTTTACTGAAAGGGGAAAGTTGCCTGCTCCCCCCTGAAATGTAACTTTACTGCAGTCGGATTTTTGGGAGGTTGGACTAATGGGATTCAAATACTAGGTCGGACCTTTGGGTAGTCGGACTAATGGGTAGTCGAACCATTGGGTGGTCGGACTGACACCACGCACCCGGGATATATCTGGTATAAGAGATGTCACTTTCTTGAAGAATGATGAGTTGTCCACATTGGGTGTGTATATGTTCAGTAGGGTAAGAGGTGTAGAATAAATTTCCCCACTTCATCAGATACTGTGGCTTTGTGAATAAAAAGAATGCCTTTCATTATCATGACTGCTGTACCTCTAGCTTTTGCGGGAAAAGATGAGTGATACACATTTCCAATCCCTTTACACTTAAGTCTGGTATGAGTATAATTTTTCAAATGAGTTTCCAATAGAAATATTATATCTGGTGATAGTGAATTAAGATAGGCAAACACCTTCCCTCTCTTTGTTCGACTGTTCAAGCCACATACATTCCAGCTGGCTAGGGTCAAACCTCTCCTCCTGTCCCCGTATTCAAATCATTTTGTTTTGACATCCAAAAAAGTTACAGAATAAGGACATATTTTGACTAGTTGACCCTTAAGTGGCAACATTAAAATAGTAAGACAGCTGACTCCCACCCCCCTTCCAATCTTAAACCCCTTAAAGCAGAAACAAAGAACAACAAACAAACAGCAATAAAAAAACAAACATGTCTGGCCAATACCAAATGGCTACAGCGAAAATACTTCAGGAAGCGTCTAAATAATAATACAAATAAACAATAATGTATTAAACTAAAATCTTTACTTTTCTGAGCTGTTACTGTTAACCTTGTTAACTTTCGTATCTACTTTTCCTACAAGTGTGTGTACAAGAATTAGAGTGAATTGGCAGCGAAAAGTTTAGGTCTGAGGCTCTGTCCAGCAACACTCATTAAATATGTGAAAAAAGAAAACCAGTACAATAAAACACAAATTCTGTCCATGAATGGAGACCCTCTCTAAAAAAATGGCTGAGGTCTACAGGATCAAGGGGTCGAGCCAAGTTTCCTTGAAGACCATAAAGTTGGAGTTCTCAGTCTCCCGTAGAAAAGCCACCCTGCTCTTGACTTCATTCAGTTTGCTGTCCAATCACTACACATCAGCTAGAAAACTTGGCAGAGGACATTGGTTCTAATGTTTCCTCTGCCTGACCAGGACCCCAGCCCCAAGACCCTAGTTTCCTTTGTTTTCTCCATTTATCAGGTACAGCAACAGGTAATCCCCACCATAGATTATCTGTAGGTACTCTACACCCAACCTCTACAGGGAGCAACAACATGGCTGCCATCAGCTTGTTGTGTTGCATTTATCTCAGCAGATACACACAATTAACTACACACCAAAACATTATATAATGGTCACAGTCATCCTAAAACATAGACAAACAGTTTCTTATTTATTCACCTTTGTGTGAGTATTAACTAGAGAGTTTAGAAGGAGTTTTTACCATATTTGCGGATCAATGAAGAGACCCATGATGGATTAAAGTCTCAATCAAGCCAGCGCCATTTTATTTCTGATTCACAATAAGTATGGCCTGAAAAGAAACTCCTCAGCCTGATCCAAAGGAGTGCGTGAGCGCCATCTACTGATCTAGTGGTGTAAATCCTCGATGCGTTCAAGTCAACTCTGTTAGTGTAGTTCTTTACAGTGTTATCTTAAAAAATAAGGGGGGTGTTTTTTTTCTAAACAGAAACTCAACATATAGCATTTTCAACCTATTACAAAAACAAACTGCTACTACAGTTATTTTATTCCTTCTGCTATCAGGTGGCTAAATGACTATGGCAGTAGCTAGGTTTCTCTCTTTATTCTTGCTGTTTGCGCCTTGTGTGAGCCCATATGTGGCGACCTGTGGGTGCCAAAGGGTGTTCGTAGCTTTTTCCTGAGACCCATGTGTGGATTGTCACTGACATGTTGTTGTTGATGTTCGAGTGCTGCTGCTATTCGAGTATGTTTATTGTTTTTTTTATTATGTCACTTATTTTTTTTTTAACCTATTATGCAAACTGGGAAGGCTGTCAAACCGAATTGCCCATTTAGGATAAATAAAGTTTTTGATCTGAACCGAAGTTTACTGTTTGATTCTCAGCAGTGTCTGTCATCCACAGCTGCTTTTTGTCTGTACAAACGTCTGAAGGCAGCAGAGCAGTAGACCCTTTTACCGTTAGTAAACAATATGATGTTTTTTGGTGGGCGGGGCTGAACTGGAGGCAAAACAATTCTCCACAGACATTAGATAATGTTAGCTAGCAAGTTCTGTTGGCTTGTTTTAGACAATGGAGGAAGATGATTCAAGCGGTGCATTCAGAAATACTCATTCTGAGTAGCAGAGCACTGCACTCTGGGGAGATGAAGCAGCAGAGCACCGAGTGGAGTGAACATGTGATTAACTTAACTGTTTGTTAATTCATGTAGAAATATAACACTCCATTTCTTTGACCAACAGGGCTCTCATTTTAGTGTAGAGCGTCAGACTGTATTTACCATATCAGGTCACTCACTCTCTGGGACCATGAATGTTATTTGAATAAGTAAACACTGACCAATGGGATTAGACTGGCCGACCCCTATGCTCTTTGTCAGTGGATGGATGATGTCAGAGGAAGCTTTGTGGTTGATTACTATGCCAGTCTTACAAAGGAGGACGACACTTGAATGGTTTCCTCCAGTTTGTTTTGCTATCGAAGCTAACATTAGCTAATAAGCTAAAATGATAGCATTACAGAGAAATCCAATATTCCTCTACAAGAAATACTTTTTTCCCTAATCTGATATGATGTGTGTGCTGCACATGTGAGCATTTTTGATGATGGCCTCCGTCCAGTCCTTTTGTCTTATCACATTTATCCACAATGTTTGCTTTTGTTGACGGTCAGTGGAGGCTGGTATGTGATAAAATTTAAGTGTTGAGCCATGACTCCTTCTTTTCTGGCTTCCAATAACACAACAAGACCACATTTTAAGACTCCTATGTAGCCTACAGCCCTGTGGTGGAGAGGCAGGTTTTGCCTCCAGCTAATAAAATGACACCATTGTGATGTTGGCCCCTAAAGGGTCTGTATGTGTGATGGATCTGCAGCTCTTAATCTGTCAGAAACATGATCTCCACATGATAGATTCTCTGACTCACAAAACTGACAAAGAAAGTACTGTGTTGGATCAGGTAACTTACATGATGATGACAAAGTGTTGCCGTCAATGGTTATGTTGACAACTGAAGTTATGCAGGTTCCATTTCTGAGAAAAACAACAGAGGAAGAGATTAGTTCATTTTCTGACAGAGCTCTTTTACTACTTCTTATCTGTGCTGGCTTGAGCTGGCTTGAAAAGTTAAGATTCCTTCCACTGATGAAGACTGAGTGATACATTTGGAAGCTCTGAAAAAGACCAAATGGACTGTGAGTTGGGATTGTTTTGTCAAACTACTCCTGAGGTAAAGATGTTTGACCTTTAAGACAAGAAGTCATTCATTTACTATTAATCAAAATATAACTTTTGAGCTCCTTAGCTTTTACATTAAGTTAGGATTGATTTGTTTTAACGACTTGTTCTGTTAGCATTACTTTATTATAAAAAACACAAGATCTAAAGCCTAGGATATGAATATCACAGTGTTTGTCTGCTAACGTTAGCATTCCCAGATAACTGACAACACTGCAGTTTAAGGTAATGTTAGCAGTTGTGTCCTGGTATTAAAGTGCATTTTAAATGATCCAATCACATGTTTACAGCACAAAATACAAGTCTAAATGACCACCAAGATGCAATGTGATCACTCAAACCACTTGAGGTGGTCTGGGACATATTTTACAACAAATCTCTTGTGGTGTAAACACTAATTCATCCTGATGCGTCCCTGGCTACATCAAGGACTACGTCATCGTTCCAGGACGAGGTGGTTGTTTTCAGAGCTCAATACTGATGCTGTTTCTGTCTTTCTTTTTTTTTTCTTTTTTAAAATTTATATAGCGCAATACAGGCCATCAAACAATACAACACAGGTGAACAACACAAAAAAAACAACAACACGTACAACAGTACAACAGCACGAGACAAGAGGGGAAGCTTCCAATATGTCAACAGACAGAAGCAGTATCTTTAACTATATAACTCTAACCAGAAAAACAAAGAGAAAAAGAAGAAGAAAAGAAACACAACACAAAAATAATAAAAATAAATAAATAAAAATAATTTCGGACTTAGATTTTTTCCTGTTTGTGTGTAGTATGCGTGAGGCAAAAAATAAATAATAAAATAAATAAATAAAAATATATAAAAAAGTAAATAACCAATTAATAAACAAATCAAGCTGTTTCTGTCTTTCAATGTCATTCACATGGATGATCAGCTGGAGAGGATGCTGACTTTTGATGCTTCTCAAAATCAAGATGCTTCCTTGGTAGGACAGATCCTTCCAAGTTGGGTCCTACAGAGGTTAGGCAAGACTCTATCCAAGCATTCGATGAACACGCATTGGAACTGGTTAAAGACTTCCCAGGGGCCTGTATCACGAAGCAGGATTAATGTCTTAGCGAGGTAACTTCAGGGTTAACCCTGGGTTTTCGGTCTCACGAAGCTGGTTCAGTTCTTATCGGGGTAGATCACCATGGTAACTTACTCTGAACGGCTATCCTGCTCCGGAGCAGGGTAAGTTCAGGGTTGAATCTGATCCTATAAAAAGCACCACCTACTGGCCAATCAGCTGTTCGGAAAAAAATTACTCCGCTGACAGAAATGCAGCCCAGTCATGATGGGAAACTGATAATTTGCTGACACTTAATAGCACCATTAATTAGTGTCAACATTTTGTTTTGTTGGAGGAAATGATCCCTGTTAAAGAGAATGGGCCTAATTGACAGCTTTGCTGCTGGAAATGTGGAAAGTAGCCTATCATGTCTACACTTCATGGTGTTTGAGGGATTTTCCTTTTTGTTTTTTAAAGAGGGAGACTAGGTATATTTTTGCGCAACTGTTAATTTCTAACACAGCTCAATATCAGGATGATTTTATTCAGACTATCAATTTGGTGTTGATATGATTTAATTGTGGCGTCAGCTTTAAGCTTTATTGTAGCATATATAACGTTATGACAAAGAAGACCAATTTATCAGATGCAATGATGTTAGACGATAATTGTAATACACGCAATTTATCTGCGCAGCATTGATTTCATGGGATTCACGGGTGTGATCAGTGTCAGATATACAGGTACAGGTACTGTAGCTGCTTGAACCAGTGATGAGTCATTTAACCTACACATCATTTTATTTGCTACCTTGTTTTGTCTTGATTTTTCCCTCTCTCCTCCTCTCTTTCTTCTTTCCTGACCCATTTTTTTTCTTCTCTATTATGTGATTTCATTGATGTTTTGACAGAGAAATTTCTTGGATAAGCCTTTAGTGGCTTCTAACCTCTCCAGCACTTTTCTTTTTTTAATCTTGTAAAAGTTATACTGTCAGTTTTTAACATTATGTGCAAATAAACTAATCTAAACTAAAACTAAACATTATTCATCCCGTTATGCGTTGCCACGCATGTTTCCTCCTCCTGCAGCTGCCACGGTGTTGGCTTTTCTCTAATGTTGCTTTTCTCCTCTTCATATTTTAGTAGAAGTAATCTCTGATCCTCACGAGAAATGCTTTTTTCCCCCCACATACGGCACTCTGTGAGGATGCTCAGTGACGCTCAGTGACACTGCGCTTCTCTCATGATTGTGATTGGTACGCTGCGTGCGCGTTCACGGCTCTTGACAAAGCAACCCTGGGTTGAGTTACCGAGCTGATATCCAGCGTCGTGATACCGATTATCCTGATTGCCATTGTTAGGGTTAGTCAACCCAGGATAGGTTTGGGTAACCCAGGAAAGGTTGATCTCACTTCGTGATACAGGCCCCAGGTGTGCGTCACTGAAGAGGCCCTATCTTCTATTCCAAAAAATTGTGCACAAAGAATTGCAGATACTTCATGCCTGCTGAGGATACACACATGAATCTTTGAATATTCACTGAAGGATGGATTCAGTCTTCAGTAGAATTCAAGTGACCCTTGACACTGGAACAGTCCTTTGACAGGATTTGATGATGTGGCCTCCTTTAAATTCAGCTGTTTAAGGACCCTTCCTTGACTTTGAGGAGCATCATTTGACCTGAGACCTGTTAGCTTTAGTCTCAATCTGGTAGCATGATGTTGTTTGTAGCCATCAAGTTTACGCTAGTAAGAAGGAGTGCTTAGGTCATGATATGATATTATTGCAATATTAGACGTATGGCGAAATGCTGAGTATTGTGATACAATATATTGTCATTTTATTACCTTTTTTCAAATTGCAAATTGTTTCCCCAAAGGAAAACTTTTTCTTATGTGTTTTACCTCATAAGATAAAGTTTTAAGTCTGTTCATCTGACTTTAATCATTGTTATTGCAGCAAAATGTGATGCAAAGCAGACTGACCGACACTGTCATAAAACCAGTCAGAACTGCAGCATACACCTGACAAACTGAACTGTGGACAGATTTAACACCCTCTACGAGGCCAGATTAAGATCTGAGGGAAATACTTCACATGCAGGTATCCCGCTAACTGAATGACAACACCCATGTTAGAAGCGCTGTCTGTTACATTCTTGTGTTGCATTTTGCAGGAGGTCTGCAGTGTTTGCTCCAGTGTGACTTTGGTGTACTGCTCTAGTTTGGAGAACGTGAGACAGCAGTCTCTAGTCCTCTGTGAGACAATGTGCCGTTATAGTCACAAACCTGGGTTCATGTATTTTTAGCAGATCTTTGTGCATGAAGCAGGTGATGGACTGTGTTATTTTCTTAGCTCTCTCACAGTTGGATGGTAGTTTTGTCGAGCTAAGTGTGTCCAGTGTTGGTTGATTTTAAGGCAGAGAGGGTTTAGTGTCTCTGGATGGTGGCGGGTGAGGTGCGCCCTCATGTTTGTATTATTCCCAGAGTATTTTGTTCTCATATGGCTGCTGAAAAATCACGTGTCATATCGTCTAGCGAACCTCCGTCGGATTGGCTCCTGGAAAATTGCCTTCTTTAACATTTTTTTATCCCCTTTTAACTGGCATACTCAATCGGGCAATCGGGCCTATCGATCCCAAGTTCTCATAACTAGCTCATGCCCAGCGCTAGCTAGCCGGCTAACATTAGCCTGTTTTAGCACTAGCTAGCTTGTTTTTAGCATTGCCGCTAATAATACTTATCTGCTGAAGAACCTAACGTGACTGCAAAGTTACCGGGACTCAACGCCTTTCCAGCGCCCTCTGGCTTATACTAACCCCGATACCTATTCTCCGCAGCGGGCCCTATTATTGGCCACTACATTCACCATGGCTCCACTCACCTCTCCATTCGGCTGCGTCAACTGCACTGTCCTTGCCGAGAAGGTCACCGAGGTGGAACAATATATTTCCACACTTTGCAAGATCCGTGAAGCCGAACTGCAAATGGACACCATCATCTTCCATTCCACACCACCAGAGTCTCAATCAGCCACCAGTCCTGCCTCTGTTGCTGCCCCTGCCGATAGCACCTCTCCCCTAGTGCATGATGTCACAGCTCCCGATTGGGCAGCTGTCACCCCTGCTATCCCTCCACTGAGCTCCAACACCGACCCCACCTGGATCAGGCATAGGGCTAAGCCCAGGTCCCTGGCCACCTCCACTCCTCGAGAGTGGAGGTGGCCATGGACCTGGGCTTAGCCCCCACCTGGATCAGGCATGGGGCGAAGCCCAGGTCCTTGGCCACCTCCACTCCTCGAGAGCCTGCATCATGGTCCCAGGTCGCTCCTCACAGTAGGAGAGGCAAGCAGTCCCCTCACACACTCCACCACACCACCCAGCTTGACAGTAGATTTGATATCCTCGCCCTGCAAGATTTCCCTCCCCTACCAGCTGAACCCCAACCTTCACCGCTACCTTCCCCACAGTCCAACAATGCACGCCACTTCAGTCCACCCCTCAGTGCCCTGCTCTCCCTGGAGCTCGCCGCCTCTCCATCCCACACTTCACACCAGCTCTGCAGCGTTCTCCTGCCTCATCCTCTACCTGCGCCTCTCCACCCGCTCTTTCACCGCCGCCCAGATCTCCATCAGAACCCTCTCTCCCTTCATCACCACTACCTCCTTGCCCCCTATTCCCCCAGACCACTCTAATAATTGGAGACTCCATGACAAGAAATGTCCGCTTCTTCAATGCAGTTACGCACTTGTTTCCCTGGAGCAACCATTCCCGTCATTCTTGCTAAACTCCCCGGCATACTCCAAACACTCCCGTCATCTGTCCACAGAATAATCATTCACGTTGGCTACGTGGATGCTTCCTGCCGACAGGCTGAGATCACCAAAGCAGAGTTCAACAAATTATTTCGATTCCTCCACACCATCGGAAAATCAGTCTTCGTAAGTGGCCCACTCTCTCCTCACGGCTGTGGATATGGAATATTCAGCTGTATCATATCCCTCCACATGTGGCTTCAGTCTGCCTGCAAAACACACTCCGTTAGCTTCATAGACAATTTCAATCTGTTTTGGGGCCGAAAATCTTTTTTAAACCCGATGGTTTCCACCTGAACAAACTGGGAAGCCGGATTTTAACAGCTATTTTGCAGCATGCTGTTCACAATCAACCACGTGACTGACTGTTTACACTCCCCATGCAGCTCCCCTCTTCTTCCTCTACAGTCCCAACTCAGAACACCACCACTACCACTTTCCATAGCTCCCCCCACAGGCCCCAGCTGTCGCTGCCTTCTCCTGCTGCTCCCTACACCATTCAGCCTGTTACCTCTGTTAGATCTCACCGTCCCCATAACTGCCTCAATTCTACTAACAAAAGCAACCTCATTAACATAAAATGCAATGACCCTACTACAAATTTTCCCATTCAGCCCATGATAACTATCAGAAACCCCGTCCCCAAAATAGAAATGCAAAACAAGTGAAAAAAAAACATCGCAACCTCTGCCTGCTCACCCTCTCCTCACAGTCTCTCACACAACAACATCCTCTCAAGTTGGCTCTCCAAAACACTCGTTCACTCAACAATAAAGCACTCATCTTAAATGATTTCATAACTGACACTAATCTGGATATCCTCTGTCTCACTGAAACCTGGCACCATCATCTGGGCTATTTCACACTCACCGCCACCCCCACTGGATACACATACATTGACCAACCCCGTCTCACTGGACGTGGCAGCGGCGTTGCCTCAATCCAGAAAAAACCCTCAAAATCAACACTATATCCACTCCTTCTGTACAGTCATTTGAGAACATTGCTCTTAAACTCCCTGGCCCCACTCCCTTGTCATTGCTGTAATCTACTGCCCCCCCCAACCACAGCCATCTTTTCTTTCCGACTTTACAGATTTTGTCACACATCTCTCAGCCATCTCACCTTCAGGTTAACTACTTGGCGACTTCAAATTCCATATTGACTACACTACCTGTAAACGAGCCTCTGACTTTCTGGATCTCCTCGACTGCCTCAACCTCACTCAACATGTCAATTTCCCCACCCACTCCCACGGCCACACCCTGGATTTAGTCTGCTCCACTGGTCTCACCATCCAAAATCTCCGACCACCTGGCTATCATCATCATGGACTTTCCTCTCTTTCTTCCAATCCAAAATTGATACCATCTACAGTTCCCTATCCTCCTCCCCCATCACCCAATCCTCCTCCCTCCCCCTTGATCCTCTTATCACCTCTCCACTCTCTAGATTTTCACCCATCTCCTCAGCTGATTTGTCCAAAATCATCTCAACCATGAAATCCTCCACCTGCATCCTAGATCCCATCCCATCCTCCTTTGTTAAACACCGCTTCCCCACCATCTCCCCAATTATCTCAGGGATTATCAACTCCTCCCTCAACTTTTCCACTGTTCCCCATCACTGAAACTGGCTGCTGTAATCCCCATCATCAAGAAACCTGGACTCAACCCTGACAGCATCAATAACTTCCGGCCCATTTCCAACCTCCCATTCCTGTCTAAAATCCTGGAACGTGTTGTTGCCTCACAAATCAAAGACCATCTCACCAATAATGACCTCTATGAACAATTTCAATCCGGATTCAGTACCCACCACAGCACTGCCCTCCTCAAAGTAACAAATGACCTTCTCCTCTCCTCAGACTCCAGCCAACTCTCCATCCTCATCCTCCCGGACCTCACTGCTGCCTTTGATACCATTAACTACTCCATCTTACTCTCCCGCCTACAATCTCTTCTCAACAAGATGATGCCCTCACCTGGCTCCACTCATATCTGAAAGGAATCAATTCACCTTCATTAACAACTGCTCCTCCTCAACTGCCCCCTTGTCCCAAGGTGTCCCCCAGGGTTCAGTGCTTGGTCCTCTCCTCTTCATCCTATACCTCCTCCCCCTCGGTCAGATCATCCGTTGTCATGGCCTCCGTTTCCACAGTTACGCTGATGACATCCAGCTCTACATCTCCACCAAATCCATCACCTCTCAGACCCACTCCACCCTCTCAAACTGTCTCTCTGATATCAGACACTGGATGCAAACAAATCTCCTCAAACTCAACTACGACAAATCAGACTTACTTATAATTGGTCCAAATTCCCTCACCCTGACAGCCAAAGGCTTCCATCTCTATCGACAACTCCACCCTCTCCCCCTGCCCCCACTGCCACAACCTTGGAGTCATCTTTGACAGCAATCTCTCCTTCAGCCACCATATCAAGCAAGTCACCAAATCAGCATTCCACCATCTCAAAAACATTGCACACCTTCGCCCTCTCTCTTCTTCCCTGCAGCTAAAACTCTCATTCATGCTTTTATTATATCTCGTATCGACTACTGCAACAGTATCCTCTACGGCACAACCTCCAATCTCCTAAATAAACTTCAGTATATCCAGAACTCTGCTGCCCGCCTCCTCACCCACACCCGCTCCCGTGACCACATCACCCCTGTCCTCCGGAACCTACACTGGCTCCCTGTTCCTTACCATATCCAATTCAAAATCCTCCTACTCATCCACAAAGCACTTCACAACCAGGCCCGCTCCTACCTTAAAGACCTCTATAAATATAAATATAAATATGAATATAAATATAAATATAAATATAAATAGGTGCAGACCACTGATGGATTGAGGGGCTACATGATGGGGCAGGCTATGGGACAGTGGTGTCCGGTAGCCCTCCATGCTGCCCCCCGGCCCATCCTTATCTGTTCTCCAATTTTAAAGCACCACATACACCTACATCTTGTGGGACAGATGGGAACAGGTTCCAGGTGCCTATGGCTCCACGGGCTGCAGGACAGCAGTGTGCTGTAGCCATCAGCCTTGCCCCCACCTGTCTCCTATGTCCCTCAATTTTAATGCACCACATCACACTTATGGGCACTCACATTCACATTCATGGTGTAGGGTTAATGTTTCTCTGTCAGGGATCAGAGAATCATAGTAAGAGGGGGGGTGGTGGGTTTACAACCACTGTAGAAATGAATGGCTTGGCTCGTGGGGCCCGGCCCACCTGGGATGAGGTTGGAGCCAGGGAGCCCATTTACATCATGGTGGTGTTGCTGGGTTCCCGGTGTCTGGGGGGTCCCGTGGCCCTGTGGCAGGTGGGCCAGGTGGCGCCCTGGGGGCTCTGTGGGTTCCTGCCAGGGTTCTGCCTCCTGACCGGCTGTGGTTTTTGGGCCCTCTGCTAGGGGGTCCCGATGGGGGATTGACTGCTCGTGGCGGGCCGCTCTCTCCTGTGTGTTGGTGCGGGCCCGTCCTGGGGGGTTCGGGCGGGTGGCCCTTCGTGGTCCCCTGGTTCCCGATGCGCCAGGGACATATGCCTTGCAGCATCACCGCCACTTGCCTCCCTCATCCGCCCAGGCCTGGGTGGGCTCTCACTACCATCCGGTCCAGCGCCTGGTGCGGGCCCGTCTGGTGCGGTGCTGGTTCTCTTCCCGGGGGTGGTGCCGGGCCCCCGTGCCTGGCTCCTTGGGTCAGGGGCGGTCCCTGGGTGCGTCCGTGGGTGGGGGCGGGCGGTTGGTCGGGGGTCGGCGGTGGGGGGGGGGCAGTGGGTGCCGTCCGCGTCGGGCGGTGGGTGGGCGGGTCCTCCTGCCCCGCCTGTCTGGGGTGTGTCTCTGGCTCTCTGGGGGTGCCGGCCATTGCCGTCCCGGGTCCTTGGGCCTGTGTGGTGTCCTGCGGCCTCTGCGGCTCCCTGGTCTTGGGGTCTGGGCGCTCCTGCGGTCTTGGGGTGCCATACCGCCCCCCTTCCCCCGCAGGGCTGGCCCTGGACCCTGGTGATGGTTTTCATAAACACATTGGGAGGGTTCAAATACGCATGCATGTTCGATACTTCAGCTCCATGACGCAAAGAACCGATGGGATCACTCCAAAGGGGCCCACTTGCTTCTCAAACCTACCACACCGCTGGCAACTCTTCTCTACAATCGGGCTTTCCTCCACCAAGACTCTCACATTTTTGGTGTTCAGTATAAACTTCTCTTTTGTTTTTGTTTTACAGTATAGTAGACATGTATATGTTTATTTTTGATAATCTGCATGGAGCACAACCACCTCAAGGCCACAATACATCAGCTACACTGCCTGTTTCTCCCCTGTTTTTTTTTTGTTTGTTTGTTTGTTTGTTTGTTTTTCCTCCTTCTTCTCCGCATGCACTGTCACTATATAACTCAGGACTTAAGCACCTGCCCCCTCCCCCTTGCTTGTTTCCTTACTTCCCCCTTGACACACTATGGTGTATCACGGCCCTCTCTGGCTCATATTAGGAAGTTTTTCCAATAAAGGCTGGTAGGCTAGTCTCCAGGGAGGGTGGGTGACGGTCACAACCACGCATTATGGGTATAAAATACTTGACTGCAAGATTAACAGTGCATCAGTCTTCACAAGAAGCTTACACCCTTTTGTGGCGCTAAGCTATGAAGACCAATGCAGACAAGTAGAAAAAAAAAAGACCTCTATAAATAAAATATATTATTATTATTATTATATCCAAATCCTCATTTCTTTCTGTGTTAAAAAATCCATAATAAGTCAAGACGCTGACAGCTCGTGTCTGATTTCTTTCTCCAGTGCCTCCATCTTTGTTTTGACGAACTTCCTGCCAAATGCCGCTGACTGAGACCTCAACTGTCCTCACCAGGAAAAAAACATCAGCACCATCTAGTGGACTGAAAATGCAATTGATTTTATTATTCTAGTAACAAAAGTTGTATTAAAATATATATCTGCAAAAATTAATAATCGACAAAGATCGACACACATGTCAGCGTGTTGATACAATATTGCCATGCAGAATATTGCAATACTATGCTGTATCATTCCAGCAGGATAAGAACCCTAGACCTTCCACATGGAGGACGAGTGCTCTAGCCACTACACTGGGGAGGCCCCCTGATGGCGTCGATGGTTGCTAGTTAAAAATAAGAGGCTGATTTTGTCCACTTCTTTCTGAGGTCAAGGATGAATTATTTAAAATATTTCAATGGTAAATCTGCCACCTTTTCCCCCGTTTTTCCTTATCCACAAGTAGGGTCCAAAGGACAGAGGGATATCGTATGCTGTAAAGCCCTCTGAGGTAAATTGTGATTTGTGATATTGGGCTTTATAAATAAAATTGATTGATTGAGTGACCTTTATAGCATATGTGCCTTACTTGCATAGAAAGCTCGACAGGTGTAGTAACAGGCTTAGCGTAGCAAAAGTGAATTGATGTACACCAGCTCAGTTGTTAGATGTTACAGTTAAATGGATTCAAAAAGTTTGGCCAATAAAGTGGAGTATCATTTGCATAGCGGTGGAACTGGATGTCATGATTAGACAATAAGTGAACCAGGAGAAGCAAATATACAGAATCATGAAGGAAAATTGACCTAAGGAGGTAAGGTAATCATTTTCAGCAGGTTACACCAGTTTTTCTGTCCTCAAATGTTTCAAATTACGATAAAACTATAATTTAGCCTACAGACATTATCATGTTGTGTATTTGTACAGTTGATGTTTTTAACTCACATCTTGTCCTCCTGAGATACAACAACTTCATTGGGGTTGGATGGTGATGGGGTGATGTTCATCCAGGTGCTCTCAGTTAGCCTGCCGATTGTGTTATATACTTCATTATCAGTGTAACCCGTGATAAAGTTCCACCGGCCGTACATCTGCAGACAAATAAAATATGGAGTCAGTTAGTGACAGCAGACACAAAAATCTTTTAATAATGGAAGTAGGGCTATATATCAAACCTCACAACTTTTTAGTGGCACCAACGTAAACATATGTGTTGCATCAAAAACTGTCAAGTTCGGTCAGAATCATAACCTTGTTTACTTGTTATCTGGTGAGATTGTTTATTCAATCCCCCCCTCACTCCGAAGTTGGTGACATCTAGCGCCTGGGTAGTGACTTGCAGTGTCACTGACGAAAAAAGCTGTCCTTGAATGTCAGCATGATATGCGGCAGCGTCAGGGGGAAATGCGGCGGAAGAAGAACGAAAGTTGAGGCGGTGAAGGTCCGAGTGGAGCAGGCGGGAGGGATGGTGGATGGGTCCAACAAACACTGACTTTAACCAAGGAGAGCAGTGTTTGTGTCCTGGAAGATTCTAAAGCCAAACCCTGTTCTTTTTTCTTAAACCTAACCATGTGCTTTTGTTACCCTAAACCTAACAAAGTGTTCTTGTTGCCTGAACCCAACCATATGCATTAGTTGTTGGACGAAAGAAAATGTCAGTTCATGTTGTTGTACTGATTTAGTGCATTTACTTTGAAAATGGCTGTGTGCAAATGTTAAATTTCCAGTGAAAACAGAAGTGTGTTTCGAAAGAGGACAGTGCATGCAACAGGGATAACCCAGAGTACCTCTCAGGTTGTATCAAGACGTGGAAAGTCCATGACCAAACATCAATATGTGACAAGGTTGGGGTGAGAATGTGTTGGTTTATTATATTTGTGCTGGTTTTACAGTTTTACTCAGGAAAACCTTTTGGATGGCTGCTTGTGTCTAGACGTGAAATATGGGAACTTATTCAAGGGAAAAAAGTTCAACGTAGAATAACAAATTTATATATTACCCAAGGTGAGGTATTGTATAGGTATTGAAACTTGGAACTTGGAAACTATTTGGATGGGTTTAGCCTAGCAAAAGGCAAAGGCTGTAAGGACAGGGAAACTAGGTCTTTCTCACTAATGAGTATATATTCCAGAAAAAGGCATACACCACTTCCCACTGAGAAGTTGGGATCTATAAAAACAAACTTGATGGGAGAAAGTGCGCACCTGTGAGTAAAATCTGACCCATGCATATGACAACCTGGTCTCACAAGTCTTCAGAATCCAGCGCTTGGGCAGTGTTTTGCAGCGTCAGACACTGACTGAAAAAGCTGTCCTTTAACATTGGCATGATACATGGCTGGTCGTTGTTATAGTTTAATGGCGCTTGGCAGTGTCTGGGGGTAACGCGGTGGGACAAAAACGACAGGTAAGGTGCTGAAAGTTCGAGTAGACTTTCACCTGGGAGAGCCGTGTTCACAGCCTGTAAGATTGTAAAGCCATACCCTGTTCTTTTTTCCCAAACCCAACCACATGCATTAGTTGTTGAAGGCAAAAAAATGTCAATTGGCGGTGTTGTACTTACATAGTATGTTTATTTTGAAAGAGACTATTTGCAAACTGTATATTTCCTGTGAAAACAGAAGTGTATTTTGAAAGAAGACAATGCATGTAACAGGCAGAACTTGACACTGCATCCAAGAACGTCAACAACCATCAATCCAGAGTACCTTTCATCTCATATCTGAACGTGGAAGGTCCATGACCAAACATCAATATGTGATGAGGCTGGAGTGAGAATGTGTTGTATACAGACATCTGGAGGCAGGGAAAATTGGTGACACAGAGGGTGAGGTGGTGATTTTAAGCCACATTGAATAATAAGTGTTAATATAAATATTACTAGTCCATACCCATTGGGTTAAATTCACGAAAAGTGAGTAAATCTGTGTGTAGACTTAGAGTTAGACTTAAACTTCCTTTACTGTTATTGCACAAAAAAACACAGCAGTGAGATTTTGGCAACGAAATGTCGTTGCTTGGCTTCCGGATTACAACAGAGATGGAATTATGGGGCAGTTTAAAAATTAAAAATATAGTCTATATAACTAAAAAACAAGAACTAAAATAATAATAATGAGTGCATATGAAAAAGTGCACTGAGAAAAGGTTGTTGTTGATATTCCGATATTGTCCGTTGGGTGGGACCACCCGCCGTGGGGGGGGGGGGGGGGGGTTATTTGGCATTTAGCAGTCTGATGGCCAGGGGGAAGTAACTGTTCCTGAGTCTGGCTGTTCTGCAGCGGATGCTGCAGAACCTTCTGCCAGACACCAGGCGGGAGAACAGTCCATGCTGGGGGTGGGTGGGGTCAGAGAGGATCCGGTGGGCTCTGGATAGGCAGCGGCTATCTGCTGTGTCCTGGATGGTGGGGAGCGGGGTCCCGATGATCTTCTCCGCTGTCCTCACCACTCTCTGCAGAGACTTCCAGTCTGAGGCCCTGCAGCTCCCAGACCAGACGGAGATGCAGCTGGTTAGCAGGCTCTCGATGGTCCCTCTGTAGAAGGTGGTTAGGATGGGAGGGGGGAGGGAGGCCCTTCTCATCTGCCGCAGGAAGTGCAGGCGCTGCTGTGCCTTCTTCGTCAGGGAGGAGGTGTGGAGTGACCAGCCGAGGTTGTCGGTGATATGCACCCCCAAGTACTTGGTTGTGCTCACGACTTCCACGGCTGTGTCGTTGATGCGGAGGGGTGTGTGGCTAGGTCTGGATCTCCTGAAGTCCACGATGATCTCCTTAGTTTTGTCGACATTCAGGGCCAGGTTGTTCACCTTACACCAGTCCACAAGATGTTGCACTTCCTCCCTGTAAGCCAGTGTAGATTTGCACATAAAAGCCTACGCTACTAAAAACCTACTCCGGATTCAGGAATGCCGTGGGAAACTCAGATTTGATTGTAAACACGTGTGTATGATCATGAATGCCAATTCATAAAGTGACAGCGCGCTCCCGGTAATCAGCAATTAGCATAAATCCCAGCCCATGAAAAGCCAATGACCACCATATAAAAGGAGGTGTAGGTGCATCCAGTCGACCTGTCAGTCATGGCGCAAACAAAGAAAGAGAGAGAAAGAAAAAAGAATTTTTCCGAAGCGGAGATCGAAATAATTTTGGGTGAAGTGGACTTAAGAAAAAACATTTTATTTCCTTCAGTTAGTAGTGGTGTGGCAGGCAAAGAAAAGGCCTGGAGGGAGGTAACAGGTGCTGTTAATGTTGTCTCAGTAGTACAAAGAACCATGTCAAAGGTGTAGCGTAAATGGTTTGATATGAAACTGGAGGCAAAGAAATGCATAAGCACACAAAAAAATACAGCAGCCACAGGAGGAGGAGGCTCACAGTCACAACTACAGTATCTGCTGCAGACGAGCGCATTGCTGGCATAATTGGGGAGACCTCTCTGTCAGGAATTATTCCTGATGGAGACAGCGACATGCCTCCACTGGAGTCAACATCAAACCCAGACGGTAAGGTGTTGTCTCATAATATATTCTGAAAATCATCATTGATAGCGTAGTGGTCACCAAACAAACAGAAGATTCATTTGTGGGGCTTTGAATGAAGTGGGAACAGGAAACCAGAGATGTTTTGTGCGTAGTGATGGATAAACTCTAAATCAGTGATGGCTGTCGGAATGTAGAGCTATTTAACATTTATTTTAACAAATGATACAGATAACATATAGCCTAGAGCAGTTTTGTATGCATTGTCTTTGAATTATTTGGATCTTAATAGCCTAAAGCTCTGTTTTATACAACGTAAATTAAACATCTTTCAAATCAGACTTACTCAAATGAAAAAACGTGTCAAATAATTCTTTCAGCTGGTGCGTGCTCCTTCGTGGCTCCACCACCTGCTGCTCTTGCTGCCCCTGCTGCCCCTGCTGAACCTAGGCACTGAGGCCGAAGAGGCTGTGATCCGGCTGTCCTTACGGATATTTTTATTATCATCATTCAACATGTAGAAAGAATGTGTAATCTATTGAGTCGATTTACATAGATAATTCACAATCATGAACCTAATCTGGATCTTAAACCTGCTAATTGCCAACTAATTTAACTAAATGTGTTATATTTGTAATATTCTGTCATGTTTAGATTACGTGTTTCAAAGGCATCTATGTATTGTGTACATAACAGAGCGCAATACGAATTCAAATTGGAATTTCCAATAGTGACAAGCAATATTTATGTGCTTTACTAAATTTACACAAGCACTATGTGTGGTCAGGAGCAGGAGTAGATTTTGTTAGGAGCTACAAAAAGATCAGAGCTACTAAAATATTGATGAATGCAGACATGCACGTAAATTTCCGTCTGTGAACAGTTTACACACAAATTCCTTCGGCTCACGTTTCATGAATGAGACCCATTGAGTGCACAGTTGCCCACGTACAGTTTCACATGGTGTGTGTTTGGGATACAGGTCATAGGAAATTGCAGATTAAATAGTCAACTGAACCCATTAAGAATAGCAATGTATTCAGACAGAGTTTTTGTGAATTTGATAGTATGATTGCTTTATTGGAAGTACAGTAGTACCATTGCCAATAGTGGGATAGTTAGTGGGCTAAAACTGTACATCAGTACTTGAGGTAGCACGTTGAAAGGCAGATAGTTAAAGTCATTGCCTTATAGAAGCTCAGTTTTAGGCAAGGCAAGGCAAGTTTATTTGTAGAGCACAATTCGTACACAAAGTAATTCAAAGTACTTTACAGAACAAGAAAATGCATTAAAATCACAATACAAAATAAAAACATAAATAATCATTATAAAATGAACTTTAAAAGAGAAGAGTGCAGATAAGATCCTTTCAGTCATATGCACAGTGAAATAGAGCTGTTTTGAGCCTAGATTTGAACATTGTCAGAGTAGAGGCCCGTCTCACATCTTCAGAAAGACTGTTCCAGATTTTAGCTGCATAAAACTGGAATCCTGATTCCCCATGTTTAGTCCTGACTCTGGGCACCAGCAGGAGGCCGGTCCCTGAGGTCCTCAGAGTGCGAGATGGTTCATATGGCACTAACATGTCAGAGATGTACAGTACAGGCCAAAAGTTTGGACACACCTTCTCATTCAATGCGTTTTCTTTATTTTCATGACTATTTACATTGTAGATTCTCACTGAAGGCATCAAAACTATGAATGAACACATGTGGAGTTATGTACTTAGCAAAAAAAGGTGAAATAACTGAAAACATGTTTTATATTCTAGTTTCTTCAAAATAGCCACCCTTTGCTCTGATTACTGCTTTGCACACTCTTGGCATTCTCTCCATGAGCTTCAAGAGGTAGTCACCTGAAATGGTTTCCACTTCACAGGTGTGCCTTATCAGGGTTAATTAGTGGAATTTCTTGC